>NC_084576.2:747500-1100000 GCF_033978685.3 Nerophis lumbriciformis
CCAAAGAATCAATTGATTAAAGTAAAGTGTTTTTTCCTAAATTTGAACACAGTTTTATATAAATATTAAATAGATATTAAATATACCGTATTTTTCGGACTATAAGTCACAGTTTTTTCATAGATTGGCCGGGCTCCAGTGCGACTTATATGTTTTTTTCCCTTCTTTATTATGCATTTTCGGCAGGTGCGACTTATACTCCGAAAAATACAGTACTTGTTAAATAAAACCTCTACTTTGTTTTTAATAAATAGCTACTGTATTTTAATGTTGGTCATTATGGACACTTGGTAAAAGAAAGATTTTTGAGAACTACTGAGCTAGTAGATAACATCACATACTACAATGCTACACAAATATCAGTAATATGTATTGACGTTGAAATATGGCGCTCAATTTGCATAATATGGGACTAATTATGTTTGTTAACACCCACCTTTGAGACAAAGGCAGACTGACTTAAAGTGCAAGGATTTCTAGCTGCAGCTTGCAGACCACAAGACACGCCCACAATGGCAGACACAACAAGTATAAAGTTCGTTTTAAGCCGTAGTATCTCCAAACACAATAAAATGGCACAAAACACGAATCTGGCAGAAATGCAATTTTGCGCATTATTTCATGATCACTCCGATAATTTACATTGCTCTTAAAACAAGCTTTAAGTCTTATTGTACAGTCTGGTTACATGGCTAAACCACAAATAAAGTTTCTTTAAAGTTGCTCTTTTTTCAAACGTAAACAAATATGCCTTAACTGTAGTTGTTACAAGACCGATACACACTCACAATCCTGGCCTAATTAAAATGCTAAAAAATGTACCAAATGTACTTTTTGTTCATTGCGCCTAAACAGCCGAACACACAATTCAGCCAACAATTTAAATAATAATCATAGGCTGTTTATTAACCATATTTTGTTTGGAGGAGCTAAGTTTAGCAAATTCCTAGAACTTCCATTGTTGTCGCCAAAGGTCGCCACCACCTGAGGTCTGCAACGAGACTCTTCTCTTTAAGGGAGAAGAAACCACGGCGTGTCCTCCCAAGGACTCCTGGGCTACCCATCAAGGTGCCCGATCTAATCATCAAGTTAGTTCCTGCACTAAAACAAACAAGACCGTTATATTCAGAAATGTACAACATCTGGAATAAATAAAAGAACACATGCTATTTATTACCAATAATTCCTAGGAAAAATCACCAACTTTTTAATATTTTCAAAACCTTCAATGAAAACGTAGAGAAAGTTCAAGGAAATACATGACCACTGTCTGCAGTATTGCTGGGATGTTACTGAATACTGGTGGTGGTCAAGAGAGCTATGTTCTCAATGGGTACTATGCGCCATTTAGCCTTTTGCCAAGACAATATGCCCTTTGCTTGTGTTGTTTTTGGCTGTATTAACCATTCAAATCGCAGAAAGGATAAACCTTTCTTCAGAGTTCCTCGAGAGGTAATGTCAAACACTGACGACATCTATTAAACAGGACAAGAAGCAAAGAATCAAACAGAGACAGAATTCAATTTTGCTCAATTTGAGGAGAGACGCGTCGACTGTACTCTCTGTACAGTCTTCCAGCACGCTCTAACAAAAAAGGTTCACGTCTCCTCCTTTATTTGGGTATTCCCTGTTTACATAACAACAGCTGTTTCTAAAGGAAGGGGGGGGTATGTAAACAGCTATTGTTTTCGGTCACATTAACACAAAATAAAAAGATGCC
The DNA here is from genome assembly GCF_033978685.3 of Nerophis lumbriciformis. Lineage (NCBI taxonomy): Eukaryota > Metazoa > Chordata > Actinopteri > Syngnathiformes > Syngnathidae > Nerophis > Nerophis lumbriciformis. The sequence continues at coordinate 749,221 of NC_084576.2, forward strand.
TCGGGCTTGGCCTGGTCCTGGATCGAGCTTAGGCAGGTCTTGGATGACAATAGATAACCCACCTCCCGTGTCCTCCCATTGTACACAATGGAATTTTCCAAGCCTTTGGCTTGGTGCAACAAAGACGGCCTCTTGTCTGTTCATTGGGAACTCAGAGAACGGAAAGTTTTTTGATAATTTACATACAATTTTTCTGACAGATAATCAAAAAGGGCGGACAAGTGCAAGATTTGTGGAAACGATGACGAGAAGAGCAGCTCGCACTTTAGTCCAAGGTAGCAGAATCGAAGAATGCATGAGTTTGCAGTGATCACTTCGTTAAAGGTTTGTTTGATATACTTTTAACGGTTATTATTTCGCATTAAAGTTATTATCTTGATCCATCCATCCATCCATCCATCCATCCATCCATCCATTTTCTGCCGCTTGTCCCTTTTTGGGGTCGCGGGGGGTGCTGGAGCCTATTTCAGCTGCATTCGGGCGGAAGGCGGGGTACACCCTGGACAAGTTGCCACCTCATCGTAGGGCCAACACAGATAGACAGACAACATTCACACACTAGGGCCAATTTAGTGTTGCCAATCAACCTATCCCCAGGTGCATGTCTTTGGAGGTGGGAGGAAGCCGGACTACCCGGAGGGAACCCACGCAGTCACGGGGAGAACATACAAACTCCACACAGAAAGATCCCGAGCCCGGGTTTGAACTCAGGACTTCTTAGGACCTTCGTATTGTGAGACACATGCATTAACCCCTCTGCCACCGTGCTGCCAGTATTATCTTGATATTATTTGTATTTCTTAAACACGTGTTGGCTACTCGAAAAGCACCGACTCGGCATGTCTAAACAAATGAAAGCAAATGTGAGCAAAAACAAAAAGAGTTAAGCTTTTAGCAAAGGCAACAGTCATAAATGAATATTTCAGCACATACACAATGTTGACATGTATAGTTATATTTTGAAAAGAAGGGGAAAAGTACGCTACTCATAAACAGCGCCTACAACGGCAACAAACATGGCGGTAGACGCAAAGTTAAGTCTTGAAATGCAAAAACGATACGTATTTATCCTGGAGAGTCTTGACACCAATTTCCTTGAGCCAGCCACACACAAAGAAGTTGTAGACCTCCATGCCTTTCCAAGTTTCCATCAGTTTTGTCGTGGAGAATGGCGTCTGGAGCACACAGTTCGATTTTTTGCAGGAAGATTCAAGGCTCTTTTGTACTCCGATAGTTTGCGCACTGCTTTCTGTACAACAGCCATCTTGTCTTGGTCGACCACCACTGGTTTTCACTTGCGGGAAGAAGTCACGTGATAGACTCCAGACTCTACCTGCTTCATTTTGGGCTGATCCACTTCAAAATAGTAACGGCAACAAACTGTAAAAAACAGGCCACATTGAACGCATCAATTGGAACGAGACATGCTACCAACAACTATGGGAGAGATTAACAGTCTCTCGTGGTAAGGAGACCAAATTTTATCCAGGAGGAAACTGAGGGCAGCTACAGTAAAAGTGGAGATTATGGAGTACCAAAAAAACCCCAGCAATGACACATCCTTAAATAGTACCTGATGTTTCAGTGGATAAGCAAGTAGAGTTGGTACAATGAAATAAAAAGCTCCTTATCCATGTCTTCTTTGCTACTCATCATACTTGCCAACCCTCCCGGATTTTCCGGGAGACTCCCGAAATTCAGCGCCTCTCCCGAAAACCTCCCGGGACAAATTTTCTCCCGAAAATCTCCCAAAATTCAGGCGGACCTGGAGGCCACGCCCCCTCCAGCTCCATGCGGACCTGGAGGGTTTGCATGGAGCAATGTTGTTGTAATATATTGAGTTGGAGGCAATAACCAGGCGAGGGGATGAAGTACGTCTCTTTACTGCAGACTTCAGAACAGACTCACACACTTGACGTCAGGTGCGCAACACCACGCAAATCGTTGGCCAACCAAAAAGTAACCCCAGTACGCTATAGCCAACATTCACCAGGAGATGGCGACAGACAAACATAGATCACTCTATTACATTCCTCTCCTTTTAGAATTGTAGAAGTTACTCAAAAGAAATAAACAACCCAACCAAAAAATGCAGCAGCTCAATTAAAAAACTGTACTTAAGCCACATTCTTTTTTTTTTTTTAGTACTGAACTCTTAACCCTCATTTGTAAACAATAACATGCTTATTATACAAACAGTATTTGTACATCTTTAACACAGATTTTTATACTGTCTTCAGAGATTCAGTTTTTTTGGTGGTACTCGAAACCTTTCTGGGTACCTGCGGATCACTGGTGGGGTTTTTGTTGTGGGTGATCTGGGTTCTGATGATGGCAACTCAGCAGCCCTTGAATCTGGTTCAATGATGAGACTAGTTTGTGTCTGACTCACTGATGGTCCTGGTGATGGAACTGAAACAGCACTGTCCAGTTGTACTGATGGCACATTTTCTGCAACTGGTGGAGACTAGATAACTGGCAGTCTCTCCATGTTTTCTCGCCATGGTAACATGTGATCCACATGCACTGTGCGCTATCTCTGTCCCTCTTGATATATATATATATATATATATATATATATATATATATATATATATATATATATATATATATATATATATAAGAATATATAGAAAATACTTCACTTTCAGTGAATTCTAGCTATATATATATATATATATTTATTTTATTATATATATATATATATATATATATATATATATATATATATATATATATATATATATATATATATATATATATATATATATATACACAGGTAAAAGCCAGTAAATTAGAATATTTTGAAAAACTTGATTTATTTCAGTAATTGCATTCAAAAGGTGTAACTTGTACATTATATTTATTCATTGCACACAGACTGATGCATTCAAATGTTTATTTCATTTAATTTTGATGATTTGAAGTGGCAACAAATGAAAATCCAAAATTCCGTGTGTCACAAAATTAGAATATTACTTAAGGCTAATACAAAAAAGGGATTTTTAGAAATGTTGGCCAACTGAAAAGTATGAAAATGAAAAATATGAGCATGTACAATACTCAATACTTGGTTGGAGCTCCTTTTGCCTCAATTACTGCGTTAATGCGGCGTGGCATGGAGTCGATGAGTTTCTGGCACTGCTCAGGTGTTATGAGAGCCCAGGTTGCTCTGATAGTGGCCTTCAACTCTTCTGCGTTTTTGGGTCTGGCATTCTGCATCTTCCTTTTCACAATACCCCACAGATTTTCTATGGGGCTAAGGTCAGGGGAGTTGGCGGGCCAATTTAGAACAGAAATACCATGGTCCGTAAACCAGGCACGGGTAGATTTTGCGCTGTGTGCAGGCGCCAAGTCCTGTTGGAACTTGAAATCTCCATCTCCATAGAGCAGGTCAGCAGCAGGAAGCATGAAGTGCTCTAAAACTTGCTGGTAGACGGCTGCGTTGACCCTGGATCTCAGGAAACAGAGTGGACCGACACCAGCAGATGACATGGCACCCCAAACCATCACTGATGGTGGAAACTTTACACTAGACTTCAGGCAACGTGGATCCTGTGCCTCTCCTGTCTTCCTCCAGACTCTGGGACCTCGATTTCCAAAGGAAATGCAAAATTTGCATGGTTGGGTGATGGTTTGGGGTGCCATGTCATCTGCTGGTGTCGGTCCACTCTGTTTCCTGAGATCCAGGGTCAACGCAGCCGTCTACCAGCAAGTTTTAGAGCACTTCATGCTTCCTGCTGCTGACCTGCTCTATGGAGATGGAGATTTCAAGTTCCAACAGGACTTGGCACCTGCACACAGCGCAAAATCTTCCCGTGCCTGGTTTACGGACCATGGTATTTCTGTTCTAAATTGGCCTGCCAACTTCCCTGACCTTAGCCCCATAGAAAATCTGTGGGGTATTGTGAAAAGGAAGATGCAGAATGCCAGACCCAAAAACGCAGAAGAGTTGAAGGCCACTATCAGAGCAACCTGGGCTCTCATAACACCTGAGCAGTGCCAGAAACCCTTCGACTCCATGCCACGCCGCATTAACGCAGTAATTGAGGCAAAAGGAGCTCCAACCAAGTATTGAGTATTGTACATGCTCATATTTTTCATTTTCATACTTTTCAGTTGGCCAACATTTCTAAAAATCCCTTTTTTGTATTAGCCTTAAGTAATATTCTAATTTTGTGACACACGGAATTTTGGATTTTCATTTGTTGCCACTTCAAATCATCAAAATTAAATGAAATAAACATTTGAATGCATCAGTCTGTGTGCAATAAATAAATATAATGTACAAGTTACACCTTTTGAATGCAATTACTGAAATAAATCAAGTTTTTCAAAATATTCTAATTTACTGGCTTTTACCTGTATGTATATATATATATATATATATATATATATATGAAATACTTGACTTGGTGAATTCTAGCTGTAAATATACTCCTCCCCTCTTAGCAACGCCCCCAACCTCACCCCCGCCCCACCCCGACCATGCCCCCCCCACCCCCCACCTCCCGAAATCGGAGGTCTCAAGGTTGGCAAGTATGCTACTCACTTTAAAGTGGCTTAACGTGTGCTATATGTTTTCCAGCATCAGCAAAATATGAATGTCACAACGTGATCATCATTGACCATGCAAATGTATTATGTTGTTTTGTTGTGGACTACTAGGATAATCCCACATCAATGATGTCCGTCCCAAAGATTCTTGATTCTTTAGACGTTTGATGGGATGTTATGTTTGTGATTTGTGTTTTTGTTTTCTCTGATTAGACAGTTAGCTATTTTTGACGTAATATCTTTGATATTGTGATTTTGCTTTGTTTACAATGTCATTTATCAGATGTATGCAATTGGTTTGATTTTGTATTGTCGCTGAATCTGTTGTGAAGTATTCCTACGGTATGTTTATTTGTTGAATAAAACCATCCTTACCAAGTGATGCAGGAAGTAATAACATTCCTACTTTTAGACAAACACAGATATAAGGAAATAGGGCAACTTTGTATACTTGGGGCCTGATTTACTAAGATCCGATTACTATTACTATAACGTAGCGTGTACTATAAGTGGCCATGTTGCATGTGATTTACTAACACTGCGTGTGCAATTGTAAAGTGGTGCAGATCACCTTATTAAATGAGGATTTTGCATCTACTTTATGTGGCATCACCACTGAGACATTCTCATTTACTGCACACCCATGTGATCATGCTCTTACCTGCGACGTTTTGATATGTTTTCAAATATGCAAGATCGACATGTATCACTTTTTATGGGCATTTTAGAAGCAGTCGTGCAGTGCATCTACAATGAAACCACTTTTTTTTCCGTCAAAGGTGCGCTCATTGGTGAGAAGCTCCACTTACTCCCCTCAAGATGAAAAAATGCGTACTTAAAAGTATTTTTTTTAAGAAAATAGATATTTCAATAATATAGTGAATGAATGTGAGTGTGAACCTTGTCTGTCTATCTGTGTTGGCCCTGCGATGAGGTGGCGACTTGTCCGGGGTGTACCCCGCCTTCCGCCCTTGTGCAGCTGGGATAGGCTCCAGCATCCCCCGCAACCCTGTAAGGGACAAGAGGTAGAAAATGGATGGATGTATTATATGTGAAAATACGAATGTCATTAAAAAATATTAAATGACAACAAAACCCATCAAGCTCCAGCAGCTACATAAATATAAAAGGATGTTGCTGAACAAACAATATGTTTATTTATTTATTTTTTCTGACCATCAATAATCTGGAAAAGAACAAACGTCTTCAAAAAATAATAAAGGACACCCAAATTCCATCAATTGAATTTGTTTTAGTTAGCCCTTTAAGTACTCTAGGAGCTATAAAATTATACAATTATGTTGCTGAATAAACTACATGTCTAATGTTTTTTTTCATTTCTAATCGTCCAAACAGTTGACACGCACAAGTGGGACGGAGGATTCTCGTCTGTCCATCGTGTGTCTGTGCACTACGAGCACTAGGTATGGGAATCGAAAACCGGTTCTTTTTCCCAGTGTATTATTTCCTTGGAATCGCTTGCCATTTGGTCAACCGATTCTCTTATCGATGTTTCCGGGTGGGGATGACGTCATTTGCAACGTGCGTACTGCGTAGTGACGTCAGATCTCAAAATGCCAATGCCTGGTTGAAACAAACACTAACATTTTACGGGAAAAGATTGCAACGGCGCTACTTGTAATAATTACAAAGCTGCTATTTCATCAAGAGGAGGACATGCGAGCAATATACTGAAACATTTGAACACACAGCATGCAATAACTATAAACGAATGTCGCGTTTTAGTTTCGTTCCGATCTCAGTAACGCGAGCACGTCATCTGAATACAACAGGTACTCACCGCCTATCATGTGAGTGCTTTTTTTTTGTTAAATTGATAATTAAAACATTGTCATTTAGGTGAGTTTCCACTCAAGTTCACGTTTGCCCCTGGATGAATGTCACCGAGCAGCGACTAAGTTTGTAGTCTATTTGCTACAGTAGACACTCCTCATTTTCAGTAGGGGAATGTTCAGTTGTAGTCAGAGAAAAGTTGCATGTTTTCCTCCCACCAGATTTTCTGTCAGTGATTATGTTATACAGGTGAAACTCAAAAAAATGGAATATGATGTACAAGTCCATTCATGTCAGCAATTAACTTCAAATGTTAAACTAATATGTGATATTAACTCCTTACATGCAGAGTGAAGTATGTCAAGCCCTTAATATCATTTTAACCATCTTGGTTAACCCTTTTTTAATTCCACATTTTCAGAGATTTTAAATTCAAGGTTTTCATAAACTGCAAGCCATAATCCTCAACATTATAACTAGAGATGTCCGATATTATCGAACATATCCAATAAATGCGTTAAAATGTAATATCGGAAATGATCGGTATCGTTTTTTTTGTTATCGGTATTGTTTTTTTTGTTTTTTTATTAAATCAACATAAAAAACACAAGATACACTTACAATTAGTGCACCAACCCAAAAAACCTTCCTCCCCCATTTACATTCATTCACACAAAAGGGTTGTTTCTTTCTGTTATTAATATTCTGGTTCCTACATTATATATCAATATATATCAATACAGTCTGCAAGGGATACAGTCCGTAAGCACACATGATTGTGCGTGCTGCTGCTCCACTAATAGTACTAACCTTTAATAGTTAATTTTACAAATTTTCATTAATTACTAGTTTCTATGTAACTGTTTTTAGATTGTTTTACTTTCTTTTTTATTCAATAATTTTTTTTTAATTTATTTATCTTATTTTAATAATTTTTAAAAAAAAGTACCTTATCTTCACCATACCTGGTTGTCCAAATTAGGCATAATAATGTGTTAATTCCACGACTGCATACTGTATATCGGTTGATATCGGTATAGGTAATTAAAGAGTTGGACAATATCGGAATATCGGATTATCCCTAATTATAACCAATGAAGGCTTGACATATCTCACTTTGCATGCAATAGGTTAATATCACAATAATGCTTCATAAAACTTGCTGAATTGTAAACTTTAAAAAAAAAGAAAACAAAAAAGGATTATTTTTTCTAATTTCTCTTTTTTCCATATATTATTAAATGTTACATTCTTGTGCATTTCTTCATGATTTTGATGAGGAATATTTATTTATTGCATTTCTTTTTCTAAAAAGTACTTTTCTTTCTACTTCTCTGCTATGTATGGGACCTCACCGTAGGCTTTGTAAGGTTATGTGAAAGTTAAAGTTAAAGTCCCAACGATAGTCTTACACACCTTAGGTGTGGTGAAATTATCCTCTGCATCTGACCCATCCCCATGTTCACCCCCTGGGAAATGAGGGGAGCAGTGAGCAGCAGCGGTGGCCGCGCTCTGCAATCGTTTTGGTGATTTAACCCCTTTATTCCAACCCTTGATGCTGAGTGCCAAGCAGGGAGGCAATGTGTCCCATTTTTATAGTCATTGGTATGACTCGGCCGGGGTTGGAACTCACGACCTTCCAGTCTCTTACCTGCAAACTAAACAAAATTCAGGCTAATCTTTCTTTCCAGATAAGAATCGATAAGAGAACCGTTAAGGAACCGAATCGTCAAGCAGAAAGAAAATCTTATCTATTCCCATCCTTAACGAGCAGCGATCCTGCAGCCTTGTGTGGAACGGTCAGTTTGCACATCCTTCTGACACGTGCTGAATAAAACGCTAAATAGTATACATGTCCGATAATGGCTTTTTTTCCCGATATCCGATATTCCGATATTGTCCAACTCTTAATTACCGATACCGATATCAACCGATACCGATATATACAGTCGTGGGATTGACACATTATTATGCCTAATTTTGTTGTGATGCCCCGCTGGATGCATTAAACAATGTAACAAGGTTTTCCAAAATAAATCAACTCAAGTTATGGGAAAAAATGCCAACATGGCACTGTCATATTTATTATTGAAGTCACAAAGTGCATTGTTGGTGGGCGGAGTTTGGGTGGGGCGGGGTATGAGGGTACGGGGTACATTGTAGCGTTCCAGAAGAGTTAGTGCTGCAAGGGATTCTGGGTATTTGTTCTGTTGTGTTTATGTTGTGTTACGGTGCGGATGTTCTCCCGAAATGTGTTTGTCATTCTTGTTTGGTGTGGGTTCACAGTGTGGCGTATATTTGTATCCGTGTTAAAGTTGTTTATACGTCCACCCTCAGTGTGACCTGTATGGCTGTTGACCAAGTATGGGTGGCATTCACTTGTGTGTGTGAAAAGCTGTAGATATTATAGGACATGACAACTTGTCTCCTTACACCACCTTGTCGTCGTGTACTATGCAACGCTTGTCCTTGATTGGTTCATTATTGACACCCTATGGTTGCAAAGCTGAAACTTAAAGGAATTGACGGAAGGGCACCACCAGGAGTGGAGCCTGCGGCTTAATTTGACCCAACACGGGGAACCTTACCTGGCCAGGACACAGAAAGGATTGACAGATTGATGTCTCTTTCTCGTTTCTTTATTGTTTTAAAAAGTCATAAATTTTACTTTTTGAAACCGATACCGATCATTTCCGATATTACATTTTTTAAAGCATTTATCGGCCGATAATATCGGCAGTTGGATATTATCGGGCGTCCCTACTAAATAGCAGAGGTGGGACCAAGTCATTGTTTTGCAAGTCACAAGTAAGTCTCAAGTCTTTGCCCTCAAGTCCGAGTCAAGTCCCGAGTCAAGACAGGCAAGCCCCGAGTCAAGTCCAAAGTCAAGACTGGAAAGTCTCAAGTCAAGTCCTAAGTCCTGCATTTTGAGTTTTGAGTCCTTTCAAGTCCTTTTAACCACAGACTAATATATTAACACAGATTGTGTATGCTTTTCAAACGCTGTATTTATTTATTAAAACAAGTGCATTTTAAATTGCAGGAAAGAAAATTGTGCTGACATTGCACTTTATAATAGCACTATTAACCAGTCATTTTAAACATTAACTCATTCCTTTACAGAACAAACACATTGAAAAATAAAGTGCAAATGTACTTATTTGTACAAAAGTGTTAACATTGAAAAAACATGACATATACGTGAACATAACAAAAAAGTTGTACTTTTTATATGTCAGGGCCCTATGCTGCATTGCATTTGCAAAAGACCAAATTAGCCAAGAGTCTGTCAGTCATTTGTGCACGATGGGGGCGTAGTATGATGCCACCATGGCTGAAAACTCGCTCCACTGGAGCACTGGAGGCAGGCACTGCCAAGACTCTCATGGCCACTCGGAACAGTGAAGGAAGAGTCTTCATGTTCAATGCCCAGAACAAAAGGGGGGAGAGAGTTGTTTTGGGTTGGTGCACTACTTGTAAGTGTATCTTGTGTTTTTTATGTTGATTTAATTAAAAAAGGAAAAAAAAAAAAAATATTTCTTGTGCGGCCCGATACCAATCGATCCACGGACCAGTACCGGGCCGCGGCCCGGTGGTTGGGGACCACTGAGGGAAACAACCAACAGTATGTCAGAAAGCTAGCTAAAACGGTACACATATTCATAATATAGTATACATTTTAACTGACCTTTATTTTACTATTTTTGTCTTTTTTTAGGTGGCTAAAATACGCGGTGCTGCTGACCGCCGTCTAACGTTACGTGTGATATATTGACTAACGTAACCCTGCTTAAAAAAAATCACTGAACAAAAAGTATGAATAAGGTAGTGAACTGCAACAGATTCCCGTGTTTGCAATAACGTTATAACGTTAGCAGTGAGTTTACAGCCTCACTGATTTAACTACACAGCAAATAAAAGTCACGTTACTTAGCCAATAAACGTTATCTTACATTCAAAACTTACCGTTCTTTGTGCAACTTCAAATGCCGGACGAAGTTGGAAGTTGTTGCCTCTCCATCAGTCATTTTGGAACCGCATGTGTTGCATACTGCAAACCGTTTTGTGTTGACCACCTCGTAATTTTTATACCCAAACGAAATTATTTTAGGTATCATTTTTTGTTCACTGGCGTGTGGTTTGGACATGTCTTTTTCGTTGGTTGTCCTGCAATTTGATTGGATGAATGCTGTGTGATGAAAACAAAGTAGATCTAATTTGATTGGCTGTTGTACTGAGAGCACACCAGCTGACACACGCAACGCTGATAGACAAGTACACAATGAAAAATACGGAGCGCTCCCGAATAACTTTTTCATCTTTGGGTTTTGGGGAAAGTAGCAAGTCATGTCAAGTCATGTCAATTCAAAAGGCTCAAGTCCAAGTGAAGTCACAAGTCATTGATGTTAAAGTCTAAGTCGAGTTGCAAGTCTTTTTACATTTTGTCAAGTCGAGTCTAAAGTCATCAAATTCATGACTCGAGTCTGACTCGAGTCCAAGTCATGTGACTCGAGTCCACACCTCTGCTAAATAGTGCTCGCAAAAGGGTGATGAGTGTTGACAAATCACATAAATAATGATATTTGCATCTTCTCCACGCAGTATTGTGGGCGTTTTGATGATCACCATACATTTTGCGTATTAATGACGACAGAGACGCCAGATGGATTGCATGCTATATATTCTGCTCACGTAACAGACGCAATCCACTTTTCACACGTTTGGCAGATCAGCTTTGCGTGCGCCATCAGTTTTGCGCGTGTTTTTAGTACGCGCAAACCTTTAGTAAATCAGGCCCTTGGTGTGAATAGAGTGTTGGATGATACTGAGCGCAGCAAAATGTAAACCATTTCTTTTTCAAATAAGTCGACCAAAGCTTGTTGAACACTCTTTGTGTAATTACAACAGAGATAATAGAAAATCCTTTTGTTAATGGCACACACGACTTTAGTTTGTATAATTGACCTCTTCACATGGAACAGTGAGTCACATGCAATTAGTACACGCGTCATAAGCGTGAATAACTAATCTTCCACTCTGAACTATCTGTCAAATGAGAATGTGCAGCCACCTGACAGGTGACAGAATGCAGATGGCAGCTACATGCCTAGGTAAAACTCTCCATAGAGACCGCGGGGCAAACTTCTCTTGGCAGAGATGAATACTCAGCGCATTAAAGTTGACGGACTTGGAGGAGCTTTATTGCTGAGTGATGCTGTGAAAAGCAAGCGTGACAAGAGATTGTTCTTTTGCCGATTGGATCACGTTGACCTGTAATTATAGAGCAGTCGACAATATGGTGTCTCTCAAAAGTGAGGACCCCCTATTATCTTCCCAAGTGAGGATAGAAAAATGAAACTTGGAAGCAGTCTGTGTACGTATTATTCAACACATAATATTGCCTAAAAAGCTGATAACTCAAATGAGTATAGTGAAGAAAATATTGGTATTGGTATCGGATTAATACTAGCGTGATGGGAGTGTTAGGGAAAGATTTTGCACCTTAAAGGGGAGCTGCACTTTTTGGGGAATTTTGCCTATCATGTACAATCAATATGAAAGACATGACAACATATGTATAAATATATATCTTTTCTAAATGGTAAATAAATGTGATAAAAAAATCTGCTGACAATAGAGCCTATGGGAGCCACTCTATATATGTATATAGTAATATAATGTAGTAACAGGAACATTTATATTTCATATTGACATATTTTGCTCATTTTAAGCAGAAGTGATGAGCCTTTTGTCTGCTTTTGTGTATTGCCTCACCGTGTTGGGGACACTCAGGATTGCAGTTGTCTGTGGCTTCATGTCAATATTTGCCTGTGTTTATTTTTTTTGACATTTTATTTGATATAATTTTTTGGTCTGTTACTTGTTTGAGGGTAAAAAATAACATTTGACACGTGTTTAATTGTATTTCTGGACTGTATTATGTACAAAAATTCAATAAAGAAATGTTTAAGAAAACAAAAACGCCTCACAATGTTCACTTTTTCCCCCCCAACTACATCACTGATTACTGCAGACTTCATGAGAGCCAATAAACATAATAAAACATCACTTACTGTACAATGTCTGCTGTCATTAGGATGTCCATATATTCCCATTTAGATGAAGAATGACTCGTAATCCTCACAAAGAACCAAGCGTCTTTTCGTTTCGTTCTTGCCATTTTTCGGTCTAAATTGACTGTCATTGTCAGGCTTGGTCAAAAGGATAGGACTCAGATGCAGCGTAGGGAATATTTCGGCAGGCTTTTATTTTGAAAGCTTCCTTTCACCTCCAGAGTCAGGGCAATTCAAAATCTACAATAACTAAACTGGTCGGCGAAAAAGGTTCCAAAAAAAAGGAACAACCGAAAATCTCTCTGAAAGGAGGAGAACACAAAAACAATGACAAACTATAATTCTATGAAATTTACATAAACACAAAACGCTCCAACAGGAGAAAGAAACAATGGCTATGAAAATTCTACACTTACTCTAATCTAATAAAGGTTAACAAAAATGTCACACACTGAGGAAATAAAGAACTGTAAGAAAAACTGAAAACTCACCACTTCGGCTGTAAAACTAAATAACACAAAATCACTCTGCTTAGGAGGAGGAAAAGAAAACTCAAAATAGCAACGAAGGAATTCAGGATCAAGGTATATAAACGTGAGACAAGGCAAGGCATGGACAGGAGGCTCGAGAGGCACAAATACACGAGACAATCTGACACAGAACAAAGGGAGGCGTGGGCTTATAAGACACATGAAGGTAATGGGGAACAGGTGGAAACAATCAGGGATCAGGGATAACGTCAGACTGATGACACAAAAGGAAGGGCAAGTGATCTGAAACGAGAGGAGTTACTTTTCAAACTAAAACATGCAATTCACAAGACAGAAAAAAAAAAGACAAGACATCCCTCACCGCGGTGTGACAGTCATTAGTGAACCAACTTGTCGGAATACGTCTTCGTCCTTTCACTATCCAGGTGAGGCATGATTTATGATCTAGAATAAAGTTTGACAAGCAAAAAAATTAGGAATCATCAGTCGATAATGTCAACATTGGCACACAAGCTCGTGATCACGGCGTCGTTATAAATAGTTTGTCTGCGTAAGCGCTTATAATAACAATATCACTAATACTTGGTTAATATTCAAGTCACGAAATGTAAATTGAGTATTGTTGGCGGTTTTTGAATTGTTATTTATTTAGTTTTCTGGGCGGAATAGAGGACCTCAGATTGGCTCCGCTGTAAGTGGACTTGTATTTACGTTTATTTACGAGTTACAATGCATTAAAAAAAAACACATCCATCGTCATGTCTTTAAGCATCATGATTGTGAACGATTGGAAAAACATTTTTTAAAGTGCAGTTTACCCCTGAGAGCAGAGTGGAATGCAAAGGGGGTCTCACTTTCTGTACATTTTGTTCAAGGACAAAATGCAATGATGTTTTAATCTTCACAAATAACCACACATAGTATTTGATTTGGTTTCGATGATGAGAAGAGGTGCCAGGTACGAGACAAAGCAAGAGTTGACGAATGTGTGTGTGTCCAAAACCCACACTTCGGTTAACTTAAGCTTTCATTGGACAACACCCAAACAACTCTGCCAGGGAGGGGTAGCAAGGAGGACAAAGGCGTGTGAACAGAGGGACAATGAGTCGCCTGCTGGCCTGTTCTAAAAATAGCTCAAAGAGCAGCACTTACCAGTGAGCTGCCTCTATTTTTTAATTTTTTTTTTATTTACTAGCAAGCTGGTCTCGCTTTGCTCGACATTTTGAATTCTAAGAGAGACAAAACTCAAATAGAATTTGAAAATCCAAGAAAATATTTTAAAGACTTGGTCTTCACTTGTTTAAATAAATTCATTTATTTTTTTACTTTGCTTCTTATAACTTTCAGAAAGACAATTTTAGAGAAAAAATACAACCTTAAAAATGATTTTAGGATTTATAAACACATATACCTTTTTACCTTTTAAATTCCTTCCTGTCAGAGTTTGTAGTTAACGAACCCCAAGATGCAGAGATGGCAGCAGGCTTGGTACAGGAAAACATGTTTTTAATGTTCAAAAATAAGAAAATGAACACACGAACCAGAAAACAGGAAGCAGGAACAGGAGTCAGGATCCAGGGAATAGCTTAACGACAGCATACAGCAAACAACGACACGACAGGTAGTAACGACAATGATCCAGCAATGACTGGAGGAGAAGGCAGGTTTAAATAGTAGCTGGCTGATTGACACCAGGTGTGGCCAGGTGCCAATCAGCCACAGCTGAGGGGAAGCAGCACTCAGGGAGACACTCAGGAAATGAAGACAAAATAAAAGCGCTGACAGGAAACTAAGACAAACAGAGAAAAAACTAAAACATAGTCAAACTGTCAGGGACAAGCCTGACAGTAGCCCCCCTTCCTATAACGGATACCAGACGTTCTAGGAACACCCCCCCCAAAAAACAGTCCAAAGTCACGGGAGGGTGGAGGGAGGACAAGGAGGTGGGCCACCAGGCCAAGTGTCCCCGCAACCAGCGGGGAAGAGTTAGGTGGCGACGGCGAGTTGAACGCTGCCGCAATTGGCGAGGCGGCTCGACCGCCGGCATGAGAGGACCCACCGGAGACGATGGTGGCGCCCTCTGCTGGCCCACCGGAGAAGATGGCGGTGGCGCCCTCTGCTGGCCCACCGGAGAAGATGGCGGTGGCGCCCTCTGCTGGCCCACCGGGGAGGATGGCGGTGGCGCCCTCTGCTGGCCCACCGGGGAGGATGGCGGTGGCGCCCTCTGCTGGCCCACCGGGGAGGATGGCGGTGGCGCCCTCTGCTGGCCCACCGGGGAGGATGGCGGTGGCGCCCTCTGCTGGCCCACCGGAGTGCATGGTGGCGGCGTCTGTTGGCTCACCGGAGAGGAGGATGGTGGCGCCCTCTGCTGCTGGCCCACCGGAGAAGAGGATGGTGGCGCCCTCTGCTGCTGGCCCACCGGAGAAGAGGATGGTGGCGCCGTCTGCTGCTGGCCCACCGGAGAGGAGGATGGTGGCGCCGTTGGTTGTAGACCCACCGGAGTGCATGGTGGCGTCTGCCGGCCCACCGGACTGCATGGTGGCGTCTGCCGGCCCACCGGACTGCATGGTGGCGTCTGCCGGCCCACCGGACTGCATGGTGGCGTCTGCCGGCCCACCGGACTGCATGGTGGCGTCTGCCGGCCCACCGGACTGCATGGTGGCGTCTGCCGGCCCACCGGACTGCATGGTGGCGTCTGCCGGCCCACCGGAGTACATGGTGGCGTCGTAGGTTGCAGACCCACCGGAGTGCATGGTGGCGTCTGCTGGCCCACCAGACTGCATGGTGGCGTCTGCTGGTCCACCGAAGAGGATGGCGCCGTCTGTTGCAGACCCACTGGGTTGAGGAGTAGCTGTGCCTCCCCAGCTGCACAGCCACTCTTAGCCCCCCCCTCAAGGGACGGATCCCAGACGTCCCCAGACAGGCCCACAGACGAAAGGGATGGGTGGGAGAGGGCTTGAAATGCGGCCGAACTCCTCTTCAATTTAGCCATTAATTCTAATGCTTTGTTAAGCCTCTCCGCCATGGAAATCTCCGCGGGGAACGTGTTAACAGGCTGGATCATTATGTCAGAGTTTGTAGTTAACGAACCCCAAGATGCAGAGATGGCAGCAGGCTTGGTACAGGAAAACATGTTTTTAATGTTCAAAAATAAGAAAATGAACACACGAACCAGAAAACAGGAAGCAGGAACAGGAGTCAGGATCCAGGGAATAGCTTAACGACAGCATACAGCAAACAACGACACGACAGGTAGTAACGACAATGATCCAGCAATGACTGGAGGAGAAGGCAGGTTTAAATAGTAGCTGGCTGATTGACACCAGGTGTGGCCAGGTGCCAATCAGCCACAGCTGAGGGGAAGCAGCACTCAGGGAGACACTCAGGAAATGACAAAATAAAAGCGCTGACAGGAAACTAAGACAAACAGAGAAAAAACTAAAACATAGTCAAACTGTCAGGGACAAGCCTGGCACTTCCTCTTCTTTCCTGACAATTTAAATCAATGTTCAAGTTTTTTTATATATATTTTTTTTATGGTAAAGAATAATAAATACATTTTAATTTAATTCTTCATTTTAGCTTCTGTTTTTTCGATAAATAATATTTGAGAAATATTTCTTCAAACTTATTATGATTAAAATTCAAAAAAAATATTCTGGCAAATCTAGAAAATCTGTAGAATCAAATTTAAATCTTATTTCAAAGTCTTTTGAATTTCTTTTAAAATTTTTGTTCTGGAAAATCTAGAAGAAATAATGATTTGTCTTTGTTAGAAATATTGTCATGATCCGTTACCCGGATCATGGCATGATTTATGTTGGTTATGTTTCTGCTTTAGTCTGTTTCCTGGGTGCACACTCTTTCCCTGTTTACTGCTGGTTTCCATGGGCACTGATTCTCCTCACCTGTCTTAGTTTTGGCAATTAGTGTTTCCACCAGGTGTTTTGGCTAATCACTCCCCTTTATAGTTTCCTGTCACCAAGCAGTAAGTGCTGGGTCAATGTTTGCTTTATGCAACATTTACGTTTCCCCTGGTTTTCTCCTCGTTGTAGTACGTTTGTGCACGCTAGCATTCCTTGTTTATCACCCTTGGTGACATTTTGGTTTTTGTTTAGCTCCACGCTTGCTAGCGTTCTCTGTTTTGTCATTTTGATCCTGCCTTAAAATAATGTATTAAAAGAAACTTAAATCTTACCTGCACGTCGCTCCTGCTTGTCATCTGCCTTGGAAGGAACACAACAATCGCAGCCATGCGCCCAAGACGTAACAAATATAGCTTGGTCCAATTTGTTATATATTCTAACAAAGTGCAGATTGGATTTTAACTTATTCTAAACATGTCATCAAAATTCTAAAATTAATCTTAATCAGGAAAAATGACTAATGATGTTCCATAAATTATTTTTTTAATTTTTTCAAAAAGATTTGAATTAGCTAGTTTTTCTCTTATTTTTGAATTTTAAAGAGTCGAAATTAAAGATAAACTATGTTTCAAAATGTAATTTTCATTTTTTTTTTCGTGTTTTCTCCTCTTTTAAACCGTTCAATTAAGTGTTTTTTTCATCATTTATTCTCTACAAAAGACCTTCCGTAAAAGGAAAAAGAATGTACGACGGAATGACAGAATGTGAATCAGCCTTTTCTGACATGAACTTCATCAAGAACAAACACAGAACACGCCTCACTGATGCACATCTGCAATAGTGGGGGCCCTTAGGGAGATTTTAGGGTGTGTTCGTTCACTTTTGTCTAAAAACGCCAAATGTGGCACAGGTGTAGCTCAGGGCATACTTAAACGTTTTGGCGAGGTGATCTTTGGGGTCACCACAGCGGCTGAGCCAATATGGCCACCACCTGAACACGCTTTTGCCTCTACATTTGAACTAGATGAGCTACAAATCCAAACCTGGTGTCTATTTCATGTTTTTTGACAATTAGAAATTTGATGGAAAACTCATCTTTATGATTGGGTGTGTCTGGACACCTAATTAGCATATTTTCCAAGATGTAAAAATTAGGTGTGCCTTAACTTTTGATACTTTAGGCAAACTATTTTAGGTTTTTTGAGCATCAGAAACATACTGGAATGATTAGAGTTATGATCATTTATTTATTAGAGCACTTTAAAGGCCTACTGTTTTGCGATTTTCTTATTTAAACGGGGATAGCAGGTCCATTCTATGTGTCATACTTGATCATTTCGCGATATTGCCATATTTTTGCTGAAAGGATTCAGTAGAGAACATCGACGATAAAGCTTGCAACTTTTGGTCGCTGATAAAAAAGCCTTGCCTGTACCGGAAGTAGCAGACGAGTAGCGTGACGTCACAGGTTGTGGAGCTCCTCACATCTGCACATTGTTTACAATCATGGCCACCAGCAGCGAGAGCGATTCGGACCGAGAAAGCGACGATTTCCCCATTAATTTGAGCGAGGATGAAAGATTTGTGGATGAGGAAAGTGAGAGTGAAGGACTAGAGGGCAGTGGGAGCGATTCAGATAGGGAAGATGCTGTGAGAGGCGGGTGGGACCTGATATTCAGCTGGGAATGACTAAAACAGTAAATAAACACAAGACATATATATACTCTATTAGCCACAACACAACCAGGCTTATATTTAATATGCCACAAATTAATCCCGCATAACAAACACCTCCCTCCTCCCGTCCATATAACCCGCCAATACAACTCAAACACCTGCACAACACACTCAATCCCACAGCCCAAAGTACCGTTCACCTCCCCAAAGTTTATACAGCACATATATTTCCCCAAAGTCCCCAAAGTTACGTACGTGACATGCACATAGCGGCACGCACGTACGGGCAAGCGATCAAATGTTTGGAAGCCGCAGCTACATGCGTACTCCCGGTACCGCGTCTGCGTATCCAACTCAAAGTCCTCCTGGTAAGAGTCTCTGTTGTCCCAGTTCTCCACAGGCCAATGATAAAGCTTGACGGTCATCTTTCGGGAATGTAAACAATGAAACACCGGCTGTGTTATCCGGCACAACAGTCAGGGGTGCATTCTACGGCGGGGGTGCATTATCCGGCACAACACCTGCCGCAATACACCGCTTCCTACCTACAGCTTTCTTCTTTGCTGTCTCTATTGTTCATTGAACAAATTGCAAAAGATTCACCAACACAGATGTCCAGAATACTGTGGAATTTTGCGATGAAAACAGACGACATAATAGATGGCCACCATGCTGTCCCAAAATGTCCTCTACAATCCGTGACATCCCGCGCTGACGTCATCATACCGAGACGTTTTCAGCAGTATATTTCGCGCAAAATTTAAAATTGCACTTTAGTAAGCTAACCCGGCCGTATTGGCATGTGTTGCAATGTTAAGATTTCATCATTGATATATAAACTATCAGACTGCGTGGTCGGTAGTAGTGGGTTTCAGTAGGCCTTTAAGATGATCAGTGTCTCCACAGAGATAAATATAATTAATTATTAATAATAACATAGAGTTAATGGTAAATTGAGCAAATTGGCTATTTCTGGCAATTTATTTAAGTGTGTATCAAACTGGTAGCCCTTCGCATTAATCAGTACCCAAGAAGTAGCTCTTGGTTTCAAAAAAGTTGGTGACCCCTGATCTAGAGAAAGCATGCCAAAACTTGTAATGTGCGGTTTTCTCTCCAATGGTATAGCTCCTGTTTTTGTAGAATAAATTGTTTATCTTCAATTCCAGTCCCCTTGCCTTATTCAGACAAGCCATAAAAAAAACAACCTGGTAGAACTTTGCCCTTTAAAAGGGGAGAGCTGAACAGGGTCGATACTCTTGCTGCAGTTTCTTGTCTATTCGTCCGGCAAGTAACTTGATGTTCTAACCCCTCCTACAAGTAACGTAACAAGCGTGTGACTCTTTTCACGGACAACCCTCGCTCAAGTTGTTTTAAAGACAAAAACCGTCAACGGATTTCTAGTTTGGCGCGATAACCGGTTTATTTGTTTACACTTGATTAACCTAAAGATTTGCAACTGAACCTTATCGATTGAGGGGTCTGTAACCGACATACCCGAACTTGCCACTTCTTGAACCAGATATCCGGTCACATCGGTTTATCATTGACAACCCTAACTGCTGTACAAGCTATTTACTGACTGTGCGTTCAGGTCTAATTTCTCTGGTGCTATTCCTTGGAAAGATAGAGAGATAGATTATTTCTTCGATCTGAAGTGCACCCATGCAGCCAGTGCCTCATATAAGAGTAGAGCTAGTTCTTAGCACAAATCCCTTTTCCCCATGGAGGAAATCGACTAAATAAAGAGACAGGTCAGAAGGTATTATCACTCACTGCTCTCTGTGGGTGTCCTCAATCCAGACTGATCGTATCGGCTGCTATTTTAAAAGTCAGTCCCGCCAAAAATGTGCTTCGTGTGGTGAAGAGATATCCCGGAAGATAGGAATATTTTAACCTGCTTTTCATTTGTAAACTTTATACTCGGAAGAAATTCTGTAGGTTGACCTAAATAGATACTGCAGATAGACAGAATGTTTTCAGAATGTCACAGTAAATGTTAAAATTCATGTTTTCTTCTATGAACCGTAGCTCCCATGTGCCAGCAGCACTAATGCAGCCCCAGACCATGACGCCACCATTCTTGGACAAGACACAATCATATTTGTGCTCACTTATGTTGCCAACTATTTAGATGATAGGCCTAGATGCCGTGCAAATCTACAGATTTTTGGTCGATTAGACACAAATTATCTTTTTTACTTTTTTTTTATTTAAAAAAAAAAAAAGGCAAATTTTGCTGCAGAAAGCGCATCTCATTCACCATATGTTGGTAATAATTTATATAAAAATGAATTAAAACATGATTATTTACAGTATCCTTAGAGCAGTGGTTCTTAACCTGGGTTGGATGGAACCCTAGGGGTTCGGTGAGTCGGGCTCAGGGGTTCGGCGGAGGTCAAAACACACCCGACTCATCGTGTAAATAAAAACTTCTCCCTATCGACGTATTACGGATAAGACAACAGCAGAAGTCACACTGATTTGCAGGTGTGTAGTTTGTTGTGAGTTTATGCACTGTGTTGGTTTTGTTCTTTGAACAAGGTGATGTTCATGCACGCTTCATTTTGTGCACCAGTAATAAAACATGGTAACACTTTAGTATGGGGAACATATTCACCATTAATTAGTTGCTTATTAACATGCAAATTAGTAATGTATTGGCTCTTAACTAGTCATTATTAAGTACTTATTAATGCCTTATTCGGCATGGCCTTATTATAACCCTAACCCTCTAACCCTAACTAAATAACTCTAAATTAAGTGTTACTTAGAATATGTTCCCCATACTAAAGTGTTACCAAAAACATATAACTTTGTCTTGAATTTGAAAAAAACCCAACATTTTATTTTTCACTAAAGAAGGGTTCGGTGAATGCGCATATGAAACTGGTGGGGTTCGGTACCTTCAACAAGGTTAAGAACCACTGCATTAGAGCATTACAATTTGACGACCATCAACAATATGATCGTAACTCGTTAAAGAAATGCCTTCTCAGACAGCTAACGAGGACGATCCGGTGACCTGCAAATACCAAGTGGAGAGCGGGAGATGGACGTGGTGCTACAGCTGCTGACTCCGCCTGTCCTTTGCATCCTGAGAACACAAACACCACTCCCATTCATGACAGTTACAACTTTAAGCAAGTTCATTGGGCCCCATTCAGCAACCGTTCTTAAGAACAAATGTTGTTCTTAGGCCCACTTACGAAGTTTTTAAGGAGATTTTTGTATTCACCAATGTTATCCTAGCTAGGATTTGTTCGTAGGTAAGAACAAAATCAAGAGTGCTCCAGAGCACTCGTTGGGTGGCCTATTTGTTCTCAAGTGTGACAAGTTCCCTTACTACTATTGTGTAATGTTACATTAATATCATAGATAGATAGATAGATAGATGGATAGAGATAAATAAGATAGACTGACATATAGCAAAATTAGCAATATATAGACATTTCTGTTCTACAAACCCTGTTTCCATATGAGTTGGGAAATTGTGTTAGATGTAAATATAAACGGAATACAATGATTTACAAATCAATTTCAACCCATATTCAGTTGAATATGCTACAAAGACAACATATTTGATGTTCAAACATTCATCATAATGTTTGCAAATAATCATTAACTATAGAATTTGATGCCAGCAACACGTGACAAAGAAGTTGGGAAAGGTGGCAATAAATACTGATAAAGTTGAGGAATGCTCATCAAACACTTATTTGGAACATCCCACAGGTGAACAGGCAAATTGGGAACAGGTGGGTGCCATGATTGGGTATAAAAGTAGATTCCATGAAATGCTCAGTCATTCACAAACAAGGATGGGGCGAGGGTCACCATTTTGTCAACAAATGTGTGAGCAAATTGTTGAACAGTTTAAGAAAAACCTTTCTCAACCAGCTATTGCAAGGAATTTAGAGATTTCACCATCTACGGTCCGTAATATCATCAAAGGGTTCAGAGAATCTGGAGAAATCACTGCACGTAAGCAGCTAAGCCCGTGACCTTCCATCCCTCAGGCTGTACTGCATCAACAAGCGACATCAGTGTGTAAAGGATATCACCACATGGGCTCAGGAACACTTCAGAAACCCACTGTCAGTAACTACAGTTGGTCGCTACATCTGTAAGTGCAAGTCAAAACTCTCCTATGCAAAGCAAAAACCGTTTATCAACAACACCCAGAAACACCGTCGGCTTCGCTGGGCCTGAGCTCATCTAAGCTGGACTGATACAAAGTGGAAAAGTGTTCTGTGGTCTGACGAGTCCACATTTCAAATTGTTTTTGAAAACTGTGGGCGTCGTGTCCTTTCGGACCAAAGAGGAAAAGAACCACCCGGATTGTTATAGGCGCAAAGTTGAAAAGCCAGCATCTGTGATGGTATGGGGGTGTATTAGTGCCCAAGACATGGGTAACTTACACATCTGTGAAGGCGCTATTAATGCTGAAAGGTACATACAGGTTTTGGAGCAACATATGTTGCCATCCAAGCAACGTTACCATGGACGCCCCTGCTTATTTCAGCAAGACAATGCCAAGCCACGTGTTACATCAACGTGGCTTCATAGTAAAAGAGTGCAAGTACTAGACTGGCCTGCCTGTAGTCCAGACCTGTCTGCCATTGAAAATGTGTGGCGCATTATGAAGCCTAAAATACCACAACGGAGACCCACGGACTGTTGAACAACTTAAGCTGTACATCAAGCAAGAATGGGAAAGAATTCCACCTGAGAAGCTTCAAAAATGTGTCTCCTCAGTTCCCAAACGAGCGCTAACCATTTGGCATTCAGCAACTTAAGAACAGCAGGTGGGAAAAATTTGGCCTTTTAAGAACACGTCATGAATTTGAATGGACTCTTCTTAGGAAATCACTAAGGAAGAAAGATAAGAGGAAAAGTTGGGAAATTATTGCTGAATGTGGCCCATTGTGTTCTTCATGTCATGATCCGTTGCCCAGATCATGTTTTGTTAAAGTTTAGGATTCCCTTAGCTGTTTAGTTCTGTTTCAGCCCCCACCCCTGTTTTTGTGTTCCTTGTTGTCATGGGTGCTGATTGTTGTCACCTGCCTCTGATTAGTGGTCCAGACGCTGACCACTAAGCTATTTATTCCTGCCTCACGCCATACTCTGTCTGGCAGTTTTGTTTGCTACACGCAACAGTTACGTTGTTTTTTTGCTTCTTGTTCCTGTGCTAAGCTTTTCTATTGTTTCCTGTTTCCTGTATTCTTGCCTTGTTATGGTAATAAACTATCTTTCCTACCTGCACGCTGCTTCTGAACGTCCATCTGCATCTTGGGGAAAGGGCCAGCGCATAAGCATGCGACCCCGGCGTAACACTTCATGGTGTTTTTGAAAGTGCACCCATTTTTTTCCTTAGAATTTTCAACGAATTGAAGTGTTTTGTCAAGAAGATTATTTGTGATATGTACGTTTTCAGAATGTGCTCGTTCTATTTTGGGATGAAGTAAAACAAAGAAAACAATCTGAAGTTGTTGGAGTTGTATTTTTAAGTTATCATGCCATGATTTTACCCGTCCGACCCACATGGGAATATAATTTCCTCCACAAATGAGTTTGACAGCCCTGCTAGAGTTTAGCTTTTAGATTCATCCCTGTTTTGACCAACTCGTCTGCTACCTTTCGGCTCTCTCGTCCTCTTCTGCATGGAAAGGATACCAGGTTGCCATGTATCATTTCTGAAGAGGTACCTGTCAAGATGATGTGCTTCCATGCACAGCTGTAGACGTCTTTGTGTAGCTGTCCTGGCTGAGCTCGGAAGAAGATCCCCTATGACAATCTGTTGGCTTCTGGATGAACTACGGTCTTTTGGGGTTTTTTTTGTCCGGATGTGGGTTTAGATCAGCGGATGTCGTTGCCAGTTTGTGCCCACTGTTTAATAAGTTTTTGTGTATGCTTCACTGATGAGAGTATTTGGTGAACATTGTTTTGTCCTATTAATTTCGGCTGTTCTCGAACTCACCACTCCTTCTTTGTCTCATTTTGTCCACCAAAAGTTTTATGCTGTACGTGAATGCACAAAGGTTCCCTGTTGATGTTATTGACTTGTTGGAGTGCTAATCAGGCATATTTGGTCAGTGCATGACTGAAAGCTAATCATTGCCAACATGCTATTTAGGCTAGCTGTATGTACATATTGCATCATAATGCCTCAGTTGTGTCACGTGGCGGTCGCAGCTCGCTGCGCGGGTGTTCTTCCAATGCAAAGAGACGGCTCCGGACGACAGCGGGAAGGTAGGCTAGGATTTATTAACATAAATCACGCACTACCACAAACATAAACCATACAACAACAAAAAGGCAAGCGTGCCTAAAACACAAGTGAAGCTAATCTTTAGCAGAAGCTAGGGCATGGACAGGGAAACTTACTTGGTCAGAGCAAGACATAAACCGGTGTGACAAAGACAATGAAGGCAGAAAGAGTGACTGGCAAAGGCAACTTAAATAATGCCTCTGATTAGCGCTCGGGAAGCAGGTGAGCGGTCGAGCACTAATCAGAGACAGGTGAACACAATGAGTGACCATGACAACCAAAACAAACTCACAGGAGCACAATCTGCTATCGATGCAGTCCAAAACTAACAGAAAATAATTAAACAAACATGATCCGGACCACGGATCATGACAGAACCCCCTCCTCAAGGACAGATACTAGATGTCCAAAAACAAAAAACAAGCAGGGTCAAAAGTCACGGGAGAGCGGAGGGAGGACTTGGCGGTGGGTCGCCAGGCCAAGTGTCCCCGAATCCATCGAGGCAAAGTCAAGTGGCGGCGGCGAGTGGAACGCCGCTGCAGCAAGCGAGGCGGGCGCCCAGGGAATGGCCACATTCGTGGCCGACTGGGAGGTGGGCGCACTTGGCGAGGCGGACGACCAGGGAGCGGCCACATTCGTGGTCGACGGGGAGGTGGGCGTGTCGGCGCCGTCATGGCAGGCTTGGACGCAGCAGCAGACGAGTCATGGCTTGGGTCTTGGCTTGGGTCTTGGCTTAGTGCAGGTACAGGCGGCAAAGCTTGGCGTAGTGCAGGTACAGGCGGCGAAGCTTGGCGTAGTGCAGGTACAGGCGGCGAAGCTTGGCGTGGTGCAGGTACAGGCGGCGAAGCTTGGCGTGGTGCAGGTACAGGCGGCGAAGCTTGGCGTGGTGCAGGTACAGGCGGCGAAGCTTGGCGTGGTGCAGGTACAGGCGGCGAAGCTTGGCGTGGTGCAGGTACAGGCGGCGAAGCTTGGCGTGGTGCAGGTACAGGCGGCGAAACTTGGCGTGGTGCAGGTACAGGCGGCGAAGCTTGGCGTGTCAGCCGAGGTGCAGGAACAGGTGTCAACCGAGGAGCAGGAACAGGTGTCAGCCGAGGTGCAGGAACTGGAGCAGGTGCTAGCCGAGGAACAGGAACAGGTGCTAGCCGAGGAACAGGAACTGGAGATGGTGGCGTTTGCAAGACCACCGGAGATGATGGTGGCGTCTGCAAGCCCACCGGAGATGATGGTGGCGTCTGCAAGCCCACCGGAGATGATGGTGGCGTCTGCAAGCCCACCGGAGATGATGGTTGCGTCTGCAGGCCCACCCGGGCTGAGGTTAGCCATGAACATGGCGGAGGCGGTCTAGCTGGGGGTTGCGGCTTGACATGCCGACGGACTGGTGGTGGAGGACGGGCTGGAGGTTGCTGCCTGGTTGGGTGCATCTGAGTCACCCCACCAGCACAGTTCCCGGCCCCAGGCCCCCCTCAAGGGGCGGATACCAGACGCGCTCCCCGCAGTCTGGAACCGCTTTTTGGGGTGGGTGGAGGGAGACCAGGAGGGGGGCAGCATCCTCCCCATTAAATTGTCCAGAAAATCTATTCACCACCCCCACTTTAGACTGGGTCTGAAAAAATCTAAATTCAGAAAAAAAATTCTCAAAATGATTATTTTTTGAAACAAAGTCCTGACAGAGGGCGTAAATAGAAAAAAAAAGTCTTTGTCTCTGACGTCATCACTCGTGGGCGGGATGACATCATCAACACGGGTCTCCTGCGGTGGCGAGGAAGACTGGGCTGGTTGGGGAATCTTGTTGTCCGGGGGAGGATTTTGGGGGAACAACGCATCATGCTGGCAAAAAGAAGCCTGTCTGGCTGGCCTCCATCTTCGCCAGCGCGTCTCCATCACCTCCTTGTGGCCGGTCTGCGGAAGAACGTCCGCTGCCTTCGTTCTGTCACGTGGGGGTCGCAGCTCGCTGCGCGGGTGTTCTTCCAATGCAAAGAGACGGCTCCGGACGACAGCGTGAAGGTAGGCTAGGATTTATTAACATAAATCGCGCACGACCACAAACATAAACCATAAACCATAAACCAACAAAAAAAAGGCAAGCGTGCCTAAAACACAAGTGAAGCTAATCTTTAGCAGAAGCTAGGGCATGGACAGGGAAACTTACTTGGTCAGAGCAAGACATAAACCGGTGTGACAAAGACAACAAAGGCAGAAAGAGTGACTGGCAAAGGCAACTTAAATAATGCCTCTGATTAGCGCTCGGGAAGCAGGTGAGCGGTCGAGCACTAATCAGAGACAGGTGAACACAATGAGTGACCATGACAACCAAAACAAACTCACAGGAGCACAACCAAGTACTAAAGCAGTCCAAAACTAACAGAAAATAATTAAACAAACATGATCCGGACCACGGATCATGACAAGTTGTAGGTATATTTGAGCTCATTTAATATCATCGACTTTCATCCTCTTTGTATATAATTACATTTTGCATGTCTCATGATACATTATCTGTATGTATCTGCATTTCAGGTAATTGTTTGTGTGCCATGTCGTTCCAGACCACAGCAAACGTTACCCAGCTTGCAAAAATTGTAATAATTAATAATTAAAAGAAGACAGCCTGCCGTTACCTTTAACTTGGACTCACACATCTTTACATTTGTCCATTCTAAGACAGTCATTTCCAGGAGTTATCTCACCTTCTGAGTAGCCTCTGATTTACTAATGGTTTTTAATGTTGTAAAAATGTGTGGAATAAATATTACATTTCAACATTTCTGTCAACAAAGATTTGCTTCAGCCTGCGACACTTAGTCATTTTGATAGTAGGCTATTATAGCTAATATAGACAATTACGTCATGTGTTGCCTTCATTATAACACTTATATAAGACTTTTAAAGTCATTTTGATAGTAGGCTATTATAGCCAATATAGACACTTACGCAGAGGTGGGTAGTAACACGCTACATTTACTCTGTTACATCTACTTGAGTAACTTTTGGAATAAATTGTACTTCTAAGAGTAGTTTTAATGCAACATACTTTTACTTTTACTTGAGTATATTTATAGAGAAGAAACGCTACTTTTACTCCGCTCCATTTATCTACATTCAGCTCGCTACCTGCTACTGATTTTTATCGATCTGTTAATGCACGCTTTGTTTGTTTTGGTCTGTCAGACAGACCTTCAAAGTAGGATCTATGCATGCCTGCGTTTCACCAATCAAATGCAGTCACTGATGACGTTTGACTCCGTTTCACCAATCAAACAGAGACACATGACCGTCACACGTGGACCCCGACTTAAACAAGTTGAAAAACTTATTGGGGTGTTACTATTTAGTGGTCAATTGTACGGAATATGTACTGTACTGCGCAATCTACTAATAAAAGTTTCAATCAATCAATCAAAAGTGTGAAGGAAAAAAGACACTTTTTTATTTCAACCGTACCTCCCGTCAAAAGCCTAAAGACTGACCGCACAGTTCCTGTCTTCACAATAAAAGAGCCGCTCCATCGCGCCTGCGCTAACAAAATAAGAGTCTCCGAAAGCCAGCGCAAACAAGCTAGCAAGCTACGGAGTTTGCCGCCAATGTATTTCTTGTAAAGTGTATAAAAACGAATATGGAAGCTGGACAAATAAGATGCCAAAAACCAACCACTTTCATGTGGTTTTAGACAGAAAGGAGGAACTTTTTTTCTCCTCCATTTGAAAACGTGGACGTTATCAGCACTACTGTCTGATTACAATCAATGCAAGTCATCAGAATCAGGTAATACACCAACTTATATTCTTGTCTTCATGAAAGAAAGGAATATATATGTTAAACATGCATGTATATTCATTAAAACACCTTTAACATGTAAACAAGAACGGCAAAATAAATAAATATAAATTATATACTGTATATATAAATGTATGTATATATATATATGTGTGTGTATATATGTATATATATATATATATATATATATATATATATATATATATATATATATATATATATATATATATATATATATATATATGTATGATATGTGTGAGTATGTATATGTATATATGAGGTAGATCACCTCAACTTGGTCATTTAAAGAGTAGCTCGTCTGCTGAAAAAGTATGGGCACCCCTGGCTTACATGAACTCAACGTCAAATTTGAGGAAGCACATCGCGGTAAGTAACGTTAGTAGATATTTTGGCTGTCACCGTAGGCTGATGTTAGCTTCCCTGCTATGAATCACTGTCAAATGTACATCGTGTGGGGACATTTATTAACGCACTGCAGACACACACACACAACACACACACACACAACACACACACACACACACACACACACACGCATGCATAGAAACACCAATCAGAAGTGTTTACCATGAATTGATTAACGTTGAAAAACTTATTGGGGTGTTACCATTTAGTGGTCAATTGTGCGGAATATGTACTGTACTGTGCAATCTACTGATAAAAGTCTCAATCAATCAATCAATGAATGCCTACTGAGCCTATGGTGCAGTTAAGTTATTGTGGCTCAATTTGCCTTAATTTTTTTTATTTTTATGTATTATTATTTAATATATATTATTGTTTTAGTTGCTTAAGAGATATTCCTGGCTCTGAATTTGGTCATTGCTATTTTTATGTTTTTGTGCATTATTTGTTGCCGTCATCATTAAACGAACAGGTTACTCATCAGTTACTCAGTACTTGAGTAGTTTTTTCACAACATACTTTTGACTTTTACTCAAGTAAATATTTGGGTGACTACTCCTTACTTTTACTTGAGTAATAAATCTCTAAAGTAACAGTACTCTTACTTGAGTACAATTTCTGGCTACTGTACCCACCTCTGCACTTACGTCATGTGTTGCCATAAGACTTTTCATTTTTTGCGGCTTCAGACTGATTAGTTTTTTTGGTCCAATGTGGCTCTTTCAACGTTTTGGGCTGCCGACCCCTGCCTTAACTGAATGCAGATCAGTGAAAAAAAGGCCCTTTATTCGATCCCAACGTCAAGCTAGTAGGAGGATTTGAAGGGGTGTCTCGAATACTTCTATTTGCAGGTGTTCATCTGCAAACAGGTCTACTGTATTATTGTAAAATGGTTGCGGAAATTTGAGAGGCACATTCATGACATCACGATATCTGCAATACGTAATGCAATATATCATATCCACAAATGTGTCTCTAATAGTGTGGTCAAACGCACAGGAAATGAAGTGAACAAAATCTTGTCAAACTGCACTCCATCTGAAACAGCCAATAGTAATCATGCCTTTTCACAGCGTGCATCCATAATATGTCATTGCAATCATCTCTGCAAACCAATGCAAAAGAAGCCGGACAAAAAAACAGCTTCTCGTCGCTTTCCAATGGGAGAAAAACATCAAACAGTCACAGGATGGTAAATGATGGTTTGCGTTTAATATAAGAGGGATTTAAAGGAGGAAATCTCAAAGTCTATAGAGGTTAATATTTTTCATTTCCTCTCACTGCGCTTGTTCACAATCTGCACTGAATATAAATGTTCATCCCCAACACAATTTAATGAAAGCCAGAAGTCTTTTGTCAGCCAGCGTTAGAAGACAACGTGATGGTCCCTGATCAGCTGGGATTAGGCCCGTGTGTATAGCATATTACAAAACCCAAAACCAGTGAAGTTGTCACGTTGTGTAAATGGTAAATAAAAACAGAATACAATGATTTGCAAATCCTTTTCAACCTATATTCAATTGAACACAAAGACAATATATTTAATTTTCGAACTGAGAAACTTTATTTTTCTTGCAAATAATCATTAACTTTGAATTTAATGGCAGCAACACATTGCAAAAAAGTTGTCACAGGGGCATTTTTACCACTGTGTTACATGGCCTTTCCTTTTAACAACACTCAGTAAACGTTTGGGAACTGAGGAGACACATTTTTGAAGCTTTTCAGGTGGAGTTCTTTCCCATTCTTGCTTGATGTACAGCTTAAGTTGTTCAACAGTCCGGGGGTCTCCGTTGTGCTATTTTAGGCTTCATTGTCAATAGGAGACAGGTGTGGTACCTGCACTCTTTTACTATGAAGCCACGCTGTTGTAACACGTGGCTTGGCATTTGTCTTGCTAAAATAAGCAGGGGTGTCCATGATAACGTTGCTTGGATGGCAACATATGTTGCTCCAAAACCTGTATGTACCTTTCAGCATTAATGGTGCCCTTACAGATGTTACCCATGCTTTAGCACTAATACACCCCAAAACCATCACGGATACTGGCTTTTGAACTTTGCGCCGAGACCAGTCCGGATGGTTCTATTCCTCTTTGGTCCGGATGACACGACGTCCACAGTCTCGTCAGACTACAGAACACTTTTCCATCTTAGATGAGCTCGGGCCCAGCGAAGCATTTCTGGGTGTTGTTGATAAATGGCTTTGGCTTTGCATAGTAGAGTTTTAACTTGCACTTACAGATGTAGCGACTAACTGTAGTTACTGACAGTCGTTTTCTGAAGTGTTGTCTTTACACACTGATGTCGGTTTTTGATGCACTACCGCCTGAGGGATCCAAGGTCACAGGCATTCAATATTGGTTTTCAGCCATGCAGCTTACGTGCAGTAATTTCTCCAGATTCTCTGAACTTTTTAATGATATTACATACCTTTGATGGTGAAATCCTTAAATTCCTTGCAATAGCTCATTGAGAAATGTTGTTCTTAAACTGCTAGACAACATTTGTTGACAAAGTGGTGACCCTCGCCCCATCCTTGTTTGTGAATGACTGAGCATTTTATGGAAGCTGCTTTCATACCCAATCATGGCACCCACTTGTTCCCAATTAGCCTGTTCACCTGTGGGATGTTGTGTGCCAGCTTTTTTGAAACATGTTGCAGGCATCAAATTCAGAGTGCAGACAGTTCATCAGTTCATTTTTTTGCCGCTTAGGGGTTTCGGATTGTGGGTGAGCTGGAGCCTATCCAAGCAGACTTTTGGTTCTTCATTCACATACATGTTGACAACCATTCACCGTCACCTGTTTTTATAAAAGCAGGGTTTCGTAAACAGTATGCGTGGGGAGACAACGAGTGATATATCAAATAGAAGCCGTCCAAAGAAAAGCTTCTGCGGAATCAGACATCCGCAGAGATGTGTGGCTCTTTCACACAGAGAGGAGGCAGCTGAGGAAATTCATGCATTGTGATAAGCCTGCAGGCATTGCCGACGGTGTATTTTGGCGTGTGTAGCCCACTTGTTAGCACTCTGCTCTGCAGATATTTCAAATTTGAAGAGTGGCACTGAGGTCAGGATGAAGATTCAGGTAGATATAAACGACACTGGAGAAAAGAAAACGTCTGCCACTTCAACATGACGAAGTGTTTTGCTATTCCTTTCCTGTCTGCTACTATATAGATGTCACTTAAGTAAATATTCCCATACGTTCCCTAAAGACAGAAAAACATTTGGGCTTCAGCCATTTTATCAGTTTGTTCTATTTTCTCAGCCTCCTCCAGTGGCCCTGCCCAATGTGTCGCTCTGAGCTTTCCAAGAAATATGGAGGCAGACGTTTATCACCCCGTCCCCCTTTCAGGTTGCTTTTAGCACAGAGTGACAGAGGTTGGTGGTGGGGGGCTACACTTGACATCATTTTGCATATGAATTTGACAGCAGCCACCTCAAATAACATGTATTTGACATACAAACCCTGTTTCCATATGAGTTGCAAATTGTGTTAGATGTAAATATAAACGGAATACAATGATTTGCAAATCCTTTTCAAGCCATAATCAATTGAATGCACTACAAAGACAACATATTTGATGTTCAAACTCATAAACTTTAATTATTTTTTTTTGCAAATAATAATTAACTTAGAATTTCATGGCTGCAACACGTGCCAAAGTAGTTGGGAAAGGGCATGTTCACCACTGTGTTACATGGCCTTTCCTTTTAACAACACTCAGTAAACAATTGGGACAAACATTTTTGAAGCTTCTCAGGTGGAATTCTTTCCCATTCTTGCTTGATGTACAGCTTAAGTTGTTCAACAGTCCGGGGGTCTCTGTTGTGCTATTTTAGGCTTCATAATGCACCACACATTTTCAATGGGAGACAGGTCTGGACTACAGGCAGGCCAGTCTAGTACCCGCACTCGTTTACTATGAAGCCACGTTGATGTAACACATGGCTTGGCATTGTCTTGCTGAAATAAGCAGGGGCGTCCATGGTAACATTGCTTGGATGGCAACATATGTTGCTCCAAATGCTGTATGTATTTTTCAGCATTATTGGCGCCTTCACAGATGTGTAAGTTACTTATTTCTTGGGCACTAATACACCCCCATACCTTCACAGATGCTGGCTTTTCAACTTTGCGCCTATAACAATCCGGATGGTTCTTTTCCTCTTTGGTCCAGAGGACACGACGTCCACAGTTTCCAAAAACAATTAGAAATGTGAACTCGTCAGACCACAGAACACTTTTCCACTTTGTATCAGTCCATCTTAGATGAGCTCAGGCCCAGCGAAGCCGACAGCGTTTCTGGGTGTTGTTGATAAACGGTGTTCGCCTTGCATAGGAGAGTTTTAACTTGCACTTACAGATGTAGCGACCAACTGTAGTTACTGACAGTGGGTTTCTGAAGTGTTCCTGAGCCCATGTGGTGATATCCTTTACACACTGATGTCGCTTGTTGATGCAGTACAGCCTGAGGGATCGAAGGTCACGGGCTTAGCTGCTTACGTGCAGTGATTTCTCCAGATTCTCTGAACCCTTTGATGATATTACGGACCGTAGATGGTGAAATCCCTAAATTCCTTGCAATAGCTGGTTGAGAAAGGTTTTTCTTAAACTGTTCAACAATTTGCTCACGCATTTGTTGACAAAGTGGTGACCCTCGCCCCATCCTTGTTTGTGAATGACTGAGCATTTCATGGAATCTACTTTTATACCCAATCATGGCACCCACCTGTTCCCAATTTGCCTGTTCACCTGTGGGATGTTCCAAATAAGTGTTTGATGAGCATCCCTCAACTTTATCAGTATTTATTGCCACCTTTCCCAACTTCTTTGTCACGTGTTGCTGGCATCAAATTCTAAAGTTAATGATTATTTGCAAAAAAATAAATGTTTATCAGTTTGAACATCAAATATGTTGTCTTTGTAGCATATTCAACTGAATATGGCTTGAAAATGATTTGCAAATCATTGTATTCCGTTTATATTTACATCTAACACAATTTCCCAACTCATATGGAAACGGGGTTTGTGCATTACCATGCATAAAAGCTGGGGTCTTAAACGTTTTGCGGGCCAAGGTCCCCCAAACTGACGGATAGACGTAGCGGGGATCCCCTACTTAAAAGTCCAGTATAAAAATTGTGTTTTTCAAATAAAAGTGTTCTACATGTAACTTTTTATTGTGCAATACTAAGATATTCAAATAATACAGTATAATGTGTGCTAGTTACTCGATTACACCGGCATGGCGAAGTTGGGAGAGTGTCCGTGCCAGCAATCTGAGGGTTACTGGTTCAATCCCCACCTTCTACCAACTTAGTCACGTCCGTTGTGTCCTTGAGCAAGACACTTCACCCTTGCTCCTGATGGGCCTGGTTATTGCTTGCATGGCAGCTCCCGCCATCAGTGTGTGAATGGGTGAATGTGGAAAGAGTGTCAAAGCGCTTTGAGTTCCTTAAAAAAATGTAGAAAAGCGTTATACAAGTACAACCCATTTACCATTACTCTA
The DNA here is from genome assembly GCF_033978685.3 of Nerophis lumbriciformis. NCBI lineage: Eukaryota > Metazoa > Chordata > Actinopteri > Syngnathiformes > Syngnathidae > Nerophis > Nerophis lumbriciformis. The sequence goes on from NC_084576.2 coordinate 783,665, forward strand.
TTTTATCCATCATTTTTACAAAACGTGTTACTTTAGTTTTCATTTATCTTTGTATCTGAGTGCTTTTCCTGTAAATCTGGTGCTACCTGCTGCTGGAATTTGAATTTTAACTTTCCCAAAGGATTATCAAAGTTTCTATCTATCTATCTATCTATCCATCTATCTATCTATCTATCTATCTATCTATCTGTCTATCTATCTATCTATCTATCTATCTATCTATCTATCTATCTATCTATCTATCTATCTATCTATCTATCTATCTATCTATCTATCTATCTATCTATCTATCTATCTATCCATCTATCTAATCACTAGATGATAATAACGATGTTATTCGTTAGGTGGAAAGCAAGCGAATCACTGTTTGACCACCAGCTTGCTAATCGCCAGCTGGCAGCTTGGACCGCCAATCGCTAGGTGGCAACTAACATGCTAATTGCTAGCTGGCAAGTAGTATGCTAAATTAAAGCTGGCCACTAGTAGTAGAATTCAAACTCCATGAAATTCCAACTAATAATTTTGGTGTGTTCCAGAATCCATCTATCTATTTTCTACCGCTTGTCCCTCCTGGGGTCGCTGGAGCCTATCCCAGCTGCACTCGGGCAGTAGGCGGTGTACACCCTGGACAAGTCGCCACCTCATTCCAGGGCCAACACAAATAGATAGGCAACATTCACACACTAGGGCCAATTTAGTGTTGCCAATCAACCTATCCCCAGGTGCATGTCTTTGGAGGTGGGAGGAAGCCGGAGTACCCGCAGGGAACCCACGCAGTCACGGGGAGAACATGCAAACTCCACACAGAAAGATCCCGAGCCCGGGAATCGAACCCAGGACGTTCGTATTGTGAGGCACCAGACCTAACCCCTGTTTCACTGTGCTGCTCGTATTCCAGAATCTGCTTTATAATGTACTTCATCCATGACTGTTTTACACATATTATAGAAATATTATTATAACCAACCTCATGTACACATTATATTCATTAAAGCAAATATTTTTCATTGAAAATCATACAATTGTCATGTCTGTGTAATCATGTTTTTGTTTTAGTTATGTTCGGTTTTGTTTTTGGACTTTTTGTGCACTTTCATTTGTTTTGTCACCATAGCAACCATTAGTTTTCACCTGTCACGTCACGTCCCTGTTTCACGTTTTGAGTCACGCACCTTTTTTCACTAATCATGTCACTATTATTTAAGCTTCCAGTTTCCAGGCTGTCTTTCTGGCAACATCACACTCTTTATCATCACTCTGCATAATGCCATGTTCACAGTCCCATGCCAAGTACGTTTTTGTTTCATTGTTCACAGTTTCTGCCTTTGTGCAAGTTTTGTTTCCATTAGCCAAGTTTTTTACCTCCTGTCACGTTCAAACACAGGACATCTGTTACACAAGACAAAAGGCAAGGAATCAAACAGAGACAGAATTCAATTTGGACTCAATTGAGGAAAGACATGGCCACTGCACTCTCTGCACAGTCCTGCACCACGCTCTGACAAAGAAGGTTCTCGTCTCCTCTTTTAATTCAGATGTTCCATGTTCACGCACCAACATATGTCACAATAGGAATGGGTAAGTGTGTAAAAGAGTCATTGTTTTCGGTCGCTTTGAAGTCCAAGAAGAGGACTTCTCGGGCCTGGGCTCTTCCTGGATCCAGCCGGGGCAGGTGTTGGAGGACAATGGACAACCCCTCCTGTCTCCTGTCCACAGCAACTTCAAGAAGGCAGCGGGTCGTAAATAGCGTTGACCAAATAGTTAAAAGAGAGTTTGTGAATTACTTCAAAGAGAGTTCGTTTAACACTTCAAAGAGAGTTCCTCCAGGAGTTGAGCACATCCTGCCATCTGTCCGTGCTGAAATCACAGTGGCGTTTCACGAGCATTCATCCTCTTGTTAGGCCTCGAAATACAGCATTCATAATACAACATTTCTTTTGTGATAACTTACAAACAATTATTCCAACACCTCCGCCATTTCGTTTGTTCTTTTTGTTATAGTAAAAAATAAATTCCCGTCTCGCCAGAGCCAACTTTCCGTTGCCTTCCGGAAAATCAAACACCAAGGACCAAGTCATGACAACAATAAAAACATCTACTATTAAACACATAGTTTTATGTGTGAACTGTTATTTTATTCACACAAATAAATAGCATCTAAACTGCTAATTTATTAAGCATTTCAGTTATTTTTGTAGGTATAAAACTAAAAGTTATGCATATTGCTACTTGGCATTATCTTGTTATTATACTAACTGTTGACATGTTAGCATTTTAGCCCATTTCATAGGTATGAAACTAAAAGTAATTGATATTGTTACTTGGCACTATCTTGCTAGCATGCTATCTTTTGGCATTTTTGCCATTTTTGTAGGCATAAAACTAAAAGTAATGGCTGTTGTTACAAGTCGTGGATACTGTTACACGACGCTTTCTTGCTTGCATTCTAATTTTTTTTTGTATGCTTGAATTTTTAAAAGTGTTGTAGGTATAAAACACAAAATCGTAGACATTGTTACTTGGCACTATCTTGCTGGCATGCTAACTGTTGGCATGTAAGCATTTCAGTCATTTTTGTAGGTATAAAACTAAAAGTTATGGATATTGCTACTTGGCATTATCTTGTTATTATACTAACTGTTGACATGTTAGCATTTTAGCCCATTTCATAGGTATGAAACTAAAAGTAATTGATATTGTTACTTGGCACTATCTTGCTAGCATGCTATCTTTTGGCATTTTTGCCATTTTTGTAGGCATAAAACTAAAAGTAATTGATATTGTTACTTGGCACTATCTTGCTAGCATGCTATCTTTTGGCATTTTTGCCATTTTTGTAGGCATAAAACTAAAAGTAATGGCTGTTGTTACAAGTCGTGGATATTGTTACACGGCGCTTTCTTGCTCGCATTCTACATTTTTTTTATATGCTTGAATTTTTAAAAGTGTTATAGGTATAAAACAAAAAATCGTAGACATTGTTACTTGACACTATCTTGCTGGCATGCTAACTGTTGGCATGTTAGCATTTTAACAATTTTTGTGGGTATAAAACTAAACGTCATGGATATTGCTACTTGGCACTATCTTGCTAGCATGCTAACTGTTGGCATTTTCACCATTTTTGAGAATATAAAACCAAAAGTAATGGCTATTGGTACTTTCAAATTATGGAAAATAGTGGAAAAAATACTTCAAGGTTGAAAATGTAGTATTTGTAAAGTATATTTAGGCTTTAGGCCAAAACCTTTGTTACATATGATGGCTATAAAGGTTTTCTCAGATTTGCAATTAATTGAATTTGTCATGTCTGTGTGATCATGTTTTGTTTTAGTCATGTTCGGTTTTGTTTTTGGACTTTTTGTGCACTTTTGTTTGTTTTGTCACCATAGCAACCATTAGTTTCACCTGGTTCACATCCTCATGTCACGCACCTGTCTCACGTTTTCACATATTGAGTCACGCACCTGCTGTCACTAATCGTGTCACTATTATTTAAGCTCCCAGTTGCCAGGCTATCTTGCTGGCGACATTCTGTCATGACATGGACTATGGCGTAGTTGTTTTCCCCAGATGCAATAAAAGTTGGAGCGGACATGCCGTGAAAGTAAGGACATATTTATTTTTACTATAACAAAAAGAACAAACTAAAGGTGCGCACAAGGCGGAGGCACAAACTTGACTATGAAACAAGAACTTACACTTAATGTAGACTAAGAACATGAAACAAAAGAACTGCTTGAACTTGAAAGATACATCTCCTGGATGCACTGGGACACATCATCAGTGATGTATCCTGGATTCATCGGGTGTTTCGGGTCTCGCAACATCAGACACCCTCGTCCAGGCGACCCAGCCGGGGTGATCAAGTCCCTGCTTGTGTCCCAGTAGCAACCCACGGATCTGCCCTTTTCAGCCACAACCACCTCGTGGCTTTCTCTGCCGCTTCACTTGCGGATTGAATGGCCCTCCTTTTGGCCGCCCCTTTGACTCCCAATCGGCCAAGCACTTTACAGAGGGAGCATCCTGCAAAGCCACGGCAACCAACTTCTATTGGCTCATAGAAAGTCCTCCAGCCCCTGCCCCTGCAGTCCTCCACCAGCTCCTGATACTTGGCACGTTTCTTTTCGTTGGCTTCCTCAATCCGCTCCTCCCAAGGCACTGTTAGTTCCAGCATGATGAGGTGTTTTGAAGCCTCTGAGATGATGATCATGTCTGGCCGTAGAGATGTTTTTACAATGTGCTGGGGGAACCTCAGTTGTTTTCCCAGGTCAACGTGTAGCTGCCAATCAGGGGCTGTGTGAAGGAGTCCTGTTATTGTCTTTGGACGTGCACGAGGTCTCTCCCCAGCTTTGATGAAAGAGATTGCCTTCTTTGGGGCATGATGTTGCTTGCTGCTGCTGATGGCTGAGGCTATGCTCTCAGCAACTGCTTTGAGTACCTGGTCATGACGCCAGCGATAGCGACCATCAGCCAGAGACTTTGGGCAACTGCTGAGGAGATGTTCCAAGGAGCCTCTTCCGGAGCAAAGGGAGCAGAAGGGTATCTCGCTCTTCCCCCAAACATGGAGGTTTGCTGGGCTAGGGAGGGAATCGTAGACTGCTGCCACGAGGAACCGGACGCGGTGGAGGTCTGCCTGCATGATGTTTGACCAGGTGACTTTGCGCTGCAACGTGCCCTCCCATCTTGTCCATGCCCCCTGTTGCCGGAGTCCCACTACCCTGCCCACTCGCTCTTCCTCCAAGCCTGCTCGGACCTCCTCCTGGAGTAGATGTCGTCTGTCTTTGCCCCGTGCCTGGCTGACTTGGGTCTTTGGGAAGTAGCCCAAGCCTGCTCTCCCTGTTGCTATGGCCCCAACCAGTGCCTTTTGTCTAAGGCTTGACTCAGCCACCTCCACTGCCTTTTCTGCCTTCCACTTCCTTCCTGTCCTCACTTCAATCCCGGCTGATGACACCTTGCGGTCCCTGGAGTCTCTGTACTGTAGGGCTTCTCTTGTGCGTGCCACCTTGAATTCTTCAGTGAGCCCACTGAAGGGTAGCTGCAGGATGTTGCTTGTCCCGTACAGAGCAGCGCTGTTGAGGCTGCGTGGGAGACCCAGCCATTTCCGCAGAAAGCTGCTGATCTTCCTTTCAAAGGATTCCACTGTTGTTACTGGGACTGCATATACAAGGAGAGGCCACAGGACTCTGGGAAGGATGGAGTGCTGGTAGATCCAGGCTTTGAATCTACCATGTAGGCCAGACTTGTCTACTTTGGTGAGCCACCCTCCAAGCTCTTCAGTAGACTTCTGGATAGCAGCAGAGTCCTTCAGGCTGGAGTCAAAGAGCTTTCCCAAGCTCTTGACTGGTTGCTCCGTGATGGATGGAATGACCGTTCCTGAGATTGAGAATCGGAATTTGTTGACCACCTTCCCCTTCTTCAGCACCATGGACCTTGACTTTGCGGGCTTGAAACTCATCCTGGCCCACCCAATGAGCCTCTCCAATCCCTGCAAGATCCACCTGCTCCCTGGTACTGATGTTGTTGTTTTGGTAAGGTCATCCATATAGGCTCTAATGGGGGGCTGTCGAACACCTGATCTGGACAGAGGCCCTCTGCATTCCACCTCAGCAGACTTTACCACCATATTCATCGCCAGTGCAAAAAGGACAACGGAGATGGTGCATCCTGTTATTATTCCCTTCTCAAGGCGATGCCAGTCAGAGGTTATTGACCCAGAAGTGACCCGGAGCCTGAAGTTATTGTAATAATCCAGGATCAAGTCCTTGATCTTGCTGGGAACATGGTGGCTTGTGTGGGATGGACCCATAGGCGTTAGTCAGGTCCAACCACAACACAGCAAGTTCCCCTCTGCTCTCATGGGCCTCTCTGATGAGCTGTGTGACGACACCGTTGTGCTCTAGACAGCCGGGGACTCCAGGAACCCCCCCCTTCTGCACTGAAGTGTCGATGTAGTTGTTCTTGAGGAGAAACTCGGTCAGTCTTCGGGAGACGATGCTGAAGAACACCTTCCCTTCCACACTCAGAAGTGATATAGTCCGAAACTGGTTGATGTTTTTCGAGTCCTCCTCCTTGGGGATCCATACTCCCTCTGCACACCTCCACTGGTTGGCCACTCTCTCCCTTCGCCAGATCACCTTCAAGATCTTCCACAGATGCTTGAGAAGCCCTGGACAGCGCTTGTAGACGAGGTAAGGTACACCACTGGGGCCCGGGGAAGATGCTGAGCGGGCTGCCTTGATGACCTCTTCAACCTCCTTCAAACTGGGCTCTGTCAACTGGAACTCTGCCGTTGGTGGAGCAGGGCTGATGAGCGCTCTGTTGGGTCCTAGATCTTGTCCCCTCAGTGGGTCGCTCATGGTATTCTGGAGGAAGCGATTCACTTCCTCTCTTGGGCACTCAAGCCGGCCACTGCGCTTGTCCCCGAGCAGCTGTTTAGTAAACCGAAAGGGGTTGGCAATGAAGACTGCCCGCTTCCTAGCTCTCTCTCTTCCACGCCTCCTGTGCCACTCTGCTCTGCGGAGAGTTGTCAGCTTCTTCCGCAGGATGTTGCGCAGCTCTTCTAAAGGTTGTTTGTCCTCCTCAGAAACTCTCTTGAACTGTTTCCTGAGGGTTCGAACCTCCTGGCGCAGTTGGTGTATCTTAGTGGCTCTGCGATTCATGGTGTAGGGGGTGGCCTCAGTGTTGCCCTTCTCCATCCGTCCGAATCTTTCTGAGCCATAGCTGACGATGATGGTACTCATTGCCTGGAGCCTGCTGTCGACATCTCCTTTAGCTGTGGCTTGGATGATGTTGGACACGTCCTCATCAAACTGCAGCCACTCGCTCCGTCTGTTTGCTTGGGGCCATTTAATCCGCTGCTGTGGAACTACTCTGCTGGGATTGAGAGACTCCGGTACGTGGAGGGACTGGGATATGTGGGGTGTCTCCTGTCCGGGCTCCTCCTGCGTCTCACCAGGTCCAGGACCTGTGCGTTGAACCTCGCTCTCCCGCTCCAAACATTTCATTCTGGCCTGATGGATTCTTAAGCCACGTTGATTTTTGCACAGCTTGCCGCAGATACATGTCATACTCGTAGTCAGTTCGTTTGCGGGGTTCGTTAACCTTTGGGCCGTCCGATTGGAGATCTCATCCTCCCCCCCTCTCGGGATCTCCTGGGGGTATTGCTCTGTAGGGTTTTCCGTAGCTTATTTGCTAAACGTGACATGAATAAACAAAAACTTACTTGGAACGAGAAAAGGACATGAAAAAGAGCAGCATGGATATCAACAAGGGTGTGTAGAGAGTGATGTAGAGAGTAATGTCGCCAGAAAGACAGCCTGGCAACTGGGAGCTTAAATAATAGTGACATGATTAGTGACAGCAGGTGCGTGACTCAAAATGTGAAAACGTGAGACAGGTGCGTGACATGAGGATGTGAACCAGGTGAAACTAATGGTTGCTATGGTGACAAAACAAACAAAAGTGCACAAAAAGTCCAAAAACAAAACCAAACATGACTACAACAAAACATGATCACACAGACATGACTTCTTGTAATTCTAATTCCAACTCAACATCCAATTCAATTCAAATTCAAAATCTTAGAATTCCAAATTCGGAATTTTGCATAAACCGATCAAAAAAACAAAAAAAAGATTAATTTCGTCTTAAATATGGTCTAGAAAAACAAGGGTCATCTGATAATGTAATTCATCAATAGCATTGTCAAATTCATATATAGCAATGCAACAACATTTGAGTTCTAATAATAAATAATTGAACCATTGCTAGTATACAGCTTTGTTCAAACTATGACAGGCTAATGTGGTCCCAAACAACAAAAGTTATTTTTGAATTTTTGTTTCATGTTCTTTTGATGGAGAACTTTGACATCCGTCACTGCAAGCAAGGCCATTATCTTCTAGAAACTACTACCACCCCATGCTATTCGCAGCTTTGACTCTGCTTCTGTCTCGTGTTATTAATCCACCTCTCAGGGTAGTAATGGTTCCCATTGTCTTTGTGTACACAATGTGCTTGTTAGATCTTGTTGTATGTACACCTCTTCAAACAGGTGGGGGTATAGGGCAGAAATATGCCTTACTGTCATTCCATATCCACTAAAAGTCGGCTTTCTCTTGGATTTGTGGCTTGTCGCTGTTCTGTGGGAAGAGATCTGACATGGAATGGAGAGGACAAAGGGTTGTATTACAGTTAAAACTGACGTGAACATGCGTCACAAAATGTCAAGACCGCAATCAGAAGTTCAACACCTGACACTACCTTTGTAAGAAATACTTGTCAGACAGTGACAATTGCTTTCAACAAATCAGGACGGTAAGAAGTGAGTGTCAAACTTCTCCACCTTAAAGCAGAGTGGAATACATAGGGAGTCTCACCCTCTATTCACTTTGTTCTGTTCAAGGACATAGCATAATAAGCCATATCCTGGCAAACAGCGTCACTATCTTTTAAGGACAGGGGGGGCTTAGACTCCAGGAGATGCACAGGATGCGAGCGAACATAGCGCACAAGCACAAATCTTCACAAACGGCTAACAAAGACTTAGAAATTATTTATTGTTATTATTATTATTTCAGTCGGTTTATTTGCAATCTGTGTTCAGTACAACAGCAAACATGGCTTTGCACAGTGACATTTTGTTTACAGCATCAACAGGAAACAATTACTTGCATGATCCTTCAAGATACACTGAAACACAATGAAAGTCATGGCATTAGCCTCTATGTTATTAGTTCACAACATAGAGGCTAATGCCACCACTTTAGCTCACAATACAATAATTGATCTAAATTGCACAGATTACATTTTGGGCACATATGTGACTAAAATGGTTGTAAATTCAAGCCCTGGAAATATTACTTAATTACTTGAATTAAAGTAATATCTGGATTGGGATAATTTGGCTTATAAATAATACATTTATATATATGTATATATATATATGTATATATTATGGCAAGCCGTTAAGGAAATTAAATATATATGGAAGTCTGAATGGAAATGAGAAATGTTTATATATACTGTAAATAAGAAAGACTTAGAGTCCGTCTGCTGATCTGAAAAAGAGCCAAAGCTGTCAAAGAGCTGAGGGACCATCTTCAAAGTGCAATGCTGAAACAAATAATGCAAACAATAAAATGTAACTTCCAGGGCTCGAGATTAACGTAGTCCCGTCGTCCCGGGGACGGTAAAAAAAAAATGCACGGGACGAGATGAAATGCTCCCCGGGACGATGGCTTTTAACCATTTTTTTACTTTTTGTTTGTATGTATTTATTCATTTTACATGTTGTCTTAAATGTCTTGGTTTTCCCTCCCTCTGAAAATCCTATGAAGCCATCCTATAATAATACAACAGCTATTAATGTAACAATACAATAAAACAAATATATTTAATTATGTTGTTTTCATTATTTTAGCAATAGGCTAATGTATATTACTTTATATAGATTCTACAAGAAACACAAAACTTAAAAACACAATTATTTACAATTGCAGACACAAGGTTTCGTGCAGCTTCACTCATTGTAAAGGAAGACGGAAGTCCACGCAGGAGAAAAATGACTACAAAGATGGTGTCTGGGTTTTATAAATAAAGTTGATTTGATTTGATTTGATTTCTCATATATATATATATATATATATATATATATATATATATATATATATATTAAGTCTTTCATACATATATATATATATATATATATATATATATATATATATATATATATATATATATATATATATATATATATATATATATATATATATATATTAAGTCTTTCATACATATATATATATATATATATATATATATATATATATATATATTTTTTTTTTTTTTTTTTTTTTTTTTTTTCTTTGCATCTCGAACAATTTTCCTGGCTGTTGTGGCTGAAATCTTTGCTGGTCTACCTGAATCCCTCATTTCCCACTTCTTAATCAGTGTTTGAACACTGCTGATTGGCATTCTCAATTCCTTGGATATCTTTTAATACCCCTTTCCTATTTTATGCAGTTCAATTACCTTTTCTCGCAGATCCTTTGACAATTATTTTGCCTTCCCCATGACTCAGAATCCAGAAACATCTGTGCAGCACTGGATGAAAGATGCAATGGTCTGTCAGAAGCCCAGAAACTCACTGACCTTTTATACACACACATTAATTACAAACAAACAGGTCACAGGTGAGGATTGGAACCTCGATTAGCCATTCAAACCTGTTTGTGTCAACTTTTGTGCATGTTATCAGATCAAAGTCACTGGGGTATGTAAACTTTTGATCAGGGTCATGTGGGTACTTTTTTTGTCATTTTGATTTAAAAAGAGTAACACAGTTGTTTGCCAATAAATAGCTTCTCACAACCATTAAACATGAGTAGAAGAAAGGTTTTTGTGTTATCATTCATATTCTCTGAAGAATGGCCAAGAAATCATAAATTCTCCCAGGGTATGTAAACTTATGAGCACAACTGTATATATATATATATATATATATATATATATATATATATATATATATATATATATATATATATATATATATATATATATGAAAGACTTAAAGGTATACTAGAGGATGTTGTGGATCATGTTGACTATTGGTGATGATAGTCATACGTGAATGAGCTCAGCTCCTGTTCTCCTCCATGTGTAAAGTGAGAAACACAGCTTATGCTCCAGAAGGAAGTCACCTCAAAGATAGCAAATGGTAAAAAAGAGTGCACATTTAACTTTATAAATAACCAGGACCTTCATGATGCATTTCAGGCTAACTAGCTAACTAAGTAGCAGCATTGTTTTAGAGCGGGAATGTAACTTTTTGTCAAACACAGACCTGGTGTAAAGTGGAGCTAATACATTTTACGACAAGCAGTGATGAATACTTACTTTCTTGAAAAAGTTTCTTATGTCCATTTTGCATACGTTCACGTTCTTGTTCTGCAGTGCTGTGTGCTAATGTGCTTCGTACACCTGCAGGACCGCAAGCAAGGTCGCAGAGAAAATGCGGACTGGATTTTGAGTGATGTGGGCATTTTCTATATGAACAAGTCCAAGGACCGCAAGCAAGGTCGCAAAGAAAATGTGGACTGGATTTTGAGTGATGTGGGCATTTTCTATATGAACAAGTGGAATGGATTGGATACCGACGCACTAAAGGGGCTCTCTACCTTACGCTATGAAGTGAGGGGAAACTGAGTGAATAATGACAGGTTATATGATTATTTATTTAAACTCATATTCGGGCCACTTTATAATGAATATGTCGGCATGTAATTGTAAAAAAAAAAAAAAAAAAAAAATCTCCAAATTATTTAGGGGGGCTTAAGAATATTTTAGGGGGGCTTGAGCCCCCGTAAATTAGGCCTAACAACGCCAATGCTGGCAAATACACACACATAGTGTCTTGTTTGGTTTTGATAGTGAGAAGAGGTGCCAGGAATAAGACAAAGCGAGAATGGACAAATGTGTGTGCATCAAAAACACACGTTTAGGTTAACAATCAGTTTCGTTGGACAAAGCCCAAACAACACGTGAGCAGAGGGACAATCGAGAGAACATACCAGATTTTGTAGGTCACAGTCTTCTCTCCAGAGCTGGTTTTGCTACTGTTTGTACTCACTCCATTTGTATAGAATAAATTGTTAATCTTCAATTCTAGTCTCCTTGCCTTTACCAGACAAGCCATTAGAATAAAAGGGGAGATCCGAACAAGGTCACTGCCTTCCTTTACACTCACATATGTTATGGCTCTGAAAACTACCCCAGTACTACTCAGTACCGTCTATACAGAACGGCAGTATTGAAAAATGTTGAATTTTACAGGCAGTGTTGTTTGTGCAAGTGTTTTTATGTGGAAAGGCACCAACCACTGAGACAGGCATGGCTTATTGTTGCTGGACATAACTAAATGGGCTGAAATATAAGGACAAAACAAGGACAGTTACTAAAGCAATTGCTGCAAAATTTACACTCTAAGAATTACAATATATGCGTATGTCCTGTAGATGGATTCATTTATGTGTGTAAACATTTTGCAGATATGTCACTACTTTGCAATAAATATAAATACATATGGGAAAGTATTGCCCTGAATGCAGAGTCGCTATCAATTTTTATTACAACACCCTTACCTTGTCAACATGACCAATATGGCACTGACATGTGGTGCTGAAGATTATATTTCCCCATGGTTTAGAATAAATATCCACTTGTTTTTTTTACCATGAATGGGCAAAATAATTGACTGAATTTCAAAATAAATAAAGAAATAATGCCTTTACATCCTGAAAGGTTCATTCTGCACACAAAATAAATTGCCACCGTAAAGTTGTTGGTGGCCCCAGTAATTGTGTAAATACGTTTTACACAAGCTGCAAATATCAACATAGAACACACAAAGGGTTTCTTAGAGTAGTCGACTATGTGGGAAAATGGACCCGGTGTTCTGGCAAGAAGTGCTCCCCATTAGATTTTGTGCACCCCTTACATCTGCGCGTACATATGAACCAAAAGGAATGCAAAAATTAAACTGCGTGTTGAAGAAATATTTTAAGCGAGTACGATCGTTACAACAATAACACTATATTTTTGTATTTTGTCATTTACTACATTTACCACAAACTATTAAGCCATCTAATGTACAATTTATTAGGTTATGGTTTAATGTGAAGATGTAGAAAATCGAGGGCTACAAGGATTTTCCGAACAAAACAAATATAACCCAATAAATCATACATTTAATCTTTTGAACTGTGAAACATGTAAATTAAATGACAAAATACAAAAATATAGCGTGATTTAGTGTTGTACTCAAGTGCAAGTGTCCTTCAATGCACAATTACATTTTCGCATTCCTTTAAGTCATACACATGTGCAGATGCAGGGGGTACATCAGTTCCTATGGGGAACAAGTTGCTGGGGTGTAGCTTCAACTAGTTTGCACCCTTACAGCTCCACTCTGGCAATGGTAATGATCCTTCTGCTGGTTCACTTACAGAACCCTTGTTATGCTCTGTACTTCCTTTAGATCGTCAAGTTTGATCATCTTCTGAGGAGCTCACTGAACCAGGGATTCTCACATTGGGTGGTGGTTCGCGGGCTCCATCGAGTTGTAGGCCAAGGAATCACTCAATTAAATATTCAAACACAGTGTTATCAATCAATCAATCAATCAATCTTTATTTATATAGCCCTAAATCACAAGTGTCTCAAAGGGCTGCACAAGCCACAACGACATCCTCGGTACAAAGCCCACATAAGGGCAAGGAAAAACTCACCCCAGTGGGACGTCGATGTGAATGACTATGAGAAACCTTGGAGAGGACCGCATATGTGGGTAACCCCCCCCCTCTAGGGGAGACCGAAAGCAATGGATGTCGAGTGGGTCTGACATAATATTGTGAGAGTCCAGTCCATAGTGGATCCAACATAATAGTAAGAGTCCAGTCCATAGTGGGGCCAGCAGGACACCATCCCGAGCGGAGACGGGTCAGCAGCGCAGAGATGTTCCCAGCCGATGCACAGGCGAGCGGTCCACCCCGGGTCCCGACTCTGGACAGCCAGCACTTCATCCATGGCCACCGGACCTGTGCCCCCCCCCCCCCCCAAAGAAAAGGGGAGCAGAGGAGAAAAGAAAAGAAACGGCAGATCAACTGGTCTAACAGAGGGGCTATTTAAAGGCTAGAGTATACAAATGAGTTTTAAGATGGGACTTAAATGCTTCTACTGAGGTAGCATCTCTAATTGTTACCGGGAGGGCATTCCATAGTACTGGAGCCCCAATAGAAAACGCTCTATAGCCCGCAGACTTTTTTTGGGCTCTGGGAATCACTAATAAGCCGGAGTTCTTTGAACGCAGATTTCTTGCCGGGACATATGGTACAATGCAATCGACAAGATAGGACGGAGCTAGACCGTGTAGTATTTTATACGTAAGTAGTAAAACCTTAAAGTCACATCTTAAGTGCACAGGAAGCCAGTGCAGGTGAGCCAGTATAGGTATATATATATGTATATATGTATATAAAGGTATATACAGTATAGGCGTAAGATGATCAAACTTTCTTGTTCTTGTCAAAAGTCTAGCAGCCGCATTTTGTACCAACTGTAATCTTTTAATGCTAGACATAGGGAGACCCGAAAATAATATGTTACAGTAGTCGAGACGAGACGTAACGAACGCATGAATAATGATCTCAGCGTCGCTAGTGGATAAAATAGAACGGATTTTAGCGATATTACGGAGATGAAAGAAGGCCGTTTTAGTAACACTCTTAATGTGTGATTCAAACGAGAGAGTTGGGTGGAAGATAATACCCAGATTCTTTACTGATTCGCCTTGTGTAATTGTTTGGTTGTCAAATGTTAAGGTGGTATTATTAAATAAATGTCGGTGTTTAGCAGGACCGATAATCAGCATTTCCGTTTTCTTGGCGTTGAGTTGCAAGAAGTTAGCGGACATCCATTGTTTAATTTCATTAAGACACGCCTCCAGCTGACTACAATCCGGCGTGTTGGTCAGCTTTAGGGGCATGTAGAGTTGGCTGTCATCACCATAACAATGAAAGCTAACACCGTATTTACGTATGATGTCGCCTAGCGGCAGCATGTAAATACTAAAGAGTGCAGGGCCAAGAACCGAACCCTGAGGAACTCCGCACGTTACCTTAACATAGTCCGAGGTCACATTATTATGGGAGACGCATTGCATCCTGTCAGTAAGATAAGAGTTAAACCACGACAAAGCTAAGTCTGACATACCAATACGTGTTTTGATACGCTCTAATAAAATATTATGATCGACGGTATCGAAAGCAGCGCTAAGATCAAGAAGCAGCAACATAGATGACGCATCAGAATCCATCGTTAGCAGTAGATCATTAGTCATTTTTGCGAGGGCTGTCTCCGTAGAGTGATTTGCCCTGAAACCGGATTGAAAAGGTTCACAGAGATTGTTAGACACTAAGTGTTCATTTAGCTGCTGTGCGACAATTTTTTCGAGGATTTTCGAAATAAAGGGAAGGTGGGACACCGGTCGGTAGTTTACCATGAGGTCAGGATCAAGGTTAGGTCTTTTGAGCAGAGGATGAATAACCGCTTTCTTGAATGCTAGGGGAACAGTGCCAGAGGAAAGTGATAAGTTTATAATATTTAGCACTGATGGACCTAATAATACAAAAAGCTCCTTGATAAGTTTCCCAGGAAGTGGGTCGAGTAAACATGTTGTTTGTTTTATCCCACTTACACGCTGTAATAGTTCCTCTAATGTTATTTCATCAAAAAGAGAGAGACTATTTTGTATTGCAGTATCCGTCGTAGATACAGTTGTATCTGTGTTCATAGAACCCAGTTGTAGCTGGGATGCGTTGTCTTTAATCTCCTTTCTAATGAGTTCAATTTTCTTATTAAAGAAATTCATAAAGTCATCTGCCGAGTGGGTGGAGCTATTGGGAGGAGTCCCTTGTTGGGTTAGCGATGCTACTGTACTAAACAAAAATTTAGGGTCGTTTTTGTTGAGGCGGATGAGATTTGAGTAATATTTAGCTTTAGCTAAGGTAAGCATGCGTTTATACGATATTAAACTATCACTCCATGCTTGATGGAAAACCTCAAGCTTGGTCGCGCGCCATTTGCGTTCCAACTTTCTACATGATAATTTATGAGCTCTGGTTTCTTCTGTAAACCATGGGGTGCGCCTTTTAGGGGCCCTTTTTTGTTTTAGCGGTGCTATACTATCAATGGTTTTGCGCAGGGCATTGTCAAAGTTGTTAGTGAGGTTATCAATAGAGCCGACATAATTTGGGAATGGTGCCATTACCGAAGGCAGTAGGTCAGCAAGAGTCATCGTTGTGGCAGCATTAATGTTGCGGCTGCTATAGCAGTTATTATTATTATTAGTTTGTTGAGAATGAGTCAGAACTTCAAATTTTATAAGGTAATGATCGGACATTACTTTAGTATACGGGAGTACCATAACTTTGGAGGTGGTGACACCCCTGACCAGCACTAGATCTATCGTATTGCCGTTGCGATGCGTAGGTTCATTTATTATTTGTGTAAGACCACAGCTATCAATTATAGTCTGGAGCGCCACGCACTGAGGGTCCGATGGGGTATTCATATGGATATTAAAGTCCCCCATTATGATTATATTGTCTGCGTGCGTCACTAGATCAGCAACGAACTCTGAGAATTCATTAATAAAGTCCGAGTAGGGCCCTGGGGGGCGGTAGATAACAGCCATATCGAGAGGCAGCGGTGTGACAGACCTCATAGTAAGCACCTCAAACGATTTGTATTCATTATTTAGGTTAGGGGTAAGGTTAAAGTTTTCATTGTATATTAGTGCGACCCCCCCACCCCTTTTAAGGGGACGGGCAATATGCGCATTCGTATAGTTAGGAGGAGATGCCTCATTTAGCGCAAAAAATTCGTCTGGTTTGAGCCAGGTTTCGCTAAGACCAATGACGTTAAGATTGTTGTCTCTAATGACCTCATTAACTAATAACGTTTTGGGAGACAATGATCTTATGTTTAAAAAGCCCAGATTATAAGTATTGGGCTGTTTTGACGAGTTTTTGTTTAAATTATCCGTAGTAGAAATATTAATAATGTTGCGTTTATTATACGTAGTGCACTTTAAATAGTTTCGACCATATCTAGGAATTGATACGACGGGAATTTTCAGATTGTTTGCTTGATGCAGCGATCGACTGAACGCATCATGATTTGCCACCTCAGTAGAATGCATATCTACCCCTGACACATTCACAACAGAAAACACATTATGTGAGTTGTGTGTTATTCTAAGAAAATTGCTATGCGTACAGGAATTATCCAGCCTGGCGCTGGCTAGTTCTAGCTTAACTGACTCCTCACCCGGACTAGCAGGCTCTGTAATTGCCTGTGACCGGGCTTGCTCTAGTGTAGTTAGTCAAATGTGACTTAAACAGTAGTCTATGTTTTCAGACAGGATGATGGCGCCTTCCTGGTTAGGGTGAAGGCCGTCCCTCATCAGCAAGCCTGGTTTGCCCCAGAAAGAGGGCCAATTATCAATAAACGTTAGTCCCTGTTGCCTACAGAAGCTAGCCAGCCACTTGTTAAGCGAGACTAATCTGCTATATCTCTCATCATTGCCTCTCGCAGGCAGGGGGCCAGAGACAATTACTCGATGCCTGGACATCTTTCTAGCGAGATCACAAGTCCTGGCTATGTTTCTCTTTGTAATCTCTGACTGTCTCATTCTAGTGTCATTGGAGCCAACGTGTACAACTATATTCGCATAACTAGTGGTGCGATTAGCCTGTCGTACGTGTTTACTAGGCCTGTTGCGAGTTAGCTCCCTAAGATTAGCCTCTATGTCAGGTGCTCGGGCCCCCGGGATGCACTTAATTGTGGCTGGTTTGCTAAGCTTTATGTTTCGGGTGATGGAGTCCCCTATGACTAAGGTGTGGTGCCCGGTAGACTGGGGTGTAGGACTAGCTAAAGAGCTAAATCTATTATGCGTCTCAACCGGTACACCGTAGCTTGTAGGCCGCTTAGGACTACTACAGGCTGGGCTAGTTAGCTCGCTACAGCTAACGCTAGCAGATGTGTCCGCAACATCTAAAGTTACGAGATTACTCTGCTCTAACTGGCGGACACGGCCCTCTAGCAGAGCCAGCCTCTCCGTGAGTAAGGTGCAAGACGCGCAGGAAGCCATACTCACGGTGTTTTCTGTCACCGAGTGAAGTTCCTGCTGTCTTCCGAGAAGTCCTGGTCACGGTGTGCAGGAGTAGACTCCTTCTGACCGGCGCCCGGCGACGCCTTTCTCCGCGCTAGCTTCGTTAGCTTAGCAGCTAGCTGCTAGCTAGCTGCGGGAGGGGTGGAGAGACAGAGATCGGGTGATTTGCAAGTTAAATAGTACTACTAAATATGTTGAGAAAGTAATAAAGAAAGCTGCAGAACAATTTAAAAGCACACAAATAGAACGATACTTAGCTTTTTCGAAACAGCGAGCAGTCAGCGAGCAGTCACGCACGGTGAACCGGAACCGGAAGTGACATTACACACTGTTCAAACTGTGTGTAATGTTACAGTGGCCAAAATATTAAATATACTTGTTAAATAAAACCTCTGCCTTGTTTTTAATGCATATTTATGCCTATTACGCTACTGTATTTTAATGTTGGTCAATATGGTGGCACTTGGAGGACTAGATGTTTTCTAAGGTGGTACTTGGTAAATAAAAACAGTTGGAGAACCACTGCACTAAACTATCTAATCTCTGCCGTGTTTGTTTACCATGTTTTTGCATTTTTGAGGTTGAAAAAATTCATAAAGGAGATATCTTTATTTTCAGGGATCTCCATTCGCTGTTCTCTTGCTAGTATACAGGTACCATGCAAAAAAAATATTTATATATGTTTTGCATGAGCAAAATTACATTAGATTATAAAAATCCTTAGTTAAGTACATTGACACACGTAATTCTCATTCAGCCATAATCACCCTGATGGTTTTATAGCAATGAATGCAGATTACACCTTGTGTGATCATCCATCCATCCATCCATTTTCTACCGCTTATTCCCTTCGGGGTTGCGGGGGGCGCTGGAGCCTATCGCAGCTACAATCGGGCGGAAGGCGGGGTACACCCTGGACAAGTCGCCACCTCATCACAGGGCCAACACAGATAGACAGACAACATTCACACTCACATTCACACACTAGGGACCATTTAGTGTTGCCAATCAACCTATCCCCAGGTGCATGTCTTTGGAGGTGGGAGGAAGCCGGAGTACCCGGGGGGAACCCACGCAGTCACTGGGAGAACATGCAAACTCCACACAGAAAGATCCCGAGCCCGGGATTGAACCCAGGACTACTCAGGACCTTCGTATTGTGAGGCAGATGCACTAACTCCTCTTCCACCGTGCTGCCCTCCTTGTGTGAACACGTCATGAAATTAAAAAACAATTATAAAAAAAGGTTAAAAAAACAAAACAATTAAGACATGCAATCAGTATAGTTCTTCGAGAGCCAAATGGAACATTTTGATTAACTCTTAGCAAAAGTATACAATGCACTAAGAGAATTGACAAACGTGACTAACAGGATCCTATGCTTTTATCAACTAAAATAATTGAAATGATTACAATTCTTACAATGTCATTTATGAAGCCTATTTATGGCAATGTTTTCAATTAATTTTGAGCTTGGCCTTTTGGAAGCTTTCTGACATCTGTACAAGCAGCATGCCTTGTTTGGTCCAGATTCTTCATTTGTATTTATTAAATCCTTCCTTCTGTCTTCCAGGACGCCAAAATGTATTTACATTAACTTAGACTTTCTTTTTATTGTCATTCAAATTTGAACTTTACAGCACAGATAAGAACAACATTTCGTTACGGTAGTAATGGTTTACTTGGGGATGAGAACTGTTGTATACAAAATGCACCCTAAACAGCATGTTTGCATTTCTTTCTTTAACTTTCATATTTAACGTGAAGAACATTAAAAATATTGAGTTACCTTTGTATTGTTATTATGATTAGCATTAGGACAAACACTATGGCTGCATTTAGTGACGAGTAATTATGATATTTTGTCTCTTAGGTGTGAGTGCAGAGGAAGCCCTAAGTCATTATGACATGGATTATTTTTGTAGTATTAGATTACCTGTGTTTTTCCTGCTTAAGCCCCTGCTGGGTGGAAAACAAATCATCTGCTTTAAAATAGCTCGTCGGGGCCTGTGGTCATTTGTTAAAGAGCACTGGCTAATCAGACACTTCAGTTAGAGACGTGATAAGACTTGAAAAAACACAAGTATAAAATGAACCTTGTACTTTTTGTAAAGTATCAATTTGCCCCAATTTTCAAGTTTGACATACTGCTGTATTTTTCAGACTATACGGCACACTTAAAATCCTTTAAACTTCTCAAAAATATACAGTGGGTGATGTATCGATATACTCGATATATCGCGATATAGAAAATGACTATATCGCGATATTGGAGTATATGTTCTCACACAGTTGCTTTTAGCTGCGGGCATTACACGACATGCATGTCCCACTCTTTCTTGTCTCTCCTTCTCACAGAGACTTAAAACAAGCGCACCTTCTTATACACGTCACGCGTGCAACGTCACACGCCCTACCCAAGCAGAGAGGTAGCGACATGGGTAACATTAGCTGTGGTGCTAACGGTGCGGTGCGACTGCTAATACGCGAGAGATAAGGTGCGAATCTGGTAACAAATGGAGGAAGTATTAATTCCCAAGAAAAACAGCACGGGGTCCATCGTCTGGCGGTGGTTTGGCTTCAAGTGGGAATATGTTGAACAATTATGCGGCAAAAGCGTTGCTACAAAAAGTAGCAGCACTGCTAATCTGTAGCATCATTTGAAAAGTCACCCGCTAGAGAATGAAGAGTGCTTGAAACTGCATGTCAACATCTCCGGCCGGTGCCACACCCACAAAATGCCCAAGCAACAATTTCCACATCAACACTGTATGAAAAAAAAACAACAACAGAAGGAGATAACGTCCGCAGGAACCTATTATGCAGCTCATTTTTATTTGACACTTATTGAAATATCTTGTGTGACCTACTCAGTGGCCTAGTGGTTAGAGTGTCCGCCCTGAGATCGGTGGGTTGTGAGTTTAAACCCCGGCCGAGTCATACCAAAGACTATAAAAATGGGACCCATTACCTCCCTGCTTGGCACTCAGCATCACAGGTTGGAATTGGGGGTTAAATCACCAAAAATGATTCCCGGGCGCGCCACCGCTGCTGCCCACTGCTCCCCTCACCTCCCAGGGGGTGAACAAGGGGATAGGTCAAATGCAGAGGACAAATTTCACCACACCTAGTGTGTGTGTGACAATCATTGGTACTTTAACATCATGCACAAAAGTGCACTTTGTTTTTAACTATTGTAGTTGCGTTCTGTACAAAAAGTGCACTTTAATTTAGTGTTGTTTTGATATGTCATCTTACTGACATCATGCACTAAAGTGCACTAATAGCTTGTTTTAAAATGTCTCTGACAATCTTGCACTTTCTGTTTTTGAAATGACATGAATGTTTGTGCCACTGCTTAATAACTCTTTAATAAATACAGTTTAGGTTAATTGACTTAGTTGGGATTTCCCTCTCTGCATGAAAGTTTAAAATGAGCATATATTAATGCGGTATGAAGAAGAATGTTTTAATGTAGACACATAGAATCATCATACTGCTGTGATTATATGCATCAAGTGTTCATTCAAGGCTAAGGCAAAATATCGCGATATATATGGTGTATGGTGACATGGCCCAAAAATATCGAGATATTAATAAAAGGGGGCGGCATGGCGTAGTGGGTAGAGCAACCGTGCCAGAAACCTGAGGGTTGCAGGTTCGCTCCCCGCCTCTTACCATCCAAAAATCGCTGCCGTTGTGTCCTTGGGCGGGACACTTCACCCTTTGCCCCCGGTGCCACTCACACCGGTGAACTGAATGATGAATGACAGGTGGTGGTCGGAGGGGCCGTTGGCGCAAATTGCAGCCACGCTTCCGTCAGTCTACCCCAGGGCAGCTGTGGCTATGAAAGTAGCTTACCACCACCAGGTGTGAATGATTGATGGGTTCTACATGTAAAGCGACTTTGGGTACTTAGAAAAGCGCTATATAAATCCCAGTTATTATTATTATTATTATTATTATTATTAAAAGGCCATATCGCCCAGCCCTACAGTGCGCCTAATGTGCATATTATTTCTGGTTGTGCTTAGCGACCTCGAAGCAATTTTATTTGGCACAAGGTGTAATGTAAGTGTGACAAGTAGATGGCAGTCACACATAAAAGATAGGTGTGGACTGCTGGTTGACGCCCCATGTTCAATAAATGATGCTAGCAAGTACAGGTTAGCAAGCAAGCCCAAAACTTTGATGTTTCATTGAGAATATAGAACATTAGAAAAGGCGCTCAAAAATCTGTCAAAGTGTTTTAGTACGACTTTGGTAAGCTACAAAGCCGCACCGCTTGATGGAATGTCGGCGCATTATGGCTACCATAGTCAGACGTGCTGTGCTTCAACATACGGGTATTATTATGGTGTATATAAGGACCCCAAAATAGCCCTTATAAGGAGACATGTCATCTGGCTGTTTTCTTTTTAATCTGTTATGCAGAACCAACTTTTCTTACCCATTGGTTCTTGCTGTTGTGTATTTGGGATCTGCATAAGTCCCGTAAAATTTGCGCACCTCCACCATTGAAGCCGGTGCCTTAGTCAATAAGCTCCTTCTTTTTCTTTATCCTCTTGTTGTGGGGCATTCATCTTCCACTGTTTCCGTTTCTAATATAAAGTAACGTACAGTTCCGTCAGTAGACTCCCTATGGAAGCAATACAAACTACTGGTACAACAAAAATGACGGGGAGAAGACGCAGTTGAAGTGGAGGCACGTAAACAAGACCGCCAAAGACTGTCAGAAAGCAGCCCAAAGATGATCTGTAAAACATAATCTATGCAATATTTTGACCAAAGAAAAACGCAGAGACCCGCTCATCGGCAGTGCGCCTTATAATTCGGAGCGCCTTATGGGCCAAAAAATACGGTATTCCCAGACAAAACATCCAAAGCATTGGTAAGTCAATCTCTGTAAAAAAAAAAAAATAACACCACTGCAAAAAAGGCCACCATGGGGCCAAAGAAAATTGCAAGTGCCGACACTTTGACAAAAAAGGTGAGGAACATTATCGAATTCAAGAAATAAATTGTACCAGGTTACAAAGGTACCTCCCCTTCCCTATGCGTTCATTATTTTTTTCGACAACAAGACAAGGTAAACATGATGTTTAACTATTTCATTCATCGTATAGAAACATTTGACATTGTTTTCTGCATGTAAATTTACAATCAGGTTCAAACACTGATGACATCTATTAAACGAGACAAGAAGCAAAGAATCAAACAGAGACAGAATTCAATTCGGCTCAATTTGAGGAGAGACGTCTGGACACTCTACCCTTGCACAGTGTCTCAGCACGCTCTGGCGAAAGATTGTACGCCACCTCTTTTTATTTGGACTAACCCTGATTACATGGCAACAGCTGTTTCTAAGGGAGGGGGCCGTAAACAGCGTTGCCTTTGGTTACAGAACAGTTCAAAAGGAAAGGTCGTAAACAGTTCACAGAAAAGGTCGTAAAACAGTTCAAAGAAGCGGTGCCTGGAGGGGAGTCTGGTCCTGCTTCCTCTTTGCTTTTGTAGTTCTTGGGTCAAGACAACATATTTCTGTTGATTACAATACATGAAAGAAACAGAACACATTCATGTTGCTTCTCCCCCCTACACAGTGGAGTTTTACAAGCATTTTGTTTGGTAGGTCCAAAGACATGTTTTGGCTTCTCGCCGGGAACTCTTTGAAACAAAAAGTTTTAACTTACCGTATTTTCGGAGTATAAGTCGCACCTGCCGAAAATGCATAATAAAAAAGGAAAAAAACATATATAAGTCACACTGGAGCCCGGCCAAACTATGAAAAAAAACTGCGACTTATAGTCCGAAAAATACGGTAGATACAATTATTGTAACATCCATCCATCCATTTTCTACTGCTTATTCCAATGATCTCTAATTGTTCATACTTTTTGGGTGTCTGGAACAGATTACTTGGATTGATGTTATTTTGGGGGGAACAATTGCTTTGGTTTTCGCACATTTAGAATTTTGTCAGACCTATTGGAACGGTTAATAATGAAAACTGAAGTACCATTGTACTATAACAACAAGACAGGTGGGCAGCTAAATAGTTTGGTCAACCTTGGATTTTGCTTTTGTTTGTCACATAAAATGAGGCAAAGAGAAGTATTATGTTCCAGGGTTAAATTTTTGCCTTAATAAGTCATTTATAAACTTTACAGGCTATGAACTAGTCTCAGACAATCACTTTTAAGCTTCTGCAAAAATTGCGACCTTGAAATTCCACTTAATGTTAAGGCCAAGGTAAAAGTGATGTGCAATACCACTGATTTTTCTTTCCGATCCGATCCGGAAAAAAAGGCTGGTATTGGCGATAGCCATCCGATACGGATACTTTGCGCAATTATACCTGCTAAAATTCAAAAAGTTGTGTATTTTAAATAACATATCTCATAGCGTTAACAACATAACACAGAGTTATTTATTGTATTGAAGTAGTGGAGTGACTAACAATACAGCAAAGCTAATCCAACAGAAAAAACAAGATGACAAAATCAAACAAATTACACGAAAATCGTGTCTCAAACCATAAAAAAGGGAAATAAGTAAACTAATAAAATAATTAATAATAAATAAATGGGTTATACTTGTATAGCGCTTTTCTACCTTCAAGGTACTCAAAGCGCTTTGACAGTATTTCCACATTCACCCATTCACACACACATTCACACACCGATGGCGGGAGCTGCCATGCAAGGCGCTAAGCCATCAGGAGCAAGGGTGAAGTGTCTTGCCAAAGGACACAACGGACGTGACTAGGATGGTAGATATGCCACATCAATATGGAATGCGCTCCCAACAGTTGTAAAAGAAAGTGCATCTCTATCCTCCTTCAAAACCGCACTAAAAGAACACCTCCAGGCACTTTCAACCCTTGACTAACACCCTCCCCCCTCCACATCCCACCTCCCCGGATTGTAAATAACCAAATGTAAAAAATCAAATATATTTCTAATGTATATACTTGTTCTTATGCTATCTGAACTCACTATGTTCTCTGCTCGCTGTACATATCCTACCAAGTCAGACCTACACTGTTTCAATGTCCATTTCTCTGATGATGCAATTGTTGATGACTGAAGTGTTGATATCAACCAAACCCTCCTCATCCCACCCCCCGGATTGTAAATAATGTAAATAATTCAATGTACAGTATATACTCTGATGATGAACTTGTGTGATGACTGTATTATGATGATAGTATATATTTGTACCATGAATTGATTACGTGGACCCCGACTTAAACAAGTTGAAAAACTTATTGGGGTGTTACCATTTAGTGGTCAATTGTACGGAATATGTACTGTACTGTGCAATCTACTAATAAAAGTTTGAATCAATCAAAAAAAAAACTTGTCTGAGCCTTGGTTCAGTGAATTGGAAAATGTGATGAATAAAAATTACTTGTGGGATTTTGTGCCGCCGTTAATTAATTGGTGTGATATTCGTTTGGCAATGGGCATCGTGACCATGTGGGCCCTGTAAAGCTTGGGAGTTTGCAACTTTGAAAAAAATACAAAAATTAAGCCATAAATGGATTGTATGATTCTGAGTTCTCTTCAACTTCTTTGGAAGCCGTTTTTCTTTGCATCTGTCGCCAAAGCACTTGCTCATGTGGAGCTCTGCTGGTTTTCTCATGGAAGATCTCAAAAATACATTATTTAAGAAAATATGTCATGGTCTTTTACAGCACAGCCAGCTTGTAAACAGTGATGCCCCTTGGAGAGATTAGCATGGATTTTCCCATAAAAGTACTTTTATCAGAATCGAACAAATGTGAACCAAGGCACTGAAAGCTTTTCCTCTGTGAAATAGATGTATTTTACTTTAGACAGTGGAATAATTCAGTTGGCAGTTGCTGGTACTTAGAGGCCTACTGAAACTCACTACTACCGACCACGCAGTCTGATAGTTTATACATTAATGGTGAAATCTTAACATTGCAACACATGCCAATACGGCCTGGTTAACTTATAAAGTGTAATTTAAAATTTCCTGCGAAACTTCCGGTTGAAAACGTCTAGGTATGATGACGTATGCGCGTGACGTCGATGGTTGAAACGGAAGTATTGGGACGCCATTGTATCCAATTCAAAAAGCTCAGTTTTCATCGCAAAATTCCACAGTATTCTGGACATCTGTGTTGGTGAATCTTTTGCAATTTGTTTAATGAACAATGGAGACTGCAAAGAAGAAGGCTGTAGATGCGATCGGTGTATTAGCGTCTGGCTACAGCAACACAACCAGGAGGACTTTGACTTGGATAGCAGACGCGCTATCCGACGCTAGCCGCCGACCGCATCGATGATCGGGTGATGTCCTTCGTCGCTCCGTCGATCGCTGGAACGCAGGTGAGCTTCGGTGTTGATGAGCAGATGAGAGTTGGCGTAGGTGGAGAGCTAATGTTTTTATCATAGCTCTGTCGAGGTCCGTAGCTAAGTTAGATTCAATGGCGTCGTTAGCAACAGCATTGTTAAGCTTCGCCAGGCTGGAAAGCATTAACCGTGTAGTTGCAGGTCCATGGTTTAATAGTATTGTTGATTTTCTGTCTATCCTTCCAGTCAGGGGTTTATTTCTTTTGTTTCTATCTGCAGTTAAGCCCGATGCTATCACGTTAGCTCCGTAGCTAAAGTGCTTCACCGATGTATTGTCGTGGAGATAAAAGTCACAGTGAATGTCCATTTCGTGTTCTCGACTCTCATTTTCAAGAGGATTTAGTATCTTAGGTGGTTTAAAATACAAATCCGTGATCCACAATAGAAAAAGGATAGAGTGTGGAATCCAATGAGCCCTTGTACCTAAGTTACGGTCAGAGCAAAAAAAGATACGTCCTGCGCTGCACTCTAATACTTCACTCTCACGTTCCTCATCCACGAATCTTTCATCCTGGCTCAAATTAATGGGGTAATCGTCGCTTTCTCGGTCCCAATCGCTCTCGCTGCTGGTGTAAACAATGGGGAAATGTGAGGAGACTTTCAACTTGTGACGTCACGCTACTTCCGGTACGGGCAAGGCTTTTTTTATCAGCGACCAAAAGTTGCAAACTTTATCGTTGTTGTTCTATACTAAATCCTTTCAGCAAAAATATGGCAATATTGCGAAATGATCAAGTATGACACATAGAATGGATCTGCTATCCCGTTTAAATAAAAACATTTCATTTCAGTAGGCCTTTAGGGGGAAAGAAGCTGAATGCGGGTTGTAAACAAAGCTCTAGTTGTGATGTGACTTGTTTTCTTCAGCACCCCCGATCAAGACTGTAGTACGTACAAGTGACCAGAGGTGGGTAGTAACGCGCTACATTTACTCCGTTACATCTACTTGAGTAACTTTTGGGATAAATTGTACTTCTAAGAGTAGTTTTAATGCAACATACTTTTACTTTTACTTAAGTATATTTATAGAGAAGGAACGCTACTTTTACTCCGCTACTTTTATCTACATTCAGCTCGCTACTCGCTACTAATTTTTATCGATCTGTTAATGCACGCTTTGTTTGTTTTGGTCTGTCAGACAGACCTTCAAAGTGCCTGCCTTACTGGTGACGTTTCACTTTGTTCCACCAATCAGATGCAGTCACTGGTGACGTTGGACCAATCAAACAGAGCCAGGTGGTCACATGACCTGACTTAAACAAGTTGAAAAACGTATTCGGGTGTTACCATTTAGTGGTCAATTTACGGAATATGTACTGTACTGTGCAATCTACTAATAAAAGTTTCAATCAATCAATCAAAAGTGTGAAGGAAAAAAGATACTTGTTTTATTTCAACCGTACCGTCAAAAGCCTCAAGACTGACCGCACATGAGGACGTTCCTGTCTTCACAATAAAAGTGCCGCGCCATCGCGCCTGCGCTTTCAAAACAAGAGTCTCCGAAAGCCAGCGTAAACAAGCTAGCAAGCTACGGAGTTTGACGCCAATATATTTCTTGTAAAGTGTATAAAAACGAATATGGAAGCTGGACAAATAGGATGCCAAAAACCCACCACTTTCATGTGGTATTAGACAGAAAGGAGGAACTTTTCTTCTCCTCCATTTGAAAACGTGGACGTTATCATCACATCTGTCTGATTACAATCAATGCAAGTCATCAGAATCAGGTAATACACCAACTTATATTCTAGTCTTCATTAAAGAAAGGAATCTATATGTTAAACATGCATGTATATTCATTAAAACACCTTTAACATGTAAACAAAAACAGCAAAATAAATACTTATAAATTATATACTGTATATATCAATGTATATGTATGTATGTATGTATGTATATATATATTTATGATATGAGTGTGTATGTTACTCATCAGTTACTCAGTACTTGAGTAGTTTTTTCACAACATACTTTTTACTTTTACTCAAGTAAATATTTGGGTGACTACTCCTTACTTTTACTTGAGTAATAAATCTCTAAAGTAACAGTACTCTTACTTGAGTACAATTTCTGGCTACTCTGCAAGTGACACAATACAAACTATCAAACAAAACTCATTGTGTCATTAACAAGAACAAAGAGGCCATTGGTTGATAAGTGGTACATCAGCTGACTTTCATTAGGCAGTCATGGCATCCATTCCCAGTGGTGCTCCTTCAATGGTCTAGTTGCCTGGAATAGGCTCTCGCCTTTGCCTTTACCCTAAACAGGATAAGCACTATAGACTGCATGGTTGGATAAGTCCGAATAGGTGAAACCAACTTGTACCACAACTTTAAGGTAATTTGACAGTGGAGTACTTCAAATGGCAGGCTAACAATTAACGCATACTTGGAGCACTCAAGTGCAATGAGCTGAGTACACAAGTAATCATCCCAGTTGAAAGTCAACAAAAGCCTACTTGACTACTCATGTAGTTTAATGTCCTGAACAGTAAATCCCACTATTGATTGAACCGTTTTCAGTAACAGCCTAGTGACAAAATAAATGTTAGTAAAAAGGATCACAGTGTGACACATTCTATTGCAAACAGCTATTCATATTATTCAAGATGCATACAAGATTGAGCCCCTGGCTTTGATTTATGCCGAACAACAAACACAAACAAAGAGCAAGCTTGTGGACAGCAAAGTGGTACATTAACCCTCTAGAGTCATGGCTCTTTTAGCAGTTTGTATCATTTTTTTAGTATCTAACTAGCCATCTATCTAGCCTCTTTTCACTAGTGACTGATACTGAAATATCAATACCGCCGAAACCAGATCTTTATGCTCTAATATCTTAAATCAAAATATCGATACTTTTGATACTTTGGTTATTTGAGATGATATATCAGGAACAGAGTGTAAAAAAAAAAGTAACTAAACTTGTGAATGAGGCAACGTGTCAAAGTTGAATGCTTTTGAATGTTACATGTTCAGTATTTTCACGTTAACATGTTCATGTGCTGTAGCTCAATTTTGAATTACTTTTTATTCTGATAGTAGCTTTTATTAATTAATAAATTGTAATTGGGCACGGCGTGGCGAAGTTGGTAGAGTGGCCGTGCCAGCAATCTGGTTACTGGGGTTCAATATGTTGATGATATGTTAAGACCTTTGTTAGATCGGAATCTGGGTTTAACATGGTTTGTGGAGCTTCCCCTGGTGTTGTGGTTATGGCGGTCATTTACGTTATGGAAGTAGTTTGACATGTACTTCGGTATCAGGGAAGTGTAGCGGATTTTATAGACTAAGCTCAGTGCAAGTTGTTTTACTCTGTCCTCCACCCTGAGCCAGCCCACTTTGGAGAAGTGGGTTGGAGTGAGGTGTGATCTGGGGTGGAGGTCTAAAAGTAACCTGACTAGCTTGTTCTGGGATGATTGGAGTCTAGATTTGAGGGTTTTGGAGGTGCTAGGGTACCAGGAGGTGCAAGCGTAATCAAAAAAGGGTTGAACGAGACTTCCCGCTACAATCTTCAAGGTGCTTTTGTTGACCAGAGAGGAGATTCTGTAGAGAAATCTCGTTCGTTGGTTGACCTTTCTGATTACCTTGGTTGCCTTTTTATCACAGGAAAGATTAGCCTCTAGAATGGAACCTAGGTAGGTGACCTCATCTTTCCTGATGATAACTATGTCACCCACTTTTATAGTGAAGTCACTGACTTTCTTGAGGTCGATTTGGGACCCAAATAGGATGGATTCTGTTTTACCTAAATGTATGGATAGTTTATTGTCAGCGAGCCAGGTGCAAATACTAAGGAGTTCAGCACTGAGGATTTTTTCCACCTGTGACTTGTCCTCGCCGGATAACAGCAGGGCCGAGTCATCCGCGAACAAGAACAATTCACAGTCGCATGCTGATGACATGTTGTCTATGTATATTAGGAACAGTAAAGGCCCTAATATACTGCCTTGGGGGACTCCACAGCTTACTGAGAGGGGGCGGTGCCGTTCACCTCTACCACCTGTTTCCTCCCCTCCAAGTAAGATTGCATCCGGCTCGATGAGGTTTTATCAAATTCGATTGCTCTGAGCTTATCCAACAGTATAGCGTGGTTAACGGCGTCAAAGGCCTTCTGAAGGTCCAGCATGACCATGCCGCAGTATTTGCCTGCGTCCACCTCATGTTTGATGTGGTCGGTCAGATAGAGAAAACATGTGTCAGTGGAGCGGTTAGTTCTGAAGCCGGATTGGAATTTGTACATGAGTTTTTTAGTAGCAAGGTATCTATCGACCTGTTCGTAAACTATTTTTTCCATTACTTTTGAAATGGAACTGAGAATAGAAACAGGTCGGTGGATACCTGGTTCTAATTTGCTTCCTTTTTTAAAAAGGGGGGTTACTCTTGCTATCTTGAAATCTTTTGGTACTTGGCCTTGTTTAATTGAGAGGTTAATTATGTGTGTGATGATAGGAGCAATGTTGGTGGCAGAGTCCCTGAGGAATCTGGAGGGAATATTGTCAAGGCCGGTGGCCTTGTTTAGGTGGAGCGCGCTCAATTTATTAAGTCAGCTGAGACCATTTCTAATTTGAAATTGTTGTCGATTACTCCTAGCTTTCTGTAGAAGGCTTTAATGTGTTCTACACCAAAACGACCAGAGTGGTGGGACAGCTTGTTAACTAGAGTTGTGGCTATGCTGGTGAAAAAGGTGTTGAGTCTGCTTGCTCCCTCCATTTTGTCTGTAATGAGGGAGTCACCCTCCTTGATGTTGAGGTTGGTGAGTCTGGTTTTAAGTTTCTGGCTGCATCCAGGAAGCTGGTTGTTGAGAATTTTCCAGAGCTCACATAGCTTATTTGTGTTTTCCTCTATTTTGATGTAATGTCATTTTTTT
Source organism: Nerophis lumbriciformis (assembly GCF_033978685.3). NCBI lineage: Eukaryota > Metazoa > Chordata > Actinopteri > Syngnathiformes > Syngnathidae > Nerophis > Nerophis lumbriciformis. The sequence continues at coordinate 814,649 of NC_084576.2, forward strand.
TTTAAGGATTTAGTCAGGTTGTTTGCCTTATTTCTTAATTTATTGCATTGTTTTTTGAGTGTTGTAAGGAGTGATTTGAGGTTATTATTATTGGGTTGTTTATCTACTTCGGTTTTACACTTTTGGTATTCGAAGTATTTTCTGTCTCTGTCTTTTATGGCAGCTAATAGGTCTGGATTCATCCATGGTGCAGAGCGGGCTTTGATCCTGGCTGTTCTCACGGGAGCCATATCATTTAGTATCGCTAGGAACGCTGTTTTGAAGCGATTCCAAGCATCTTCAACCAGGTTGCTCGTGAGCACAGGGGACCAGTCCCACTCACCTAATTTAACGTTGAAATTATCACTGGAGTATATTTTAAGGGACCTGGATTGAGCTGTTATGTGGCCATTGGCTTTGGGTTTAGTTATTTTGCGGGTGCAGGAGGTTAGATAGTGGTCGCTAAGACCACAGATCATGACCCCACTATTTTTTATGTTATGCCGGTTTGATGTGAGAATGAGATCTATGGTTGATTGGGTGGAATCACACACCCTTGTGGGTAGTGTTATTAGCTGGGAGAGGCCGTGCAGATTACAAAGTTTGCTGTAAGATTCAAAGACAGGCACATCTCTGCGTTGAATATCTGTGTTTAGATCTCTAGTTATAATTTTCTCCACATTGTCTACCCCAGCTAAGCACTCCTTGAGAGCACCATAGAAATCACTCTGATTAGGGGGTCTGTATACAGTCCCTATCAGTACCGGCTTAGCGTTTGTAAATTTGATTTCTGCCCACACAGATTCAAGGGCATTGTGGTTAAGATCAGTGCGAGTTATGTGTTTTATATCCTGGTGAATATACATATAAACACCACCACCATGTTTATTCCTGTCCTTTCTGATAACCGAGAAATATTCTATCTCTATCTCTGAGTCAGAAACACTTTGATCTAATTTAGTTTCAGAGAAACACAGGATTTTTACCTTACTGTTGTGGAACAATTCTCTAATTTGGTCGAGTTTAGTTCCAGAGAGGCTGTTCACATTAAGGTGGATGATGTGTAGCCCACCAGAACCAAAAAGAACATCAGTCTGCTGGGGAGAGGCACTGTCCAGAAGATGGAGGGATGTTGGTTGTTATTGAAGTTGTATTGCAGTCCAATACACTATTTGTGGGGAGAGACTTGGGGGAGGGGGAGGAGAGAGACCCATTGTTCGTCGGCCAGGTGATGGGGGAGGGGAGAAGTTGAAGAGAGGGGGGGTAGGTAGGGGTGGTGGGAGTGGACGTAGTTTTCGCGGGTTTTGGTGAGGTTGAGAACAATGACCAGGGATGTACAAAGAATCCCTTGAATCCTGTGTAGGCCGCGGGGGGTCCAGGTGACGCGGTGATGACCCTCAGGGTTTCGGGAGAGGTTAGGAGGACATCCGCACTGCTGACTTTAATGGCGGCCGGGGTGTCGTCGAAAGCCATTACGCCGTCCGCCGCCGGGCCGCTGTCCTCACCGGTGTCTGAGCTGTCTTCCTCCGTCTCCGGGCCGCCGACCGCATCGATGATCGGGGTGAAGTCCCCCGTCGTGCCGCCGACCGCTGGAACGCAGGTGAGTTCGGGTGGTGATGAACAAGTGAGAGCTGGCGTAGGTGGAGAGCTAATGTTTTTAGCATAGCTCCGACGAGGTCCCGCAGCGAACAACAACAACATTGCGAGGCTTCGCCAGGCGAGACAACATTAACCGGGTGGTTACTGGTCCAGGGTTTAGTTCAGTGTCTCCTGAGAGTAGAAGTAATAGTAAAATTGTTGATCTTCGGTCTATCCTTCCAGTCAGGTGCTTATTTCTTCTGTTTTCCGATCCGTTGTGAGGCGTGAGTGAATCACATTACCTCCGAAACCCGGATGTTTCATCGATGAATTACAGAGGAGGTAGAAATCACAGTGTTCGTCCTTTCCGCGTTCACGACTCTCATTCTTCAGAGGGTATTGTATCCGTGGTGGTTTCAAATATAAATCCGTGATCCACAGTAGAAAAAGGAGGAAGTGTGGGATCATCCGAGCATTTGTTTGGATTCCCGAGTGGGAGCGAAAGAAAATGCGACTGCTCATCTCGGCGTCCGGAAGTCACTCCGTGATGTCCGTGGAATATTCAGCAGAATGCAGCGCATGTTAATGATAAAAGGAAAAGAATACACAAAGCCTCATTCTCGTGGAAGTTCGGGGTAAGACTTACCTACATCAAATCTGCTCAGGGGAAGTTCGGATTTAATTAGACATATGTCATTCAAAACTAATTGAGAGACTGATTGAAATCTGGGAGACTCAAAGATAGGAAAGTATTGTTGAATCAAGGTCAAAGTAGTGTCTTAATAAGCCGAGCACATTATCAACAGAACAAGTTTCAATATTAGGAAGTCATTCAAAACATGTAATAAGCAAAACGGACAGCAGATTATTGAAAGTCTAGACTGAATTTCAGAGCGGGAACCGGAGCAAAAGCCAAGCAGATACCACAAAATGTCATCTTATTGAGAGCCGTAGACATGTGGTCTTTTGTTTGCCTTGGAGGTGATTGATAACTCTCCACCACACCAGCACAGCGAGGATGAAGGGGACCTTATAGAGGGTGATGCTGATTTTTCTGATTTTCTGCACTGACTCAAGTATGTGTATTACTATGTAGGCTAGATTATTATTTCAGTTGAGAACAATAGTATGATTTGAAATAGACAACATTCATGAATTATAAATGTTGTCTATAGGAGAAAGAAAATAAAAGAACGGACTGCTGTTTTTTTCAGGTTGATCCTAAGTCAGTGGTTGGTACGCCACCAATTCTTTTCATACTACTACTACACTGTGTGTCTTCATGTTGTCTTGAATATACAATAACATAATTCAGAAGGGAAACAGCTGCTTTTAAACAGGACAATGCTCTTTTAGCATCTACATGAACTAGGAGAGGAGATAAATAGTTTACAACAAAAGAGAAAGCAGTACCATGTTTTTGAAATAAGACAAGAATTTTCTTTACTGAATATGTTGAATACATGTTTTAATTACTCTTTGTGGGGACTGTGGAGTATGCATGTTTCCCTCAAGTGTTTGTGGGTACTTTTCCCCCAAAAACCCTAAATGTTACCTGGAGACTCAAAATTGTGCATAAATTTGATTGAGAGTGAATGGTTGTCTATTTGTTTACTCAAGCACAGCTGAGAAATATGACAGCTCCCTGTGACATCTCAACTTAAAGTCGTGTGCCAGGAATGTAACGTGACAATATGAAAAAAATGTGTCCGCCTCCAGGAGAGAGGTGGACCGGCTGGCGTCCTGGTGCAGCCACAACAACCTGGAGCTGAACGCCCAGAAAACAGTGGAGATGATCATGGACTTCAGAAAAGTCCCAGCCCCACCATCTACCCTCACCATGATTGACTCCCCCACCCCTGTCTCCATTGTGGACTCCTTTCGTTTTTTGGGCACCACCATCACCCAAGACCTCAAGTGGGAGCTAACCATCAGCTCCCTCATCAAGAAGACCCAGCAGAGGATGTACTTCCTGCGGTAGCTGAGGAAACTTAAGATGCTGACCGAGATGCTGGTGCAGTTCTACTCAGCCATCATCGAGTCCATCCTGACCTCCTCCATCACCGTGTGGTTCCCCGGCGCCACAGTCCAGGATAAGCATCGACTGCAACGCATTGTACGTGCTGCTGAGAAGGTGATTGGCTGCAAGCTCCCATCCCTCCAGGACTTGTTCTTCTCCAGGACCAGGAGGCGTGTGGGTCGGATCACAGCTGACTCTTCTCACCCTGGACACACACTATTCTCCCCTCTCCCCTCAGGCAGGAGACTACGGTCAATCCAGACCCACACCTCCCGCCACCTGAACAGTTTTTTCCCCTCGGTCATCAGGCACATGAACAATAACTCCTAACAGTAGCTCCCTAGAATTCCTTCTAAGTCTATAACAAGATCTCATAGCTCAGTTACAGCTCTTGTTATTACCAAATCTGTGTTACATGTGTTTTATGTTGCACCATTGCACCAAGAAAAATTCCTAGTTTGTGAACCCGTTCTCAAATAATGGCAATAAAACGATTCTGATTCTGATTCTGATATCTTAAAGGAAAATTGTATATGTAGCATTAACTTTAATATTGTGATCAAATAGGTTTTGTGGCTCCAAATGGGTTTTGATCTGGTTAAAACGAGCTCAAATGGCTCTTTTGATTGCAAAAGGTTGCCAAGCCCTGCGTTAGACCATATTCAATTATATTACTGTGGAAATCTCTTGCTTCCGGGTTCTCTGGACCACCCACCATGGACATGACAGCTGCATTCAGGGTTTTGAACAGTGTTTTATTTTTCAATAAAATGTCCTTTTTGTCCATTTCAGCAATATCCATTTCTTCGCTCCCTCACGCTCGCTCTTTCCCCACTTGAGCACACAAATGCTTTTTCTGCTGCTCTTGGCGTGCTCTGCCATCCATTAACAACAACCCCTTCTTCTTCCCGACTGCTGCTTTTAACAGAGCGACAGGACACTCTCAGCTGTGTCATCTACGCCAGTGTTTTTCAACCACACTGGTGTGCCGTGAGATACAGTCTGGTGTGCCGTGGGAGATTGTCATTTCACCTAATTGGGTTGAAAATATTTTTTGCAAACCAGTCATTATAATCCGCAAATAATGTGTTGTTGTTGAGTGTCTGTACTGTCTAGAGCAGTGCTACCTCAGTAGAAACATTTAAGTCCCATCTCAAAACTCATTTGTATACTCTAGCCTTTGAATAGCCCCCCTTTTTTTAGACCAGTTGATCTGCCGTTTCTTTTCTTTTCTCCTCTGCTCCCCCCTATCCCTTGTGGAAGGGGAGACACACAGATCCGGTGGCCATGGATGGGGTGCTGGCTGTCCGGGGTCGGGACCCGGGGTGGACCGCTCGCCTGTATATCGGTTGGGAACATCTCTGCGCTGCTGACCCGTCTCCGCTCGGGATGGTTTCCTGCTGACCCCACTGTGGACTGGACTCTTACTGTTATGCTGGATCCACTATGGACTGTACTCTCACAATATTATGTTAGACCCACTCGACATCCATTGCATTCGGTCTCCCTAGAGGGGGGGGGGGGGGGGGGGGGGGGTACCCACATATGCGGTCCTCTCCAAGGTTTCTCATAGTCATTCACATCGACGTCCCACTGGGGTGAATTTTTCCTTGCCCTTATGTGGGCTATACCGAGGATGTCGTTGTGGCTTGTGCAGCCCTTTGAGACACTTGTGATTTAGGGCTATATAAATAAACATTGATTGATTGATTGATTCTCAACCTTTTTTCAGTGATGTACCCCCTGTGAATTTTTTTTTTTAATTCAAGTACCCCCTAATCAGAGCAAAACATTTCTGGTTGAAAAAAAAGAGATAAAGAAGTAAAATACAGCACTATGTCATCAGTTTCTGATTTATTAAATTGTATAAGAGTGCAAAATATTGCTCATTTGTAGTGGTCTTTCTTGAACTATTCGGAAAAAAAGATAGGTTTTTATTTATATTCATAAAATATTTTTGAATTGTTGCTATTTTTAGAATATTTTAAAAAAAAATCTCACGTACCCCTTAGCATACCTTCAAGTACCCCCAGGGGTACGCGTACCCCCATTTGAGAACCACTGGTCTAGAGCTTGGCAGAGTAACCGTTTAATACTCTTCCATATCAGTAGGTGGCAGCAGGTAGCCAATTGCTTTGTCATGATCACAATATGCTGGAGGCAGTGTGCAGGTAAAAAGGTGTCTAATACTTAAACCAAAAATAAACAGAAGGGGAGTGCCGCTAAGAAAAGGCATTGACGCTTAGGAATGGCTATGTAGAACGAAATTAAAACCGAACTGGGTACAAAGTAAACAAAAACAGAATGCTGGACTACTGCAAAGACTTCCAGCGTGTGGAGCAGACGGCGTCCACAAAGTACATGACATGACAATCAACAATGTACCTTACAAAGAAGGATAGCAACAACTTAAATATTCTGGAATGCTAAAACAAAGCAGGTGCGGGGAATGGCGCTCACAGGAAGACATGAAACTGCAACAGAAAAATACCAACAAAAGAAGGAAAAGCCACCAAAATAGGAGGATTAAAATACTACACACAGGAAAACACCAAAAACCTCAAAATAAGTCAGGGCGTTATGTGACAGGTGGTGACAGTACACCTACTTTGAGACAAGAGCTATAGTGATGCATGCTTGGTTATGGTTTAAAGTTATATCCAACGACTTTTTATTGTCAATATCGGCTACTGAGTTAATTTTTTTAGGATTTCTGCTGGTGGTGTGCCTCCGTATTTTTTCAATGGAAAAAAATGTGCCTTGGCTCAAAAAAGGTTGAAAAACACTGATCTACGCACCTGTCGCTGATCTCGAAGCTGGTCCTGGCACATTCCGTTTTGCTGCAGGTCCGCAGGCCACGTCCCTCACAATTACCCATCCGCAAATGATGTGAAAATATTGTCTTAGCATCCACAAAATGCCAACATTTCAAACAGCCATTGTACATATGCCACTTGGGCAATTTTCATACATTCGGGATCTGATAGTGTCACGGTGGGAAGTGATTTACACTGCCCATAATCAGTGTGACTGGAAATACGCAAAAACAGAAAATCCCTATCTAATACAAGAACACATACGCATTTCTTTTTTTTTTTTTTTTTTTTTTTGCATTCTAAATCGTAAATAAATGTTAGCAAAAGTCAGCTAACAATTGAGTCAACGAGGGCTCCTCTATTCTGCCGACAAATCCCTCGAAATAACCATCCAAAAAGCGCCAACAACACCCTATTTACATCTTGTGACTTGAATATTAACCAACTATCAGCGATGTTGTTAATATAAGCGCTAACGCACACAACCTATTCTGAGCACCGCATTGATCACAGAGAGCTAACTCGCTTGTGCTGCTAAATAGACATATTGAGCCGGTGAGCGTCTGAGCTGGTGAAAGTTCATTCTAGATCAGTGGTTCTCTGTCATGACTTGGTCCTGGGTGTTTGCTTTTCCGGAAGGCAACGGAAAGTTGGCTCGGGCGAGACGGGAATGTGAGTACATGATTTATTTTATATTATCAAAAAAAAGTACAAACGAAAAGCGCGCACAGTGGCGGAGAACAAACTATGAAACTAAAAGACTATAGCATTAATAAACAAAAACTTACTTGGCATGGACTAAAAGGAGCAGCATGAACGATGGACATGAAATCAAGTGTCAGGAATGTGCAGAGCATAATTGTGGGATGTCGCCAGAACGACAAACTGAAAACAATGAACTTAAATACTATAGACATGATTAGTGAAAGCAGGTGCGTGACTCAAAACGTGAAACAGGTGCGTGACGTGACAGGTGAAAACTAATGGTTGCTATGGTGACAAAACAAAACAAAAGTGCACAAAAAGTCCGAAAACAAAACCGAACATGACTAAAACAAAACATGATCACACAGACATGACAGTTCTCAAAGAAGAAAACAGACCTTTTTGTTGTTGTTTCTGAAGCGGATCATTGACACGTGTCAGCGATACTTACGCAGTTACACATTGTCAATGGCAAAGGGTGAATGTAACATGCAGACCTTTCACAAACATGTGTCATGTTTCAATAAATCAATATCCTTTAACTAACCAGGTAAAGAGACTCCATCCATCCATCCATTTTTTACTGCTTGTCCCGTACGCGGTCATTGAGATTAAAATCTCTTTTCCAGGAGTTACCTGGCTAAGAGGGTATCAAAACAAAGTTACAGAAATACAATATAAGAACAACAAAAAGAGCAGTTAAAAGAAAATACTTACATATTGTCACGGCGGGCTTGCAGCTTGCTGCGAGGTTCGTTCCCCCGGGATGCAAACGGATCACTCCGGACAGGATTTGCAGGTAGGAGCATGGTTTATTCTTGACGAAAAATCAAAGAAAAAACACGTGCCAATCCCACTCGAAGCTAACTTAGCAGAGGTTAGGAGACAAGCAAACTTACATGACAAGAGCATGAAGCAAACAAAGAAGCTAGGACGAGTGTGACGAGAGAGGTGAATAAATAGCTCTCTGATTAGTGGTCGACTGCAGGTGAGCGTGCCGACCACTAACCAGAGGCAGGTGAACCAAATTAATCCCCATAGAAACCAAAACAAACCCAGAGGTGCACAAAACAGGAACTAAGGGAGTCCAAAAATAACAGAACATAACAAAAACATGATCCGGGCCACGGATTATGACACATATATTAACATAAAAACATGTGATAGGTCAAAAAAATGTATAAAACCATTAAAAACAACTTAAAAACAAGTAATCTCAGACCCTTCTGCAGAGGTGGGTAGTAACGCGCTACATTTACTCCGTTACATCTACTTGAGTAACTTTTGGGATAAATTGTACTTCTAAGAGTAGTTTTAATGCAACATACTTTTACTTTTACTTAAGTATATTTATAGAGAAGGAACGCTACTTTTACTCCGCTACTTTTATCTACATTCAGCTCGCTACTCGCTACTAATTTTTATCGATCTGTTAATGCACGCTTTGTTTGTTTTGGTCTGTCAGACAGACCTTCAAAGTGCCTGCCTTACTGGTGATGTTTCACTTCGTTCCACCAATCAGATGCAGTCACTGGTGACGTTGGACCAATCAAACAGAGCCAGGTGGTCACATGACCTGACTTAAACAAGTTGAAAAACGTATTCGGGTGTTACCATTTAGTGGTCGATTGTACGGAATATGTACTGTACTGTGCAATCTACTAATAAAAGTTTCAATCAATCAATCAAAAGTGTGAAGGAAAAAAGATACTTTTTTTATTTCAACCGGACATCCCGTCAAAAGCCTAAAGACTGACTGCACAGTTCCTGTCTTCACAATAAAAGTGCCGCTCCATCGCGCCTGCGCTTTCAAAACAAGAGTCTCTGAAAGCCAGCGCAAACAAGCTAGCAAGCTAAGGAGTTTGACGCCAATATACTTCTTGTAAAGTGTACCGTATTTTCCGCACTATAAGGCGCACCTAAAAACCACAAATTTTCTCAAAAGCTGACAGTGCGCCTTATAATCCGGTGCGCCTTATATATGGGTTAATATTAATATTAATTTTCATAAAGTTTCGGTCTCGCAACTACGGTAAACAGCCGCCATCTTTTTTCCCCGTAGAAGAAGTGCGCGGTGCATGCTGGGATATGTGACGTTTCATTTCCATTTGTGTGTTTATGTAAAGACCCCAAAATGGCTCCTATTAAGTGTGTTGTCTGTCTAATTATAAATAATGCAGACGAGGCGTGTTAACTGAGTTCTCAACGTTTACTCACAGCGTGCTCATAACCACATTCTAACTGCCAGCATACAACAACGCTTCTCAGGGCTACCGCGCATGCTCGTCACTATCGTTGCATGCTGGGTAGTGTAGTTGTTATATTTGCTAGCTCATAACATCACATTAAGAGACACGCTTACGCGCTTAATTCAATACTCGCCGTCATTCCGGGTGGATTGACAAAAGACCTCCAGCCGCTAGATATTGGTGTCAACAGGGCATTCGAAGCTAGACTGCTAACTGCTTGGGAACAGTGGATGACAGAAGGCGAACACACGTGACGTTCACCAAGACAGGGAGACAGGGAGACAGCGCCAGACGACATTTTGGATCCCACATTCGCCCAACTTTTCAATTCGGACAACGAAGGAGAAGAATTCGAGGGATTTATGAATGAAGAATAACTTCAGAAAGTGAGCGTTATGTTTATTTTGTGTGTTGTGACATTAACGTTCGAGCAACATTATGTTGCTATTGCTCTGCACTATTTTGAATTTTACTATGTTTGTGATTGCACATTTGCGTACATTTTGGGAGTGAACAGAGTTGTTAGAATGCTGGTTTTTAATATATTATTAAAGTTTGACTGACCTATCTGACTGTTTTTTTGACATTCCTTTAGCGCAGTTAGATGCGGCTTACAACACGGGGCGGCTTATAGGTGGACAAAGTTTTGAAATATGCCGTTCATTGAAGGCGCGGCTTATAACCCAAGGCGCCTTATGGTGCGGAAAATACGGTATAAAAACGAATATGGAAGCTGGACAAATAAGATGCCAAAAACCCACCACTTTCATGTGGTATTAGACAGGAAGGAGGAACTTTTCTTCTCCTCCATTTGAAAACGTGGATGTTACCAGCACTACTGTCTGATTCCAATCAATGCAAGTCATCAGAATCAGGTAATACACCAACTTATATTCTTGTCTTCATGAAAGAAAGGAATCTATATGTGTTAAACATGCATGTATATTCATTAAAACATCTTTAACATGTAAACAAAAACAGCTAAATAAATACATATAAATTATATATGTATATATATATATATATATATATATATATATATATATATATATATATATATATGTGTGTGTGTGTGTGTGTGTGTGTGTGTATGTTACTCATCAGTTACTCAGTACTTGAGTAGTTTTTTCACAACATACTTTTTACTTTTACTCAAGTAAATATTTGGGTGACTACTCCTTACTTTTACTTGAGTAATAAATCTTTAAAGTAACAGTACTCTTACTTGAGTACAATTTCTGGCTACTCTACCCACCTCTGCCCTTCTGTAAGTTATTCTATGAAAATGGAGTTGAGTCTTTGAAAGCTTTATTTCCATGTTACATTACTGATGAGGCAGAACACAAGGAACGCAATATTCCGAAGCAATAAACTACAGTAGCTTCAACCGCGTTGCTGGCTTTTTGTAACGAGCGGTAAATACAAACAATAAACAATTGAACGCATGGCTTATGTGGCTCTACTAACCAGAAAGCGAGGACGAATTTGGCGATCGCCTTCTAACCAACGATTGGTATGTGTTTGTTTGGCATTAAAGGAAACTAACAACTATGAACTAGGTTTACAGTATATGAAATACATTTGGCAACAACATGCACTTTGAGAGTGCAGACAGCCCAATTTTCATCAATTAATATATTCTGTAGACATACCCTCATGTCAGCAGGCCAGGGAAGCTAGGGTCGATATTCTTCTCTTGATCATCTTTGGTGTGAGCCAAGACATCCAGGGGGTTATGCTCGCTCGTCTGCGGGAACAAACTGCCGCTACTGCTTGCCGTGCTACCGAAGTCCTTTGTCCCTGAATTGAATGGGTCTGGCGGCAGATTTCTTTGACTTTATGGTTGGAAATGCATCTGCTTTGAGTGTCGCAGGATATCCACACATTCTTGCCATCTCTGTCGTAGCATAGCTTTCGTCGGTAAAGTGTGCGGAACAAACGTCCAATTTCTTGCCACTTTCGCATCTTTGGGCCACTGGTGCAACTTGAATTCGTCCCTGTTCATGTTGTTACACCCTCCGACAACACACCGACGAGGCATGATGTCTCCAAGTTACGGAAAACAGTCGAAAAAACGGAAAATAACAGAGCTGATTTGACTCGGTGTTTGAGAAAATGGCGGATTGCTTCTCGATGTGACGTTTCAATTGTTCACAGACTGGTCGCGCTCATCAGAATGACAAGACACTTCCGGTCTGCAGGTGATAGCATTCAATTGGGAAGAAACGCCCTACTGCCCCCTACTGACCAATGTGAATACTGATAAATGTGTAATGACAGCTCCAAAAACGAATTCAAACCACAAAATAAAATAAATAAATCAACACAAAAATGTGACACATTATGGGTGGGTCACATATGCATGTACAGTAGATGGCAGTATTGTCCTGTTTAAAAGTGTCACAACATTGCTGTTTACGGCAGACGAACTGCTTTACAGTAGACGAAAACTTGACTGCTGTTGTTGTGTGTTGTTGCCGCGCTGGGAGGACGTTAATGAAACTGCCTAACAATAAACCCACATAAGAAACCAAGAACTCGCCCTCCATCATTAGCTGTTTATATTGTGGGAAAGCAGACGTGTGAACAGGCTGTCAACACGTCACTCAGGTCCGTATGGAGCTGGAGGGGGCGTGGCCTACAGCTTCGCCTGAATTTCGGGAGATTTTTGGGATAAAATTTGTCCCGGGAGGTTTTCGGGAGAGCCGCTGAATTTCGGGAGTCTCCCGGAAAATCCGGGAGGGTTGGCGAGTATGGTATTCAGTGAATCGGATACCAACTCCGCATATGAGATATTCCTTAACACAATAATTGAATCATATAACATGCACTGTCCAGTACTTCATGCAGAAGTTGAGAGGTGCCCTGTTTCAACGCAGCATTTCAGAAGCTCTGACTGACTGCTAGGCCACTTCAAGCACTCACCACTAGCTTGCAGCACATTTGTGTTACTCATACAAATACATTAGAGCAGGGCAGATTGAGCCCAATTTATAACTTCCTGTTATACAGTATACCAGGCAGTTTTGCACTAAAGGAGGACTATGTTATTGTTTACTTTATTACTCTAGTATACTCTGGACTGAAGCTGTGTGCCTTCATTGTTTTTGTAGCTGTTGTTTTGAGGCATGTTTAAAAAAATAAAAAAAACAATGCACTTTGTGAAAGTCAAAGTATAGTATTTCCCATAGTTGTAGTGGGTATCAGGATTATCTCAGGGAGAGCATGTCCCAAATTCCAAGCTGCTGTTTTGAGGCATGTTAAAAAAAAAAAAAAATGCACTTTGTGACTTCAATAATAAATATGGCAGTGCCATGTTGGCACTTTTTTCCATAACTTGAGTTGAAGTTGTTCTCTTATTTTGGAAAACCTTGTTACATTGTTTAATGCATCACAACAAAATTAGGCATAATAATGTGTTAATTCCATGACTGTATATATCGGTATCGGTTGATATCGGAATCGGTAATTAAGAGTTGGACAAAAAGCCATTATCGGACATCTCTATTCCAAAGTAGTCTTTGTTGTCTCTCACAAAGTATGCCGTGAGTAGTAAGAAATGTGGTCCCCCAATGCACGTCACGGATCATGTGACTGCTCATGCTCATTCTCTCTCAGGTTTATATTATTTTGATCATATCTATTTACTCGCAAACTTTGTAAGTGATTTGGTGGTATGAATCAGAAATATATGATAATTGCTTCACTATAAAGTCAACACATTTTTCCTTTAAATTGGTACTTTAACATGCCAACAGCAGCTCTTTTAACACCGCTAACTCCACAACAACAACATAGCACTTCCTCATCATGCACCAATAAGCGAATGAGGTTGCATTCACAAACACCTGGAATTATGAGCATCAAACATTACAACTCAACTAAGTCGTTTTTTTGTACGTTCTAATTGTTATGTATTGCTGAACTCATTATGACTTATTTGTTGTGGATTTTATTTCTTATTTTTGAATGTATTACCGTATTTTCCGCACCATTAGCCGCACCTAAAAACCACAAATTTACTCAAAAGCTGACAGTGCGGCTTTTAACCCGGTGCGCTTTATATATGGATAAATATTAAGATTCATTTTCATAAAGTTTCGTTCTCGCAACTTCGGTAAACAGCCGCCATCTTTTTTCCCGGTAGAGCAGGAAGCGCTTCTTCTTCTACGCAAGCAACCGCCAAGGTAAGCACCCGCCCCCATAGAACAGGAAGCGCTTCTTCTTCTACTGTAAGCAACCACCCGCCCCCGGAAGAAGAAGAAGCGCGCGGTGCATGCTGGGATATGTGACGTTTCATTTCCATTTGTGTGTTTATGTAAAGACCCCAAAATGGCTCCTATTAAGTGTGTTGTCTGTCTAATTATAAATAATGCAGACGAGTTCTCAACGTTTACTCACAGCGTGCTCATAACCACATTCTAACTGCCAGCATACAACAACGCTTCTCAGGGCTACCGCGCATGCTCGTAACTATCGTTGCATGCTGGGTAGTGTAGTTGTTATATTTGCTAGCTCATAACATCACATTAAGAGACACGCTTACGCGCTTAATTCAATACTCGCCGTCATTCCGGGTGGATTGACAAAAGACCTCCAGCCGCTAGATATTGGTGTCAACAGGGCATTCGAAGCTAGACTGCTAACTGCGTGGGAACAATGGATGACAGAAGGCGAACACACATTCACTAAGACAGGGAGACAGCGCCAGACGACGCCAACATCTGCCAGTGGATCGTAAATGCCTGGGCAGATATTTCGGTCACAACTGTGGTCCGAGCTTTCCGGAAGGCAGGATTCACAGAACTGCTGTACAACAGCGACACTGACTCCGATTACTTCGACGAGACGGAGCCGGCCATTTTGGATCTCACATTTGCCCAACTTTTCACTTCGGACACCGAAGACGAAGGATTTACGAATGAAGAATAACTTCAGAAAGTGAGCGCTATGTTTATTTTGTGTGTTGTGACATTAACGTTCGAGCAACATTATGTTGCTATTGCTCTGCACTATTTTGAATTTTACTATGTTTGTGATTGCACATTTGCGTACATTTTGGGAGTGAACAGAGTTGTTAGAACGCTGGTTTTTAATATATTATTAAAGTTTGACTGACCTATCTGACTGTTTTTTTGACATTCCTTTAGTGCAGCGTAGGCGCGGCTTATAGTCCGGGGCGGCTTATTGGTGGACAAAGTTATGAAATATGCCATTCATTGAAGGTGCGGCTAATAATCCGGTGCGCCTTATAGTGCGGAAAATACGGTACTTAGTCAAAATGTAATTTATATAAACAAAGTATTTCAATTACCAATTTGCACAACTTGTCATAAAACCTCAAAAGCCATTGTGCGTTGGGCTGCATGTTTTCCAATTGTGTTTTTATTGTTTAAGCACCGGCACTGTGTATAAAGTACGGATTTGGCACAAATATCCCTTAAACTATATATAAACGATACACATCCATGCTCCCAACTCCTACGCTCCTATTTGACAGCGCTCGCCCTGCGGGCCATTTAACATGACCCCTCAGACGCAAAGGGAATCTGTTGTTTGAGGTTAGTCTTTAGATTATAGAACAATCTCCCCCACATACACACCACAGCCGCAGAATACACACGCATACACAAACTGCCCAGCTTCCATACTAACACTGCTGAAAATGTATGTCTTTACACACAGCGCAGCATGTTTTATCTATCCGATCGATTGTTTTTGTGCTTCGAGTCGTTGAGTTTTCAGCGAAAACTCTTCACCCTTCTATGCTGTGATGGGGGACCTTAACACATTTTTATGGCTCTAAGTCTATCATCTATGTATAAAAGCACAAAGTATTCAGGCTCTCCATCCATCTGTTAAACAGTCTGTCACATCATCTCACATCGCCACATCTAAGAAAACCCCAACAGGAAGTCTTTTTTCACAAGCACCCAGCTGGACTAAAAAAGATGAAATGTTCAGAATTTGGTGCCCAAGGAGGGACTGTGGGCTTGAAAAGTACATTAGCTATGTTTAAAATGCTGGTTTTTTTTTTTTCACAATCACTCATCATATGTGCTGGCAAACGCGGCCAAAGCTAGTAAACTACAATGTCAGACTACAATTTACAACATTTTATGAATGATTACACTGCTAATTTGCTGTCAATAATTACATTTAGAGATGTCGATAAATGCGTTAAAATGTAATATCGGAAATTATCGGTATTGTTTTGTTTTTTTATTATCGGTATAGTTTTTTGTTTTTTTTTATTTTATTTTTTTTATTAAATCAACATAAAAAACACAAGATACCCTTACAATTAGTGCACCAACCCAAAAAAACTCTCTCCCCCATTTACACTCATTCACACTCATTCACACAAAAGGGTTGTTTCTTTCTGTTATTACCGTATTTTTCGGTGTATAAGGCGCTCCGGAGTATAAGTCGCACCGGCCAAAAATGCATAATAAAGAAGGAAAAAAACATATATAAGTCGCACTGGAGTATAAGTGTGTGTGTGACAATCATTGGTACTTTAACTTTTTAGTAAGTTGCATTTTTTGGGGAAATTTATTTGATAAAAGCCAACACCAAGAATAGACATTTGAAAGGCAATTTAAAATAAATAAAGAATAGCGAACAACAGGCTGAATAAGTGTACGTTATATGAGGCATAAATAACCAACTGGTATGTTAACTTAACATATTATGGTAAGAGTCATTCAAATAACTATAACATATAGAACATGCTATACAATCTGTCACTCCTAATCGCTAAATCCCAGGAAATCTTATACGTCTAGTCTCTTACGTCAATGAGATAAATCATATTATTTCATATTTCACGGTAATGCGTTAATAATTTCACACATAAGTCACTCTTGAGTATAAGTCGCACCCCCGGCCAAACTATGAAAAAAACTGCGACTTATAGTCCGTAAAATACGGTAATATTGTGGTTTCTACATTATATATCAATATATATCAATACAGTCTGCAAGGGATACAGTCCGTAAGCACACATGATTGTGCGTGCTGCTGGTCCACTAATAGTACTAACCCATCCATCCATCCATTTTCTACCGCTTTTCCCTTTTGGGGTCGCGGGCGGTTGCTGGAGCCTATCTCAGCTACAATCGGGCGGAAGGCGGGGTACACCCTGGACAAGTCGCCACCTCATCGCAAGGCCAACACAGACAGACAACATTCACACACTCGGGACCATTTAGTGTTGCCAATCAACTTATCCCCAGGTGCATGTCTTTGGAGGTGGGAGGAAGCCGGAGTACCCGGAGGGAACCCACGCAGTCACGGGGAGGACATGCAAACTCCACACAGAAAGATCCCGAGCCCGGGATTGAACTCACGAATACTCAGGACCTTCGTATTGTGAGGCAGATGCACTAACCCCTCTTCCACCGAGCTGCCCTAGTACTAACCTTTAATAGTTAATTTTTTTAAATTAAAAAAAAAAAAAAAAAAAAAAAAAAAATTGAATAAAAAAGAAAGTAAAACAATATAAAAACAGTTACATAGAAACTAGTAATTAATGAAAATGAGTAAAATTAACTAGTACTAACCTTTAACAGTTAATTTTACTCATTTTCATTCATTACTAGTTTCTATGTAACTGTTTTTATATTGTTTTACTTTCTTTTTTATTCAATAATTTTTTTTAAATTTATTTATCTTATTTTATTTTATTATTATTTTTTTAAAGTACCTTATCTTCACCATACCTGGTTGTCCAAATTAGGCATAATAATGTGTTAATTCCACGACTGTATATATCGGTTGATATCGGTATCGGTTGATATCGGTATCGGTAATTAAAGAGTTGGACAATATCGGAATATCGGGTATCGGCAAAAAGCCATTATCGGACATCCCTAATTACATTAGCTTTAGAATACTGTTTTTATTTTAAAGTGGCACTTCGTACACCCTAGCTAATGCAGTTGTAGCTAGTAAGGCTCAATTCAAATTCTCCCGCCTTCCCTCTTCTACTTGGCTCTAGCATCTATTATATTGCCATGGCAAAGTATTGCAAATACGCATCTTTTCAATGGAGTCTAGCTGCGTCATCAACCTTCGCCGTTTGCCAGAAGTAACGTAAGGCAGATGCGACAAATACTTTTACTTTCAAGATGTACTTACTTACGCAATGTTCGGCTTTGCTTGTGCTTTTTATTTCTTTTTCCGCTTTGTCTTTAGTAAGAAGAAGACAACGCGCATCAGCTTGCGATATGTAAAATGTGTTTGATTGTGCATTTGTGTTTGAGGGCAATATTCACGTGCAGTAGCAATGGTTTGAAGACTGACTACACCAGCAGTGTCACTATTATGAAAATCATTATTTTCACTTATTCGTACTCTTCTCTGGGTTTCTGGTCTGCCATCTTTTTCCTCGCATTTGATAGTGTAGGGAGGGCTGCATGTTCACTTTGCTTCGAGAGAGGTAATTTGCCCTTCCACTCTACCTGGCGGATAATTCGAACGCCTCTTGATTGACGTGAACGCGAATAATCAAGGAAGCAGGGCAAAAACAAGGGCGGAGGAAGGGTATTTGAATTAAGCCTTAACTTAACTTACTTTTTTTTTTTAAATTTTGACTATCGTTTACAATCATCACATGACGACGGATGTATTTTTTTTTAATGCATTCTAACTCATAAATAAATGTAAATAAAAGTCTGTTTCCAACGAAGCCAATGGGATGTCCTCTATTACGCCCATAAAACACAACCAAAAAACATCCAAAAAGCGCCATCAATACTCCATTTACATTTTGTGACTTAAATATTAACCAAGTATTCATGATATTGTTATTATAAGCGCTAATGCAGACAAACTATTTATAGCGGCGCCGTGATCACAAGCTTGTGTGCCTATATTGACATCAACAAGTGGTAAGCTGCTTCCTTGCTTGTGGAAGTTTATTCAAGATCAGAAATAATGCCTCTCACCTGGATAGTAGAAGGACGAGGACGTATTCCGACAAGTGAGTGCACTTTGACAGCCAATTTAGACCCGGCATTGGCGAAAACGACACGAAGAGAAGCTTGGTTCCACCCCCTTTTCCTCGCGAGGATTATGAGTCATCCTTCATCTAAACGAGAATATAACAAGATTCTATCAATCAGCATCTTCATGACAGCAGATATTGTACAGTAAGTGACGTTATATTATGTTTGTTGGCTCTCATGAAGTCTGCAATGAGTAATAATCAGTGATGTTGAAAAAAAACCCCAAATGTTGTGATGCGTTTTTGAAATAAATGCGCCACATGTGCTTAAAATGAGCAAAATACGTAAATATTAAATGCTATTATAAATGTACTGGTTACTACATTACAAATATACTTACAGCATGTTATGGAGGTGTTTTTTTAAGGACTTTTATTGGCAGACTAGAGTGACTCCCGTAGACTCGCATTTATTTACTATTTAAAATGCATTAAAAAAGGAAAAACAAGTGTTCTTCTCCTAAACAAGGTTTATGAATGATAGACAAAATTCCCCAAAAAAGTGCAGTTCCCATTTAACTACAATGTCAGACTATCAGCAAATGGACTTCACTACAATTTACTGCATTTCATGAATTATTAGACAGCTAATCTACCGTCAAAATGCATATTGGCTATGTCGAGAATGTTGTTTTTATTTAAAAAAAATGTCGTTGTATATCCTGGTTAAGGCGGTTGTATCTAGCAAACTACAATGTCAGACTAGCAGCAAACTGCCTTCACTACTGTTTACTCCATTTCAAGAATGATTGGACAGCTAATTTACTGTCAAAATTTACATTAGCTGTGTTTAGAATGCTATTTTTAATTTTAAAATCGCTCTTCGCACATGTGAGGTAACGCGGCTAAAGCTAGTAAACTACAATGTCAGACTAGTAGCAAACAAACTTCACTACAGTTTACAACATTTCATGAATGATTGGACAGCTAATCTACAGTCAATATTTACACTGGCTATTAGGGATGATGTTCGAAACCGGTTCTCCCGGTTGTTCGATAAGAAAAGAACGGTTCGATAAGAAAAGAACCGATTCCATGGACTTGAATCCCTTTTTGAGAACCGGTTCCCGTTATCGAGGCCATTATAGTAAAGAAAAAGAGTTGGTTCTTTATTCGAATCCCTGGGAACGAATCCCGTCCCACAAGAAATGCCCTGGGACATCACAGGAAATGTGATGTCACACAAGCAGCAAAAATAATGGACCGGAAAAAATTTACCTATAGTGATCACAGAGACAGGTTGTTTTTGTGTTACTGTATATATTTGTTTTTCTGAAAAATCCCACTTAATATACTTTGGGTAACAACAGTCAATATATATATATATATATATATATATATATATATATATATATATATATATGTATATATATATATTATTTTTTTAGGGGGGCAACAGTCAATATTTATTTATTTATTTTATTTTATTGTTTTCTTATAAAATAAAAGTGAGCTTTTGTTAAACCAAATATTGTGTTTTTTTCCATATACAACAACCTATCTGGATTCGATAAGAGAATCGATAAGGAATCGGTTCGATAAAAGGATTCGATAATGGGCTCGAACTCGATAATTTCTTATCAAACATCATCCCTACTGGCTATGACCCCAAACGGGACAAGCGGTAGAAAATGGATGGATGGATGGATGGATGTCTAAAAAGTAGTTTTCAGTTTAAAATCGCTCGTCGTTTTTGTTAGCTAACACGGCTGTAATTAGTAAACTACAATGTCAGACTAGCAGCAAACGGACTTCAATATACAACTTACTACATTTCATGAATCGTTAGTCAGCTAATTTACTGTAAAAATTTATATTAGTCATGTTTATCGTTGTATTGCGATTAAATATTAAACTATTTTCTTAAGATCCATAAAGCCCTCTAAATAACCATCCAAAAACCGCCAACAATACTCCATTTCCATCTTGTGACCTGAGTATTAACCAAGTACTAGCGATACTGTTATTATAAGCGCCAACGCAGACAATCTATTTTTAGCGGCGCATTGATCACAGAGAGCTAACTCGTAGTGATGGGCAAGCTACTTGGAAAATGCAATAAGCTAAGCTACAAGTTACTCTCGATTAAATGTGGCTAAACTATAGGGTACGCAATACCAGGAGAATTGTAGCAAGGTACACTACAAGCTACACAGAAAGTATGTAGCACAAAGTAGCTTGCTACATCAAAGCTACATTTAACAGCATTTATATATATATATATATATATATATATGGGCCCACATGTATAACATCAATGTTAACACAACTGAGAGTGTACAAATAAACACAATAAGGATCCATTACTATTAACTATCTGTCATTTAGCTGGGGACACCCTACAAGTACCTCTAGGGGTCCCCGCAGCCCACTGTATGTATTTATTTAGTTTGCCTTTTCTTTGGCCCACCCCAATAATGTTATTAATTTTCTTTGCCCACAGCAGTGGTTCCTAACCTGGGTTCGATCGAACCCAAGGGGTTCGGTGAGTTGGGCTCAGGGGTTCGGCGGAAGTAAAGACACACCCGACTCATCGTGTAAATAAAAACTTCTCCCTATCAGCATATTACGGGTACGGCAACAGCAGAAGTCAGACTGATTTGCAGGTGTGTAATTTGTTGTGAGTTTATGCACTGTGTTGGTTTTGTTCTTTGAACAAGGTGATGTTCATGCACGCTTCATTTTGTGCACCAGTAAAAAAACATGGTAACACTTTATTTAGTATGGGGAACATATTCACCATTAATTAGTTGCTTATTAACATGCAAATTAGTAACATATTGGCTCTTAACTAGTCATTATTAAGTACTTATTAATGCCTTATTTGGCATGGCCTCATTATAACCCTAACCCTCTAACCCTAACCCTAACCCTCACCAAATAACTCTAAATGAAGTCTTTGTTACTTAGAATATGTTCCCCATACTAAAGTGTTACCAAAAACATATAACTTTGTCTTGAATTTGAAAAAAAACAACATTTTATTTTTCACTAAAGAAGGGTTCGGTGAATGCGCATATGAAACTGGTGGGGTTCGGTACCTCCAACAAGGTTAAGAACCACTGGCCTACAGTAAAAAAAACCAGCATCTATCTATATCTTGACAAAAAAAACTATGACTTGTGTGTTGTTTGTGATCAGTTGGTAATGGTTTCTGTTTGTGCAGTAAAACTTTTCATGAACTCAGTTCACCTTAATGTGTGTTCCTAAATGTGTGTTCCACGTCTTTGAAGAAGAGGGCAGTTATGATTTTGGTTTAAAGAGTGAACAACGAAAAATTAAGGTTTTGGACATTGTTTTCCCTAAACGCATACATTTGTCTAAATATGGGCAAGGACACACATTATTGGGGGTTTCCTGCATGTTGTCTTCGTCACTAAAGGAAAAATCTAATCTGTGGGAGAGAATTCTGTTTTTATTTTTTGAGTCGTCAGCTTGAAGCTTCCCTCTGTCTCTGACTCCCTCGTCGTCATGTGACATGAGTGCGTGACTGTTATGATTTTGCTTCTTTGTTTCGATGACCCACCTTATCTTGACTCTGATTGGCCGGTTCGTAATGTTTCGCCCTAACTTTAGCCAATTGTGACTCATCACACGAACACCAACCAATGGATCATGGTCATTGGATTTTCTCCACAATTTTTTGGGACCTGGATTCACATTCCATAATACATACTTGCCAACCTTGAGACCTCCAATTTCGGGAGATGGGGGGTGGGTGCGGGGGGTGTGGTTGGGGCGGGGGCGTGGTTAAGAGGGGAGGAGTATATTTACAGCTAGAATTCACCAAGTCAAGTATTTCTATTTCATATATATATATATATATATATATATATATATATATATATATATATATATATATATATATATACATATATATATATAAGAAATAATTGACTTTTAGTGAATTCTAGCTATATATATATATATATATATATATATATATATATGTCTTAATAAGGTTATCCAAAAAATAGTGCTCGATACCGTAGTAGAGCGCAATATATGTATGTGTGGGGAAAAAAAATCACAAGACTATTTCATCTCTACAGGCCTGTTTCATGAGGGGGGTACCCTCAATCGTCAGGAGATTTTAATGGGAGCATTCGCATACCATGGTTTATATAGGGCACAGAGTGGGTGGGTACAGGCTGGCCTAGGGGCGTGGTGATTGGTTCATGTGTTACCTAGGAGGTGTTTCCGTCTATGGCGGCATGTTGTTACAATTTCGCTGCGCTTGTTGAGGGATGACAGGTCTGGACGGTAGATAATAAACAGTTTCTCTTTCAAGCATAGGTTGCATCTTTTATTACCACTATTGTAAGGTGTGCTGGATGCAAGAATTTGCCATGTTATTTAATATTCAACATTATTGTCTTTGAGGTCCCAAATGTGTTTGCTGAGTTCTGTGGTATTTCGCAGGTTTTTGTTCCTGAAAGAAGCCTTGTGGTTGTTCCATCTGGTTTTGAATTCACCCTCGGTTAATCCTACATATGTGTCGGATGTGTTAATGTCCTTGCGTATTACCTTAGATTGGTAGACAACTGATGTTTGTAAGCATCCCCCGTTGAGGGGGCAATCAGGTTTCTTTCGACAGTTACATGCTTTGTTGGTTTTGGAGTCGTTCTGACTGGGGGTCGACGGCTCATTTGCAATTGTTTTGTTGTGGTTTTAGATGATTTGTCGTATATTGTTCATGCAGCTGTAGCTCAATTTGATGTTGTTGAATACTTTTCTTAGGTTGTTGTCTTTGGGAAAGTGTTTGTCAATCAGGTTGAGGAAAAGGAGTGTCACAACATTGCTGTTTACGGCAGACGGACTGCTTTACTGTAGACGTTTTTTATTTGGGGGAAAGCGGACTCAGGTCCGCATGGAGCTGGAGGGGGCGTGGCCTCCAGCTCCGCCTGAATTTCGGGAGATTTTCGGGAGAAAATTTGTCCCAGGAGGTTTTCGGGAGAGGCGCTGAATTTCGGGAGTCTCCCGGAAAATCCGGGAGGGTTGGCAAGTATGCATAATATCTCTTTGTAGCTTGTAGCTTTGATCTAAGCTACAGAGCTAAATGGGTCTAAAATAGCTAAGCTACAGAAAAAGCTACTTGTTAAAAAAGTAGTTCAGCTGTTGCCAAGCTACTGGAAAATGGAGTTAAGCTATGTAGCTTAGCTACATGTAGCTTGTTACTGCCCATCACAAGCTACATGTACCTTGTTACTGCCTATCACTGGTAACTAGCTTCTGCTGCTCTATTGAGCTGGTGACCTGCTGCAATGCCTCTAAATTGGTAAGTTCATTCTATATTTTAAATCAAAAGTGATGGCCATAAACCGAGGAGTTGGTTAACTTTGACATGCAACTTAGACGGAGATAGCGAGAAAGATGCAAAAAGACGCTTGTTTGTGGAACTTTTTTTTGTTAACCCTTCGTGGAGATTATGATTAATTCGAGAAGATATGAACATTCCATTAGTTGGCATCCCAGTGAGAGCAGACATTGTACAGTAAGTAAGTATTTTTTTAAATTATGTTTATGTTTGTATCTCTTGTTTAGCACCTAGCAATAGTGCTACATGATGCGTATAGTGTTTCACTAAAGCTGCATCTGTTTAGCATACGGCTTCTAAAAGTTGTTGTCCATCTCCCTTATATTGTCGCGGCACATGCACAATCCCTCATGTCATCTGCTGAAAGCTCTGACGGCACCTCCGCTAGAAGCACACCCTGCTCGCTCTGCCCGAATCGCAGCCATGCGCCTGCAAGGCTGCAGGCAATCACAAAGTAGTACACCTGGGACTGATGAAGACAGACTGCATAAAGACCAACGGACCTGAAGATCCAGTGCCGGAACGTAGTTCACTCCTTGTAGTAAGCATCCCGTCTCTGGCTTCGCTCCTGTGTACTTGCTCTCTGTGCCTGTGTCTTATGTCCTCTGTGTTCCCCGCAGTGTTTCCCCTGTTTCCCGTGATCGAGCTGTGTGCCTCGATTGCCTTCTGGATTCCGGACTGTCACACTCGGTCCTCAACCCCTGCTTGGACATGGACCTTGTTGCTTCTCTCCAGCCCCCGACCGCTTGCTTGCCCAAAGGGGCAAGGCCTTCTCGCCTTGCCCCTTTGGTCTGACGAAGGATTCATCCAACACACACTTACAAACAAACTCTGGTAACATTGACATTGTTAATTCTACACATCATCTGACACCATTCACATTTAGTAGCATACACTCTCCACCACTTCATCAAGATTGAGTTCATTAAACCTATTGAATTGATTCCTGCCGTTGTGTCGTCTCCTTCCCCCGTCGTACGTAACATATATTCAGGCAAAAAAAAACTAGTTTCCAGATCATAGTTTGTTGTCACTCACGAAGTATGCCGTGAGTAGATTTGTTGTTGCTGAAGGGAAAAGGGAACGTTGTGACGAGTATTTGAAATTAATATGCGGCCGTATGCTAAAAATGAGCAAAATACATGAATATTACATGTAATTATGAATGTGCCTGTTACTAAATGACATATATACTCACAGCATGTACAAACCCCGTTTCCATATGGGTTGGGAAATTGTGTTAGATGTAAATATAAACGGAATACAATGATTTGCAAATCATTTTCAACCCATATTCAGTTGAATATGCTACAAAGACAACATATTTGATGTTCAAACTGATAAACTTTATTTTTTTTTTAAATAATCATTAACTTTAGAATTTGATGCCAGTAACACGTGACAAAGAAGTTGGGAAAGGTGACAATAAATACTGATAAAGTTGAGGAATGCTCATCAAACACTTATTTGGAACATCCCACAGGTGTGCAAGCTAATTGGGAACAGGTGGGTGCCATGATTGGGTATAAAAACAGCTTCCCACAAAATGCTCAGTCTTTCACAAGAAAGGATGGGGCGAGGTACACCCCTTTGTCCACAACTGCGTGAGCAAATAGTCAAACAGTGTAAACTCAAAGTGCAATTGCAAGAAATTTAGGGATTTCAACATCTACGGTCCATAATATCATCAAAAGGTTCCGAGAATCTGGAGAAATCACTCCACGTAAGCGGCATGGCCGGAAACCAACATTGAATGACCGTGACCATCGATCCCTCAGACGGCACTGTATCAAAAACCGACATCAATCTCTAAAGGATATCACCACATGGGCTCAGGAACACTTCAGAAAACCACTGTCACTAAATACAGTTGGTCGCTACATCTGTAAGGGCAAGTTAAAGCTCTACTATGCAAAGCTTTTCCGGGCCCGAGATCATCTAAGATGGACTCATGCAAAGTGGAAAAGTGTTCTGTGGTCTGACGAGTCCACATTTCAAATTGTTTTTGGAAATATTCGACATTGCGTCATCCGGACCAAAGGAGAAGCGAACCATCCAGACTGTTATTGACGAAAAGTTGAAAAGCCAGCATCTGTGATGGTATGGGGGTGCATTAGTGCCCAAGACATGGGTAACTTACACATCTGTGAAGGCACCATTCATGCTGAAAGGTACATACAGCTTTTGGAACAACATATGCTGCCATCTAAGCGCCGTCTTTTTCATGGACGCCCCTGCTTATTTCAGCAAGACAATGCCAAGCCACATTCAGCACATGTTACAACAGCGTAGCTTCGTAAAAAAAGAGTGCGGGTACTTTCCTGGCCTGCTTGCAGTCCAGACCTGTCTCCCATCGAAAATGTGTGGCGCATTATGTAGCGTAAAATACGACAGCGGAGACCCTGGACTGTTGAACGACTGAAGCTCTACATAAAACAAGAATGGGAAAGAATTCCACTTTCAAAGCTTCAACAATTAGTTTCCTCAGTTCCCAATCGTTTATTGAGTGTTGTTAAAAGAAAAGGTGATGTAACACAGTGGTGAACATGCCCTTTCCCAACTACTTTGGCACGTGTTGCAGCCATGAAATTCTAAGTTAATTATTATTTGCAAAAAAAAATAAAGTTTATGAGTTTGAACATCAAATATGTTGTCTTTGTAGTGCATTCAATTGAATATGGCTTGAAAAGGATTTGCAAATCATTGTATTCCGTTTATATTTACATCTAACACAATTTCCCAACTCATATGGAAACGAGGTTTGTAAATAAAACGTTGATGGAGGTATTTGGATGTGTTTAGAGTGCGACTCCAACTGGCTTCATTGTTAGCTGACTTTAGCTATTGTTTATTTACAATTTCGAAGGCATAAAAAAAGGATAACGTGTGTTCTTGTCTTACATAAGGATTGTGAAAGCTAGGCAACATTCCCAAAACAAAGTGCAGTTCTCTTTTAAATCTTTGTGCTTGCTGAAAGGCCAAATGTGGTCACGAAGTGCCTGTTTCATGATTGCCTTTCCAATCAATAATGACCATATTGTGCAGTG
Organism: Nerophis lumbriciformis; assembly: GCF_033978685.3. Classification (NCBI taxonomy): domain Eukaryota; kingdom Metazoa; phylum Chordata; class Actinopteri; order Syngnathiformes; family Syngnathidae; genus Nerophis; species Nerophis lumbriciformis. Next base: position 841,370 of record NC_084576.2, read on the forward strand.
CAACAGCCCGATTGCTACTTTGATATTCTTCTTTGGAAAGGAGCCGGACAAAATGGTAGTGTGCTTCCAACAAGTTGTTTTTCGCAGTTTGGTGAGTCAGGGCTTACTTTTTAAAATCACACAGTGGGACACAGTTAAGTGTTATTTGACATTGGCACACACTAAGTGGCTTGAATTCCCTTTTGCTGTGACAAGTTTGTCGCTTCCAAATGTCACCATTTCTATTTAATAACATTGACATTCTTATTACTACAATTGTTATCTTTTCTCAATGATTGGCCTTGCTTCTTATTGTGATGGCGAGACATTTTGAAAATTCAAAGTAAACAGGTTGAAAAAGTGTGCATTTGCATTAAGGAACAGCTTGGACTGTAAAGGTACCCCTCGTTCGTAGGAGGTTAGATATTACCGAACACTTAGAGCAGGGGTGTCAAACGTACAGCCCGAGGGCCAAATCAGGCACGCGAACAGGATTTATCCGGCCCGTGGGACGTGTTTGCTAAGTATAAAAATTAACCTGAAATTTTTTAATGAATGAAACAGCTATTCTAAATGTGTCCACTGGATGTCGCAATAGCAATTATTTGTATCTATGTAGATGATGCTACATACAGTGATTCCCAGAGCCCAAAAAAAGTCTGCGGGCTATAGAGCGTTTTCTATTCGGGCTCCAGTACTCTGGAATGTCCTCCTGGTAACAGTTAGAGATGCTACCTCAGTAGAAGCATTTAAGTCCCATCTTAAAACTCATTTGTATACTCTAGCCTTTAAATAGACCCCCCTTTTAGACCAGTTGATCTGCCATTTCTTTTCTTTTCTCCTCTGCTCCCCTCTCCCTTGTGGAGGGGGGGGGCACAGGTCCGGTGGCCATGGATGAAGTGCTGGCTGTCCAGAGTCGGGACCCGGGGTGGAAAGGCTCGCCTGTGCATCGGTTGGGAACATCTCTGCGCTGCTGACCCGTCTCCGCCCGGGATGGTGTCCTGCTGGCCCCACTATGGACTGGACTCTTACTATTATGTTGGATCCACTATGGACTGGACTCTCACAATATTATGTCAGACCCACTCGACATCCATTGCATTCGGTCTCCCCTAGGGGGGGGTTACCCACATATGCGGTCCTCTTCAAGGTTTCTCATAGTTTTCCTTGCCCTTATGTGGGCTTTGTACTGAGGAAGTCGTTGTGGCTTGTGCAGCCCTTTGAGACACTTGTGATTTCAGAATCAGAATCAGAATCAGCTTTATTGTCATTACGCAAGGTAACGAGATTGAGGCCATTCCATACAGTGCGATGTGTGCATGCTAGAAAAACAATGTGCAAATATATAGAAATATAAAAAATGTAGAAGTGCAATGAATATGGTGTGAAATGAATATATACATGAAAAAACAAAACAAAAACAGGGTGGTTGGTGGAATGGGTTATTGCACCGAAGAGAAGGCAGTTATGAGGGACAATGGGGCAGTCCGTTCAGGATGGTTATGGCCCTGGGGAAGAAGCTGTTCTTTAGGGCTATATAAATAAACATTGATTGATTGATTGATTGACATACGTACAAAATAGATCACATTATGTTAGTACATCAGTCGAGGAAAATGATCAAACTGCTATAACATCCTGTAATTTGATTTTGATGTATTTTTTTATCTTGATAGATTGAAAATGAACACCAATGAGTTGACTGATGAACATTATCCCATAATTTAATCAGAAATTATAAATAACGACAAATAAATTATTAACCGCAACATGTAAGTGTAAAAAAAACAACAACAACATTATGAATTGTACATTTGTGCTTGTTCTATTTTTAAACGAAGAAAACAATCTGAATTTGTCTTTATTTTTAAGTTATCGTGCCATGATTTTACCAGTCCGGCCCACTTGGGAGTAGATTTTTCTCCATGTGGCCCCCGATCTAAAATGAGTTTGACACCCCTGACTTAGAGGGACTGAAGTTTTGGACTTGTGATATAATACTTATGCAGTATGCATCCAATCAGACTGCATTGCTCCGATGCTCCTCTCAGCCTCTATGGGTCATATTTGCATGAAAATAACACGCAAATAGTTAAACAAAGCAAACAGGTAACATGATGTTACCTGCGCTACGATATGAAGTATTATGCAATAATAGATCTCAACTCGGTTTTATCTAAGGAATGTTGGCTCAGTGACATAATTTGTAGTCAGTAAGTATTATTTTTCTGACAATGAAATTACTTAATATCATCATGGACTATGACCTTGAACATATCACATGCTGCTGAGTTTATTTTGCTTTTTTCGTGTTTTTTATGATGCCACCAATGAAGGGTACCAGCATACTTGCTAACCCTCCCGATTTTCTCGGGAGAGTCCCGAATTTCAGTGCCCCACCCGAAAATCTCCCGAGGCCACCATTCTCATGAATTTCTCCCGATTTCCACCCGGACAACAATATTGCTACACCATCCTTCACAGGGCGCCGTTTCCGGCCGGACAATAATAACGGTTACACTTCGAAGTCAAGCGCGGCAATCAGAACAGAAGGAGAAGAAGACGAAGCAGAAGAAGAGACATGGCGACGACGAGTAAAAAGAAGAAGTACGCTTGCAAGTTCCACAATAATTGGAAAAAATAATTTCAGTTCCTCCAGGACAGCTCGAAGGGGAAGGGGTATGCTGCCTGCAAATTTTGTAGATCAGACTTCTCCATTGAACACGGTAGCCGAACGGATCTAGTCACTCATGAACAGTCAGAGAAGCACAAGGCTGCGGCAACGCAGCACCGGTCACAGCCCAGTATTATGGGCCACCTTGCTAAATGGAGACCCGAGGGTGTAACTTATGCCGAGACAAAGATACATAAGAATAATAATAATACATTTTACTTATAAGGCGCCTTTTTGGGCACTCAAGGACACCGTACAAAATCAAAACAATAAAATCAAATTGGATAAAAACAACAACAACAACAAAGATAGATAAGATAAGATGACTACAATGAATAAGCAGTAAGGAATAGGTGTGTTTTGAGTCTTGATTTGAAGAGGGATATTGAGTCTAAATTACGATGGTCTGGTGGTAAAGAGTTCCAAAGATGTGGGGCAGAGCGGCTGAAAGCTCGGGCACCCATGGTGGACAGTTTAATAAATAAAGGGACAGTGAGATGGATGGATGAAGAAGATCTTAGGGAACGTGAGGGTGTGGCGACATGGAGCAGGTCAGAGAGATAAGACGGAGAGAGGTAATGGATAGCTTTGAAAGTGAGGAGAATTATTTTAAAGTGGATACGGTGTTTGATGGGTAGCCAGTGGAGTTGCTGCAGAACAGGGGTGATGTGCTGGATTGAAGGGGTTCTGGTGATTATCCGGGCTGCAGAGTTCTGGAACAGCTGAAGTTTGTGAAGTGACTTGTGAGGGAGACCAAACAGGAGAAAGTTGCAGTAGTCCAGGCGAGAGGTGACAAGGCTATGGACTAGTATGGCAGCAGTATGTGGGGTAAGGGATGGGCGAAGACGATTAATGTTTTGTAGATGAAAGTAAGCAGACCGGGTAATGTTGTTTATGTGGGCTTGAAAGGAGAGTGTGCTGTCGAGGATGACACCCAGACTCTTGACTTGGGAGGAGGGTGAAACAGAGGAATTGCCGAGAGTAAGGGACAAGCTATTGGTTTTGGCGAGAATGGTCTTTGTACCTACAAGTAAGATTTCGTTTGAATTACTATTGAGTTGAACGAAATTGGACGAGAACCACTGCTTGAGTTCACTGAGGCAGTCTGTAAGGGAGGAAGGAGGAAGAGAATCAGAATCAGAATCAGAAATACTTTAATAATCCCCGAGGGGAAATTAACATTTTCAGCACAATCCCATTAAAGAGCGGACAAACATTACAAGCAGTTGGTTTGGTTGAGATGTAGAGCTGGGTGTCATCCGCATAACAGTGAAAATGTATTTTAAATTTATGGAAAATATTGCCAAGGGGAAGAATGTAAATGATAAAAAGCAGGGGACCAAGAACAGAGCCCTGGGGGACACCAGAGGAAACGGGAGACGGAGGGGATTTGAATGAACGGAGTTGAACAAACTGAGTGCGGTCGTAGAGATATGATCCAAACCAGTGAAGGGGTGTGCTTGTGATGCCAATACTGTGCAATCTATGGAGGAGGACAATGTGTGAAATGGTGTCAAAGGCTGCAGTGAGATCTAAGAGGATTAGGATAGTGAGAAGACCAGAATCAGCTGCCAGGAGGAGATCGTTTGTGATTTTTGCTAGTGCTGTTTCAGTGCTGTGCAGGGGGCGGAAACCAGACTGGAATTGTTCATATAGGTTATTTAACTGTAGGTGGGAGTGAAGTTGGGAGGAGACAGTTTTTTCAAGGATTTTTGAGATGAATGGCAGATTTGAAATTGGACGAAGAGTATTACAATTATTTGGATCTGAGCCTGGTTTTTTCAAAATTGGTGTTATGGCTGCTGTTTTGAAAGCAGAGGGAACAATTCCAGAAGTGAGAGAAGAATGAATGATATTCGTGATGAGGTGGATCAGTGAGGCGAGGCAGACTTTCACCAAAGCAGTAGGGAGGGGATCTAAAAGACAGGTGGATGGCTTGGATCGACGGATAAGTGCAGTGATGTCCAACTGAGAAGGCAGTGAAAAAGTAGAAAATGAATTGATGAGGGAGGCAGGGGGGGTGAACTGGGGTTGAGGAGAAGAAGAAGGAAGTTGTTGGTGAATCTGGATGATTTTGGTATTGAAAAATTGCATAAGGGAACAACAAAAAGAAGTTGAGGCCATATGAGAGGGAAGTGAGTGCGGAGGATTTTAAATTTTGCCAAGAATAGAAAAAAGTGTCTTGGAGTTGCCTTCATTAGAACTAATTAAAGTTGTGTAGTAGGATGATTTGCTGTTGTTCAGGCAGTCTTTGTAATGTTGAAGGTGTTGAATGCACATGTCCTTGTGTAGAGTGAGACCATTTTTTTTGTAAAGACGTTCAAGTTGGCGTCTCTTTGTTTTTAATTTGCGGAGTGTGGGAGTAAACCAGGGTGCAGAGTTGGTGAAAGAGACGCTTCGGATTTTTTCTGGAGCCGGCATGTCCAGTAGAATGTAGATGATGAAGATTATTGTTGTAGTAGGTGACCAGTTCATCGGGAGAGGAAAGAGAGTCACTGTCGGGGAGACTGTCAATGGCGGTGGAAAGAGTGTCAGAGTTGATGTCCTTGATTTTGCGAGGAAAGGTAATTGTAGAAAAACTTAATTTTGACAGTAAAAGATACTAGCAGGTGATCAGAGTAAGGTAGTGAGTTGGAAGTGGCATTAACAACATTTACACCTGAACAGCAAACCAAATCAAGTGTGTGTCCTTTACAGTGGGTAGGGAAGTTGATGTACTGCTACAGACCAAAGCTTTGAAGACAGGATGAAAAGTCACTGGCGATTGTACTGTTGGTGATGTGAAAATTAAAATCCCCCAGCAGTACAATATTAGGGGAAAGTGAAGGAAGATGAGCAAGAAAAGCAGAAAAATCACAAATACAATCTTTGTTGTATTTTGGTGGTCGGTAAACAGCAGCAATGATTGTGGGAGTTGGTCCAGATAGCTGCAAAACTGTGCATTCAAAGGAGCAGAAGACGGTAGAAGACACCGGTGAGACTTTCCACTTCTCGTGATCGATCATTGCGAGACCTCCTCCGCGACCAGTGGCGCGAGGTTTGGAAGTGTAAACAAACCCGGGAGGAGTCGCGTCATTAAGGTCCGTGTAATCACTGAGGTGTTGCCAAGTTTCTGTTAGGCAGATGAAGTCCAGTTTATGGTCAGCAAGGAGATCCTGGACGAGATGTCCTTTGCTCGTGAGTGAGCGGATGTTAAGAAGACCGAAGTTTGCGTTAGCGCTGTCATTTTGATGTATTGGGTTAGCCGACCTAGTTAGGCCGGCTAACACTTTGTGGTCGACTCCCCGGCCAATGTTCCGTGGCGGGCGACGTGTTTTGGACCAAATTGATTTTATTGGCGTGTTGTCACTGAGCTGGTGATTTCTGCGGGACCCACGGTGGATGTATCTTCGGTAAGGCTGCTAGGCTATGTTCGGGTGGAGGTAAAGCGTCACTGGCTGGGGACGAAACAGCCCAGAACAAAGTCGCAGGAGGTCGGCAGCAGAATATTGGAGGAGAGCAGTCACCGGAGAGTGGACGTGGGTCAAAAGAATCTACATCAGCGGGATCCAAACATTTGATCTGGTCATCCACATTGTGGCGGCAAACGAGAAGTGCCGTCTTTCGCCAAACTCTGATCGGCAGGTGAGGTATTTCTCAGATTACCATGACAAGATGGCTATGCTGATAGCTACAAGCAACATCCCGTTCTCATTTGTGGATGTTTTCAACAAATCTGTGAAGGATATGTTCCTGGATTCAGAGATCGCTCGCCAGTACGCAAATGGCAGAACAAAGGCTACTCAAATAGTGAAAGGTGAGTCTATGGGGTTGCCACCCGTCCCTTATAATACGGAGTCGTCCTATATTTTAAGATTAAATTGTTAAATATTATTTTTTTTTTAAGTTAGCAGCAAGTACAGTACAGCAAGGATTGACAGGTTTTGGGCCATGCTAAGGAGAGATGGAAGATTCCAGACTCTGGTGCATTTGATGAAGGCACTTTTGTGCGTGCCACACAGCAAAGCATCATCAGAGAGGGTGTTCAGCATGGTTAGAAAGACAGTGACAGAGAATAGAACGAGGATGGACAATTCAACCCTTAACTCACTCCTTTCCTGCAAATTAAATTTCACAGGTGCTGCCCATACCTATGCTCCTTCAAGGGCTGTGCTACTGGCTGCGAAGCATTGCACCTTCCTTCAAATACAACCATGTATTAAGGGTGTTATGTGTGTATATGTGTAAATAAATGATCACTGAAATTCAAGTATTTCTTTTTTTTTGTGTGTGTGTATATATATATTATATTATATTATACACACACACACACACACACACACACACACACACACACATATATATATATATATATATATATATATATATATATATATATATATATATATATATATGTATGTGTGGGGAAAAAAAAAATCACAAGACTATTTCATCTCTACAGGCCTGTTTCATGAGGGGGGTACCCTCAATCGTCAGGAGATTTTAATGGGAGCATTCGCATACCATGGTTTATATAGGGCACAGAGTGGGTGGGTACAGGCTGGCCTAGGGGCGTGGTGATTGGTTCATGTGTTGCCAAATTTTCAAAGAGAACGGCCTACGGATCACGATTGAAGCTAACAAGCAAACCGTCAACTGCCTTGACGTCACTTTCAACCTGAGAAATAACAGCTACCAACCATTCACGAAACCCAACACAACACTCCAATACGTGCACCATGACAGCAACCATCCACCCACCACCACGAAAAGAATACCTACCGGAATCAATAAAAGGCTATCGATGCTGTCATCTAGCAAAGCTGAATTTGACCAAGCAACCCCCCCGTACCAAAAAGCCCTTGATGAAAGCGGATACAATTTCACCCTCACCTATGAACCCACGCCAGGAAACCAGCCAAAAAAGAACAGAAAACGAAACGGCATCATCTGGTACAACCCCCCATACAGCAAAAACGACTCAACTAACATTGGACATAAATTCCTCAACCTGATTGACAAACACTTTCCCAAAGACAACAACCTAAGAAAAGTATTCAACAAGAACAACATCAAATTGAGCTACAGCTGCATGAACAATATACGACAAATCATCTCAAACCACAACAAAACAATTGCAAATGAGCCGTCGACCCCCAGTCAGAACGACTCCAAAACCAACAAAGCATGTAACTGTCAAAAGAAACCTGATTGCCCCCTCAACGGGGGATGCTTACAAACATCAGTTGTCTACCAATCTAAGGTAATACGCAAGGACATTAACACATCCGACACATATGTAGGATTAACCGAGGGTGAATTCAAAACCAGATGGAACAATCACAAGGCTTCTTTCAGGAACAAAAACCTGCGAAATACCACAGAACTCAGCAAACACATTTGGGACCTCAAAGACAATAATGTTGAATATTCAATAACATGGCAAATTCTTGCATCCAGCACACCTTACAATAGTGGTAATAAAAGATGCAACCTATGCTTGAAAGAGAAACTGTTTATTATCTACCGTCCAGACCTGTCATCCCTCAACAAGCGCAGCGAAATTGTAACAACATGCCGCCATAGACGGAAACACCTCCTAGGTAACACATGAACCAATCACCACGCCCCTAGGCCAGCCTGTACCCACCCACTCTGTGCCCTATATAAACCATGCTCCCATTAAAATCTCCTGACGATTGAGGGTACCCCCCTCATGAAACAGGCCTGTAGAGATGAAATAGTCTTGTGATTTTTTTTCCCCACACATACATATATTGCGCTCTACTACGGTATCGAGCACTATTTTTTGGATAACCTTATTAAGACATATATATATATATATATATATATATATATATATATATATATATATATATATATATATATATATATATATATATATATATATATATATATATATATCAGTGACGTGCGGTCACTGGAAGCAGGTGAGGCCCTGCCATCATGGAAAGAAAAAAAATGTAAAAAGAAAAAAAATTAGTTAAATTGTTATATGTATCCAGTGATTATACTATGAAGTTGTTTTCCGTTTAACTTCACCAGTTTTAGAATATTTTTATTCAAAATCGCTGAATTTTCACATTTGCCGTTCAAATACTGAGAAGAGACGGTGCGGGGATCAGCAGCCAGTTGAGGCACGTCACTCAGTTGTGCCTCACCATGGATTGCGGACTCGGCTAACTGCTGGCCTGCTGTGCAGTGAGACCGTATTGCTATATGAACTATATTATACATTTCCATAGTTTAGTTAGCTGAGGTATATAATGTACAGTGTATTTTGTCACGTATTTATTGTGCTGAGCAATCATAAAACTGCTGCGAAGACGCACTGTGTGAGGCTCGCGTAATACCGACTCCTGGTGCCGGTTATTGCACTTCCGCCGCAGACTGCACCCCCCGACGGGAGCGCCACACCACCCAAAGCCCACACCCAAACCCTCCACGTGCAAGACCGAATCCACCCAAAAAAAGTCACTTAACAAGAAGCCAAAAAGTGCAAAAACAACATTGCTCGCGCCGGAGGAGCCGTGACGACTGCAGGGACACAACATTAGGTACACCTGCAGACTGCAGCACGGATTTCATATTTCATTCATTCACAACTCCTCCAACACGAACACCACTGTTCCCGCACTTATACGTAAAGGTAAGACCATAATAACGTTTTTTTTATTAAATGTGCTTTTTTGTGTGCTACAGTTTGTATGTGTAAAGTTAAAGTTAAGTTAAAGTACCAATGATTGTCACACACATACTAGGTGTGGTGAAATTTGTCCTCTGCATTTGACCCATCCCCTTGATCACCCCCTGGGAGGTGAGGGGAGCAGTGGGCAGCAGTGGCGCCGCGCCCGGGAATAATTGTTGGTGATTTAACCCCCAATTCCAAGCCTTGATGCTGAGTGCCAAGCAGGGAAGAATGCTGGTATGAGCTTTTAAACATAACCCGTTAACTGCTGCCAATCAAATGGTGAGTAAAATACTCTTTAGGGTTCATATGTTTGATCTAGCTGTTATTATTACGGTATTTATTCTAAAGGGAATTCTAAATTGTGCTGGTGATTCCAGAGGCATGCAGGGGTGTTTACAAACAGACGACCACAGCTGAAGTGAATTGTGAGCTTGGAGAGGTCCTGAAAATTGGCCACTTTTCGAAAGGGAGGTTCAAAGTTTGAGGTACGGAGAAGATAAGATATCCCAATTTTGAATTCCATTTTATTGAAGTTTCACTGCATGTCTTTTGAATTTGCAATTATACCTACTTGCAGGAGAAGAGGATGAAGAGGGAGGGCAAAAAAGGAAAAAGAAACAAGCAAAAGAACAAATATAGTGACAGTGAGATGAGTGACCAGGTAAATGATAAAGTCATTATGCCAATTTTGTAATTCAATTCATGAAGATCCCAATTCTGTGTTGAATTTGCAATTATAAATACTTGCAGGAAGTGAAGAAGATGAAAACAGGGAAAGGGAAAAGAACCAAGCAAACGGGACAGTGAGACCAGTGAGCATTGAGCAGGTAAACAAGGAGTAAATTATGCCATGTTTTAATTAAATTCAATTCATCTAAATTCCAGTGCTGTCTTTGTTGTATTTGTGAATATCTATAATTATTTACTTCCAGGAAGAGAACCAACAAGAAGGTGCAGGAGTACACTGACGCGCACGACCAAGACCACTGCATTCCATTTTTATTGTATTATAATTATCACTCATAAAGAATTAGAGTTTAATTTTCTGTTTGAGTGTTAGTCATTGGCGTTGTTAGGCCTATTTTACGGGGGGCTCAAGCCCCCCTAAAATATTCTTAAGCCCCCCTAAATAATTTGGTGTTATATTTATTTATTTTTTAATTTAATTTTTTTTACAAATACATGCCGACATATTATAAAGTGGCCCAAATATGAGTTTAAATAATCATATAACCTGTCATTATTCACTCAGTTTCCTCACTTCATAGTGTAAAGTAGATAGCCCCTTTAGTGTGTCGGTATCCAATCCATTCCACTTGTTCATATAGAAAATGCCCACATCACTCAAACTCCAGTCCGCATTTTCTCTGCGACCTTGCTTGCGGTCCTTGGACTTGTTCATATAAAAAATGCCCACATCATTCGTAGAATCTATATCAAGTAATATACATAAAATAATGAAAAAAAAACATTAAATATATTTGTTTTATTGTATTGTTACATTAATAGCTGGTGTATTATAGCTTGTTATTTCATAGGATTTTCTGAGGGAGGAAAAACCAAGACATTTAATATAAAATGTAAAAGTAATAAATACATAAAAAGAAAAAGAAAAAAATGGTTAAAGCCATCGTCCCGGGGAGCATTTCATTTCGTCCCGTGCATTTTTTTTTAAATAATAATAATAACAATGAATCATTTCTAAGTCTTTGTTAGCCGTTTGTGAAGTTTTGTGCTTGTGCGCTACGTTCGCTCGCATCCTGTGCATCTCCTGGGGGCTAAGCCCCCCCTGTCCTTAAAAGCTAGTGACGCCCCTGGTGTTAGTCCTGACAATATAGCACAAAAACAGACGTAAATAGCATGTTCCTAAACGTTCTAGCCAAACGTTCATGGCTAACGTTCTGCTAACCAAGCAAGAACTCCACAACCTCACGTTCTTTGAACGTTACAAACTAACGTTCCCATAACAATGCCACTACGTTCTCCTAACGTTCACATAACGTTCATTTGTTACCTGGGAAAAGGCTCGCTGAATACAGTATCTCCCTAATTCTGAGGTCGCAAGGTTGGCAAGTATGGGTACCTATGATGCCAAAGTGAAAAAAATATGATGAAGACAATAGAACCGGCAATGGAGGGTACACCTCTCTGTCCTGGCCCGTCAATATGACATGGGTAACTCAACAAAAAAGATGACAACAATAATTATTGAAGAATGGAATGTACAGGTAAAAGCCAGTAAATTAGAATATTTTGAAAAACTTGATTTATTTCAGTAACTGCATTCAAAAGGTGTAACTTGTACATTATATTTATTCATTGCACACAGACTGATGCATTCAAATGTTTATTTCATTTAATTTTGATGATTTGAAGTGGCAACAAATGAAAATCCAAACTTCCGTGTGTCACAAAATTAGAATATTACTTAAGGCTAATACAAAAAAGGGATTTTTAGAAATGTTGGCCAACTGAAAAGTATGAAAATGAAAAATATGAGCATGTACAATACTCAATACTTGGTTGGAGCTCCTTTTGCCTCAATTACTGCGTTAATGCGGCGTGGCATGGAGTCGATGAGTTTCTGGCACTGCTCAGGTGTTATGAGAGCCCAGGTTGCTCTGATAGTGGCCTTCAACTCTTCTGCGTTTTTGGGTCTGGCATTCTGCATCTTCCTTTTCACAATACCCCACAGATTTTCTATGGGGCTAAGGTCAGGGGAGTTGGCGGGCCAATTTAGAACAGAAATACCATGGTCTGTAAACCAGGCACGGGTAGATTTTGCGCTGTGTGCAGGCGCCAAGTCCTGTTGGAACTTGAAATCTCCATCTCCATAGAGCAGGTCAGCAGCAAGAAGCATGAAGTGCTCTAAAACTTGCTGGTAGACGGCTGCGTTGACCCTGGATCTCAGGAAACAGAGTGGACCGACACCAGCAGATGACATGGCACCCCAAACCATCACCCAACCATGCAAATTTTGCATTTCCTTTGGAAATCGAGGTCCCAGAGTCTGGAGGAAGACAGGAGAGGCACAGGATCCACGTTGCCTGAAGTCTAGTGTAAAGTTTCCACCATCAGTGATGGTTTGGGGTGCCATGTCATCTGCTGGTGTCGGTCCACTCTGTTTCCTGAGATCCAGGGTCAACGCAGCCGTCTACCAGCAAGTTTTAGAGCACTTCATGCTTCCTGCTGCTGACCTGCTCTATGGAGATGGAGATTTCAAGTTCCAACAGGACTTGGCGCCTGCACACAGCGCAAAATCTACCCGTGCCTGGTTTACGGACCATGGTATTTCTGTTCTAAATTGGCCCGCCAACTCCCCTGACCTTAGCCCCATAGAAAATCTGTGGGGTATTGTGAAAAGGAAGATGCAGAATGCCAGACCCAAAAACGCAGAAGAGTTGAAGGCCACTATCAGAGCAACCTGGGCTCTCATTACACCTGAGCAGTGCCAGAAACTCATCGACTCCATGCCACGCCGCATTAACGCAGTAATTGAGGCAAAAGGAGCTCCAACCAAGTATTGAGTATTTTTCATTTTCATACTTTTCAGTTGGCCAACATTTCTAAAAATCCCTTTTTTGTATTAGCCTTAAGTAATATTCTAATTTTGTGACACACGGAATTTTGGATTTTCATTTGTTGCCACTTCAAATCATCAAAATTAAATGAAATAAACATTTGAATGCATCAGTCTGTGTGCAATGAATAAATATAATGTACAAGTTACACCTTTTGAATGCAATTACTGAAATAAATCAAGTTTTTCAAAATATTCTAATTTACTGGCTTTTACCTGTACAGTGCTGGACTGGCCGCCCGGGAGTACCGGGAGTTTTCCCTGCTTTTCAAAAAAAAGCTGATGCTCTCTGGCTGATACTTGATTTTTTGTCCCCAAGCTAACTTTTTGTCCATACACCGTGTGGAGCTGCCCCCCTAAGTTAATAACCAGCAAATAAACTAACTTTCTTACAAGTGTTACTATCACTGGAGGACGACTGAAGATGTTACACACTGAGAAAGAGCAAGCAGAAGAAGGCCCCTAAGTTAGCTTTAAACAACACAAGAAATATGTTCTTAGTACATTTTAAGAAGTGCAGATGGACACGCATTACAGCAAGTAAGCAGTAAGCAGATATTAACAGGAAATTAACAAGTAGATTATTATCTGACTCGGTGGCATTATACCTCATGGGGAGCATTATGAATCTTTTCTGAGGTGCCTAAAGCACGCCTTTGCTGCTGGAACCCAACACTCATGGAATTAAAACATGTTTAATCAGCAACATGGTGACATATTACATGTGCAGTGAAGTGTACATTATCTTTCAAACCAGCGCACACTGACAAGGAGCCAATTAAACCTCTTAAATGTTTAAGTGCGCGTGTGTTGCTGCGAAACACTGGTGAAATTATAACACATTTAATCATCAATACAGTGATATACATGCACAATTAAAAGTAGATTGTTTTAAACATCAGTACACACTAACAGGGCGCCCGAGATACATCATGCTTTATTTTTTTAGTCGCCCAAACGTGTGGGCACGGTCGCGCCCCCACTTACATGAATTGAACCAACACACGTACGTAAATAACTTCATGATGTGTGGTTGGATGAGGATTCAAACATTTTCATCTGTCTTATGACACAAAGCAAAACGTCTTGCTTGTCAAGGTCCCATCAGTTGGCCGTCCTACACGGATCTTATCAGCTGTCATTGGCACCGATGGTGTTCTGTCGAGATGAGCTACGTATCAAAATGAGCTCCCTAAAGCTACTGAGCATGCAATCAGCGCTACACGTTCTCTCGAGTTAAATACTCATCGTGTAGATAAAGACCTGACTTTGTCAATGGCGCTACATGTAATTATTTTTAAATATATTTTCTTTCATAATGTCATAGTAAGCATTTAGACTAGTGATTCTCAAACTGTAGTAACACGAGTGGTACGCAGGCTTCATCTAGTGCAGGGGTCGGCAACCCGCGGCTCTTTAGCGCCGCCCTAGTGGCTCTCTGGAGCTTTTTAAAAAATGTATAAAAAATGGAAAAAGATGAGGGGAAAAAAATCTATTTTTTGTTTTAATATGGTTTCTGTAGGAGGACAAACATGACACAAGCCTCCCTAATTGTTACAAAGCACACTGTTTATATTAAACAGGCTTCACTGATTCCAGTATTTGGCGAGCGCCGTTTTGTCCTACTACTTTGAACTCACCTTAGTTTGTTTACATGTGTAACTTTCTCCGACTTTCTAGGACGTGTTTTATGCCACTTCTTTTTCTGTCTCATTCTGTCCACAAAACTTTTAACGTTGTGCATGAAAGGAGAGTTTTGTTGATGTTATTGACTTGTGTGGAGTGCTAATCAGCAGAGGTGTGGACTCGAGTCACATGACTTGGACTCGAGTCAGACTCGAGTCATGAATTTGATGACTTTAGACTCGACTTGACAAAATGTAAAAAGACTTGCAACTCGACTTAGACTTTAACATCAATGACTTGTGACTTCACTTGGACTTGAGCCTTTTGAATTGACATGACTTGACATGACTTGCTACTTTCCCCAAAACCCAAAGATGAAAAAGTTATTCGGGAGCGCTCCGTATTTTTCATTGTGTACTTGTCTATCAGCGTTGCGTGTGTCAGCTGGTGTGCTCTCAGTACAACAGCCAATCAAATTAGATCTACTTTGTTTTCATCACACAGCATTCATCCGATCAAATTGCAGGACAACCAACGAAGAAGACATGTCCAAACCACACGCCAGTGAACAAAAAATGATACCTAAAATCATTTTGTTTGGGTATAAAAATTACGAGGTGGTCAACACAAAACGGTTTGCAGTATGCAACACATGCGGTTCGAAAATGACTGATGGAGAGGCAACAACTTCCAACTTCGTCCGGCATTTGAAGTTGCACAAAGAACGGTAAGTTTTGAATGTAAGATAACGTTTATTGGCTAAGTAACGTGACTTTTATTTGCTGTGTAGTTAAATCAGTGAGGCTGTAAACTCACTGCTAACGTTATTGCAAACACAGGAATCTGTTGCAGTTCACTACCTTATTCATACTTTTTGTTCAGTGATTTTTTTTTAAGCAGGGTTACGTTAGTCAACATATCACACGTAACGTTAGACGGCGGTCAGCAGCACCGCGTATTTTAGCCACCTAAAAAAAGACAAAAATAGTCAAATAAAGGTCAGTTAAAATGTATACTATATTATGAATATGTGTACCGTTTTAGCTAGCTTTCTGACATACTGTTGGTTGTTTACCTCAGTGGTCCCCAACCACCGGGCCACGGCCCGGTACTGGTCCGTGGATCGATTGGTATCGGGCCGCACAAGAAATAATTGTTTTTTTTTTCTTTTTTTAATTAAATCAACATAAAAAAACACAAGATACACTTACAAGTAGTGCACCAACCCAAAAAAACTCTCTCCCCCCTTTTGTTCTGGGCATTGAACATGAAGACTCTTCCTTCACTGTTCCGAGTGGCCATGAGAGTCTTGGCAGTGCCTGCCTCCAGTGCTCCAGTGGAGCGAGTTTTCAGCCATGGTGGCATCATACTACGCCCCCATCGTGCACAAATGACTGACAGACTCTTGGCTAATTTGGTCTTTTGCAAATGCAATGCAGAATAGGGCCCTGACATATAAAAAGTACAACTTTTTTGTTATGTTCACGTATATGTCATGTTTTTTCAATGTTAACACTTTTGTACAAATAAGTACATTTGCACTTTATTTTTCAATGTGTTTGTTCTGTAAAGGAATGAGTTAATGTTTAAAATGACTGGTTAATAGTGCTATTATAAAGTGCAATGTCAGCACAATTTTCTTTCCTGCAATTTAAAATGCACTTGTTTTAATAAATAAATACAGCGTTTGAAAAGCATACACAATCTGTGTTAATATATTAGTCTGTGGTTAAAAGGACTTGAAAGGACTCGAAACTCAAAATGCAGGACTTAGGACTTGACTTGAGACTTTCCAGTCTTGACTTTGGACTTGACTCGGGGCTTGCCTGTCTTGACTCGGGACTTGACTCGGACTTGAGGGCAAAGACTTGAGACTTACTTGTGACTTGCAAAACAATGACTTGGTCCCACCTCTGCTAATCAGACATATTTGGTCACTGCATGACTGCAAGCTAATCGATGCTAACATGCTATTTAGGCTAGCTATGTATACATATTGCATCATTATTGTAGCTATATTCAAGGTCATTTAGTTTCCTTTAAGTCCTCTTAATTCAATTTATATCTCATGACACACTATCTGTATGTAATATGGCTTTTAATTTTTTGCGGCTCCAGACAGATTTGTTTTTGTATTTTTGGTCCAATATGGCTCTTTCAACATTTTGGGTTGCCGACCCCTGATCTAGTGGTATGCCAAAGAATCACTTAATTAAATATTCAAACACAGTGTTACCGTTCAAAGTTTGTGTAATGTTACAGTGGCCATTATATTAAATACACTTGTTAAATACAACCTCTGCCTTGTTTTTAATGACTATTTAGGCCTATTACGCTACTGTAATCTAATGATGGTCGATATGGTGATACTTGGAGAGCTAAGTGCTTTCTGAGGTGGTACTTCAAAAAGATTGAGAACCACTGATTGTGACAGCTACAGCGTGAAGAATTTCACATTGGCACTATAATAGTAGGCTACACTTTCGTTTTCATCACCGTTTAAACATCAATCACAATATCAATGAAAACAATGAAGTGAAAACAAAAGTTGCGTTTACGACAATAAAAGTGGTGCCCTACTCCCGAGCGGTAGTGAGAGCAATATTTGATGGCTAATTATGCCTGTCAGAACGTGTTACCTCTATATCAAAAAAAGAACAAAATAATAGGAATTCTACAGCGGGAGTGTTATTTGACATTTAAATCAGCATTTTGAAACTTAAAGTAGCATTTTTTGATATGATATGGTATTTTTCAACAAAGCAGCTCATGTTGACAGAACACTGGGAGTGCCGCAGAAGATGGTCTGTCCCAACAACAACAATTTTAAGGCATTTTCCATCAGTGTAGATAGAGTGAAGCTAGCATTATGTTTGTTTAAACCTACAAATGTCCACTTAGTGTGTTTAAAGCCAGCAAAACAATGTTGTTTACTATTGTCCTGATCGGTGGTCTAGATCATGTTTTGTTTAGTTATGTTCTGTTGGTTTTGGACTCCATAGTTCCTGTTTTTGTGCACCCTTGTTTGTTTTAGTTTCCATGACGACTGATTAGTTTCACCTGTCTCATGTGTTTGACTCACGCACCTGTTTTAATCAGAGACTATTATTTAAGCCTGTTTTGCCAGTGAGTCGTCCTGGCGACATTACTCTGGATTTACTCTGTTTTTGCTCTCCTGTTGATAGTTTCACGCTGATGATAATTTCATGCTCCGCTCATGCCACAATAAGTGTTGTTTGTTTTATGGGCATAGTTTACATTTAAGTGTTAGTTTTGTTTCCTGCGCCAAGTTTTGTGCCTCCGCTGTGAGCGCTTTTTGTTTGTACCCTATTTTGAGTAGAAATTAAAAATGTTCCTTCCTTCAAGCCATGACTGGTCTAGTCCGATTGCATCCCGGGAAAACAATCCTCGCAGTAAGCTGCGTAAAGGTCCACGTCTTGACAACTATATACTGAACTTTGGAAGTGACAGCTCACAACTGTGACATCATCAAATGAGTACAAGTCTCCGTTTAAGCCGTGTACACGCATATGCTGAGGAGAGAGTTTTGAAACTCTTTTCCTGGCCAGCGTTTACAAAAGTGTACATTTTTAAGGACAAAAGTATGCAATCACGTGGGGAAAAAAAAGGCCTTAACACATAGAAAAGTATGCATTTATAAAGTATCCATGTTTGTCCTGAGACTCAGACTACAGTCGACCTTGAGTTGTTAGGACGGCGAGAGCCGGAATAGGATCCCAAAGCAAAGATGGACACTTAGAAAATACAATAATGTCTAATAACAAAAAGTGCACTTACGAGGATAGGAAAACAAACACAAAGCACACAACTGTACCAGGATGAAGCCAAGTGTGAGCGGCGCCAACGGGAGAGACGTCTTTGGAGCAGAGTGAACCATAGACAATAACTTGCAAATGCTGTTGCAGTCAGCAGCGCATTAAAAGACCTAATTGCTAACCGCATGCAGGTGTGCGAGAAAGGCTCTGCCCAGGACTGCCAGAGAGGCGCAGCAAAAAAAGGCAGACAGGCGGCAGCAAAGCAGTGGAGACAAATGTGTAGTTGGTCACTATTTCCGTGTATCTTTAAGAACAACAATATTTTATCGTATCTTCAATGTAACTTTATTGACAGTCTACTTTAACATTACATGTACCACAGCGCCACTCCCTGGCGTACTCCTGCCATTACATCTCGCCCTTCTAGCGAAGGGTTCCGCTATTTTAATAGAACATGTTGTATATTACTTATGACAATTTATTTTAGCTAGGAACATGACTGATAAACATAACAAGAAACACTGGTTTAATTTATTTTACTTGTAGCATTACCTTGCATTTCCCTCTCTTTTTTTTCCTGTTTTTTTCTTTAAATGTCCAGTCTATTTGGAGAGTGAACCATTCTCCCTGACCTGGTGATCTGCGGTGTCGGCACCACCCTCAGATGAGATCAGTTGCGGCGTAATTGTCCCCCAGGCGTGTCTACCACATATGAGCGTGGCGTTTGTGAACTGTGAACCACAGTACCAAGTGTGTTTGAAGGCCTAATCCAAACCTTCTTCCCCGGAGCCAGAGTGGGCAGATTCGGTGCATGATGGCAGCTACTGTTGCGTTTTCAGGGTTTCGTCCTTTCTCATAAGTGACTGCAGATTTGGCCACTGTGGATGTAGCTTACTAGACGAGATGGGAAGCTACCTCGTGTAGCTTCTCATCATGAGCTGTGCTGGGGAGTTCCCTTGTGTGAGGTGTGTCACACTGAAAGCCAGCAACTACTTGTGAAAGTCCTCTCAGTTAAAAAACACTAGATAATCTTAACAGCCCTTTCAGCTTTCTCCGTTGCTGCGTGGATATCTGGGGCTGCTTGTCACATGTTTGTAGTCAAAGTCAGTTGTAAACAGAGAAAACTCATTGCTGGGGAACTGTGGGCCATTATCTGAGATTAGAACTTCTGGGCACCCGAACTTTGCGATGATAGCTTTGCACCTGTCAATCACTTGTTTGGCTGATGTGCTGATGGTCTAGTTGTATGCCTGTATACATCTGGAAAAATAGTCCACTAAGACCAGATAATCTCCATTTGTCCACTGGAACAGGTCTACCCTACTTTTTACTTTATTTGTGATGTTATACCTGGCCACCAGACTGATTCTCTTGCTCTGGTGAGGCATTTGTTCATTCCGTTATGCCCTTGGAGAATTTTCTGCAGCACCTCCTGCCTCATGTGGTCTGGAATAAGCAGCCTCTCACTTTTCATAATCAGTCTTTCTCCCTCATGCAGATCTGAACGCTGAGGCCAATAGGGAAGTAACAATTTGTGAAATTGTCTCCTGTGGTCTGGTCAGCCCCTTTTTATGTGTCCATTGAGGCGTCTGCATGCATCATCTTTGTTTTGAGCTGCTTTGATTTATTAAATTTTTGTAGTCGTTGCTGGCAATTGGGCCATCACACTGTCAACATATGCCTTACATTCTTTTTCCAGGTCATCTTTGGCCTTGGTGAGCCCCGCTGGCAGTGGTGCTCTTGACAATGTGTAAGTGGTTATCAGGTTCTTGCCTGGCATGTGTTATGTCATATGTGAACCTCAGCAGCCGCAGACAGAATTTGAGTATCCTGGGTCGTCCAATGCCCTTGACTTGAGGAGCGCAATGAGAGGCTTGTTGTCTGTGCAGATTGTGAAGTCCAGCCCATACAGATATCCACACAGCCGATCACATGCCCATGTCACTGCGAGAGCCTCCTTCTCTATTGCGCATATCTTGACTCAGCTTCACTCAGGCTCCTTGAGATGAAGACAACCGGCCTCCAAGAGCCACTCATGTGTTTTTGTGTGAGTACTCCCACCATCCCGCAGTAAGAAGCATCTGCCGATACCATTGTCTCCTGTGCTGGGATATACTGAGCCAACACAGTGTACAAACTGGGTTCTTCCTTTCCATCCACAAAAGCTCTAATTTGAGGCTCCTCCCGCATGTACAGCGAGTGTCACTCTTCTGGTTTTGTCAGTTCAGGGAGGCGTGGGGAAAATTTCCCCACAAAGTTGACCATGGCCATAAAGCGGCAAATATCTGCCACGTTCTTTGGTTCTGGCATGTCCTGGATTTCTTTAATTTGATCAGGATCTGCCCTGATGTCTTGTGCATTGACAATGTTAACTTGATTTCTGTCATGACAAACTTTAACTTGTCATTTAGAATGAGCCCCGCCTCCCTGAATTTTGCCAGTACCTTGTGCAGCCTGTCATTTGTGTTCAATACGTTCCTTTACTGTCACAAGAATGTAATCAGCGTGGCAGAGGACTACATCAATGCCTTCAACCAGCTGAGAGATTCTCTTTTGAAAGTGTTCAGTGCTGATGAGATGCCAAAAGGCAGCCTTTTGGAGTAATACCTGCTCTCTGGAGTGATAAAAGTTGTGAGCAGTTGCAAGACTTTGTGTAGGGGCACTTGCCAAAACCCTGGCGTAGCGTCAAGTTTTGCAAAGACTGTGGCTTCTTCCAGTCTTGCCAGCGTCTCGCCTACTGTGGGCAGGATGAGCCATTCCCTTTCCACACTGTCACTGTCACATCCACATAATTACACAGTTTTTCTGTTGACTTCACAAGGGGGACCATACCTGCGCACCCCTCAGTCGGTTCCACGGGCTGTGACCCCTATCTCCTGCATTCGATCGAGCTCTTCCTTGACTTTAGTCCTAAGAGGAAGCGCCACGTGTCGAGGGAAAGAGAGCAGCCCTCTGCTGCGCTGACTCCTTCAGTTTTATTTTGTATTCTTCTTTTAGTCGTCCCAGCCCCGAAAACACCTCCTGGTAGGCTGAGCGGAAGTGTGTCTCTGCGTCTTCGATGCTGTTCAGCAGGGGAATCATGTTTAGTCTCATGATTGATGGGTAGCCGAGCAGTGGTGTGGCTAGATCTCTGACGACAAAAAACGTCTCTTCAATTTTTCTGTCTACCCTCTCTATAACAGCATTCACCAGTCCTATGTCCAGTGGCACATTATTAGGGCCATACAAGAGCTTGCTGGGAGGTAGTAGATTGTTGTGGGGATACGTGATGCTGGCTTGTCAAAGAGACTACAATTAAGTGCCAAATTGGATCTCGCCACAGCAATCACACAAGTAAAACAGCATAAAGCGGTGTGTGGAAAGGGGGTGTGATCAGCGCGCTTGCAGGAGTAAAGGTCACCGCCTCTGTCCATGGTGCTGAAAACACATTGGGTTCCAGATGTAGAAGTCGCTGTCTTGCGGGTCTACGACTACGTACGTCAAAGTAGACAAGGGTACAGAGTTGTACAACAGATTTAATGTTTTTCAACACACTCATAAGCTATACGTTTTTCTCCAGCACTTTTCAGTCTCTCTCCCAACTTCCTCCTTCTCCTACACCCGGCCGCTCACCGTTAAAGACAACAGATGATTAGATTAACACGTACCTCCTGTGCAATCTAATCATCTGCCATCTGTGTCTCGCCGTCAGCACATGCCCCACACACCGCTTTTTGCTGTCTTACTTGTGTGATTGCTGTGGTGAGATCCAATATGGCACTTAATTGTAGTCTCTGTGACAAGCCAGCATCACGTATCCTCACAACAATCCTATCACAGATCATTTCCTCACACAAGTCCCCATAGTTGCAGTGTTCTGTCATCTTATGGACATCAGTGATCATACTTGCCAACCTTGAGACCTACGATTTCGGGAGGTGGAGGGTGGGGGCGGGGGGGATTGGTCAGGGGTGGGTTGGGGGCGTGGTTGGGCGTGTGGTTAAGAGGGGAGGAGTATATTTACAGCTAGAATTCACCAAGTCAAGTATTTCATATATATATATATATATATATATATATATATATATATATATATATACATACACACACATATAAAAGAAATACTTGACTTTCAGTGAATTATAGCTGTCCATCCATCCATTTTCTACCGCTTGAAGTCTAGCTATATATATATATATATATATATATATATATATATATATATATATATATATATATATATATATATATATATTATTATATATATAAATAAAATACATACTTTAATTTCAGTGTTCATTTATTTACACATATACACACACATAACACTCATCTACTCATTGTTGAGTTAAGGGTTGAATTGTCCATCCTTGTTCTATTCTCTGTCACTATTTTTCTAACCATGCTGAACACCCTCTCTCATGATGCATTGCTGTGTGGCACACACAAAAGTGCTTTCATCAAATGCACTAGAGTCTGGGAGAGTCCATCTCTCCCTAGCATGCTTCCTGAGAAAGATCTTCACTGCCAAGCACTTGGTACTCCACTACATCTTCCCAGAGGCTATCCAGGTCCAATTGCAGCTGCGGCTTGGAACTTACAAGCGTATTTCTTTATCTTACTCGTCGTCGGCGTCGCCACGGCTGTATCTTCCTCGTTCTTCTGCTTCGTCTCCTTGTTGTGTGCGCGGTTGTGCACTGCACTCTCTAAAAGCCCTAGATGTTATTGTCACATATGCATGTACAGTAGATGGCAGTATTGTCCTGTTTAAGAGTGTCACAACATTGCTGT
The DNA here is from genome assembly GCF_033978685.3 of Nerophis lumbriciformis. Classification (NCBI taxonomy): domain Eukaryota; kingdom Metazoa; phylum Chordata; class Actinopteri; order Syngnathiformes; family Syngnathidae; genus Nerophis; species Nerophis lumbriciformis. Next base: position 864,466 of record NC_084576.2, read on the forward strand.
TTACGGCAGACGAACTGCTTTACGGTAGACGAAAACGTGACTGCTGTTGTTGTGTGTTGTTGCCGCGCTGGGAGGACGTTAGTGAAACTGCCTAACAATAAACCCACATAAGAAACCACAGTTATAACGTGATTGGGCAGGCACGCTGTTTATATTGTGGGAAAGCGGACGTGAATACAAGCTGTCCTCACTCAGGTCCGCATGGAGCTGGAGGGGGCGTGGCCTCCAGCTCCGCCGGAATTTCGGGAGATTTTCGAGAGAAAATTTGTCCCGGGAGGTTTTCGGGAGAGGCGCTGAATTTCGGGAGTCTCCCGGAAAATCCGGGAGGGTTGGCAAGAATGTCAGTGATAAAGTGCTCTGCACACACCCCGACTTCCTGGCTTCGTTTGTAAAATTTCACCCGCTCATATATGACATTGTGCACGCTGACAAAGTGTTTATCAAAAGCCTTCTTAACAGCTGCTCTTGTGTTAACGATAGGAACCCCAAGATATCATCAGCCTTGTCTCCCATTATGTATATAAAAGAATTTACTTGATAATCCCCCTCTTTATCTGCCAAGCCTGACAGCAGATAAAGAGGAATTGACTTGATATTTCCCCTGTTTTTCTGCCAAGCCTGGCGGTGTCTTGAATTGTTCAAACCGTCTGACCCATGTCTGCCACGAGCTGGCTTCAAAACTAAAGGCTCCTGGCGGGGAAAAAAGTTACTAGTTTCTCCAATTCAGCAGCGCTGAGTTAAAGTTAAAGTGCCAATGATTGTCACCAGTGTTAGGTTAGTTACTGAAAACCAGTTACTAGTTAAAGTTACTAGTTACTTTATTTCAAAAGTAACTCAGTTACTAACTCAGTTACTTACACCAAAAAGTAATGTGTTACTGTGAAAAGTAACTATTTAATTACTTTGTTTTTTTTTGTTTTTTAAGGCTCCCATTAATGCCCTTTTAGCCTTCATTTCAGTACTGTTATTGCACTGGAGAATAATACAATGTGTTGATCAACTTGACATGCATTTGCATCACTGAACTCTGCTAAGCAATGTGCTCTACATACAACACACAAAGACAAGGATATGTTATTTCGGGCCAGAACAAATTGACAAAACTATTTTAAATAGCTGCAACATAACATACATAAGTAACAAACCACATAATAACATGTCACAACATGTCACAACATAGCTGTACACCTGGCTTCACCCAAGGAAGGCACACATGACATGATTATATGTCATGTCACTATATACAGTACACATACTGCTATACACACGCCTAACCAGGCGTTTTTCTCTCTCAAGGCATTGTGAAATAAAATAATGTCTTCAGTGAAGCCCAGAACACTCTACGCATTTCCCAACTTTTAGTTTAGAGAAAAGGAAAGATTGGCCTGGCCTCTTTATGTTTGTGAACTTTATAGTCTATACATTTAGAGTGATGTGATAATCAAACACTCTAGAAGTCTAGAATGAAATAGTATATAAGAGAATTGACAGAGTGTGTGTACCTTCAGTGCTGAATGATGAGCAGAGGCAGAGTTTGGAGTGTGCTCTTTAGCTTGCTTTCCATATTTATGTGCTCACTGTCCACTGTGTCCATGAACTTGGAAAATGTTTTCGTGCCATTTGCCGTTTGACGCCCGCTATCATGCTATTTAGCTGCCTGAAAGCGGGTGACTCCACTGTAGAAATAGCCTGCATGTCTTCTAGCACATACGCTGCAATGGCTCTATCAATGTTGTCCTGGCTAGCAGTCCCTCCGTTAAAATCCTCAGGTGAAGTGGGTCTCTCTTTACTAGCTTCGTCGAAGCATACTGGTTTTGTAGCTGTTTCAGCAGGTTTGAATTGCTGTTTTGGGCAGTAGATAGTAGGGCTGTGAATCTTTGGGTGTCCCACGATTCGATTCAATATCGATTCAAAATCTTCTTTTTTTTCAATTGAACACGATTCTCGATTCAAAAACGATTTTTTCCGGATTCAAAACGATTCTCTATTCATTCAATACATAGTATTTCAGCAGGATCTACCCCAGTCTGCTGACATGCAAGCAGACTAGTAGATTTTTGTAAAAAGCTTTTATAATTATAAAGGACGATGTTTTATGAACTGATTGCAATAATGTAAATTTGTTTTAACTATTAAATGAACCAAAAATATGACTTATTTTATCATCGTGAAAATATTGGACAAAGTGTGTTGTCAAACTTTTGAGATGTGTGTGTAAGCCACAGTGACATGATTGTTAATTTTTTTATTTTTTTTATAAATGTCTAATGATAATGTCAATGAGGGATTTTTAATCACTGCAAGGTTGAAATTGTTACTAATATTGATACTGTTGTTGATAATATTCATTTTTGTTTCACTACTTTTGGTTTGTTCTGTGTCGTGTTTGTGTCTCCTCTCAATTGCTCTGTTTATTGCAGTTCTGAGTGTTGCTGGGTCGCGTTTGGTTTTGGAATTGGATTGCATTGTTTTTGTTTTTTTTTGTTTGTTTTTTTGTGTCCTGTCCAGCTTCTCAGGCAAATCATATAGTTGATGTAGATGCCCATGTCGGCTGTTCAGATTTACTTTACAAAAGAGAAGTGTAGGATACTTCTCTTGTTGCCTTATTTGTATTTGACTTTATTAAATGTATTTATATTATCATTTAATGCAGCCGGGCCAGAGCAGGAGGGGATAGAAAGAGAAAAAAAAGAAGACAGAGGGGGAAATTGTGGGGACAAGAGGGGGATTAGACAGAGAGACAAAAACAACAACAACAACAATAGAGCAACATCAGCAAATACGACATGTACAAATATGATGGTAAAAGTAATAGCAAATAAGCAGTTTGCGAAAAATAAAAAATAATACAGAAATAACAATGAGCATTATTACACTACAAATAGATCAATACAAATACCAATAGAAATAGCGCTATTGATAATGAACAATACCAATAATTTACCTTTATTCTCAACAATACAGTTGTTTAAATGCAACAATACATATATGTAATGAAAACTTGAAATACGAAAGAATGCAGAAAAATGGAGGGGGAGAAAGAGAAGCAACCTACATTAACCTTGTAGATTGTTATAGTCACAATAGGTTAAGCTTTGTCAGTGTGCCATGTGTTACACCCAGTTTACCCTAGGGCAACAACGTTAATATATGTTTGATGAAACGTGATTATGTGCATGAGTGTAAGTATGCATATGTACTTGTATATGTACAGAATGTGTATATGTGTTTGTACAGTAAGTGTATATGTACAGTATGTGTATGTGTATGTTTGTATATTGAATGTGCGTGTGGATGTACGAACTTTAGGTATGTAAATATGTACTGTATTTGTGTATGTATGTGGGAGCGTAGGTACCTATGTACGTATGTGAGCATATGTGAATTTGTATGTACCATATATTCGACTCCCAGAGTGCGTGGGAGCCAGAGCACGGCCCCATCACCCCCGAGAGCCCAACCCACAAACAGTAGGCGTGGTGCCCAGGGAACCAGGGACCACCGCCCCCACGCAGCCAAGCCGGCCAGCGACAGGAACCACAGAGCCCGGCCCACCATACCGCCCACAAGGGCCAGCAGCAGGCCGCAGACAGATGCACCCGGCAGAGGACAGGGCACGAGAAAAGCAGGGGACAGCCAGACCCCAAGCCAGCGAGAGACCACACCCCACACGGGCAGAAAGGCGAGGCGTCCCGCCCGAGGGACCCAGAGACTACCCGCAACCGGACGGGAAGACCGCCCCCGCCCCACCGGCAACCGGGCCCCCACGAGCCCACCCCCCACCCCCCGGAGAGCGCGGCGAGGCCAGCCCCCGGCCACCCCACCCAAATCGGCCGCCGCAGGACCACCCGGCACAGGGCCACGGGAACCACCCACCCCACCCGCAGGGACCCCAACGATGGAGATGGAACAACCAGCAACCGCCCCGCCGAGCCCACCCCTCTGAGGGAGGGGAAAAATTAAAAAATAATATTAATAAAATATATTTAAAAAATTAATAAATAAATAAACAAAATAAAAAAAAGAATTAAAAGAAGATCACAGATGTGCTGACACACAAGGTCACTACCCCAGCAACTGGCCGACTCGCAGCACCTCGGAATACCTTGCAGCACCAAACTACCATAATAGACGCAGGGACTAGGCCCAACAGGCCCCAACCAAGACGGGCACCCGGAAGGGATGGACAGCGGGACCCAGGAGCTCCAGACACACAGTTCGGATGCAGTAGCCTGAGGCGTCGACCCCCGTCTGACAGGCAGGCCCAGAGCGTACCCCCAGAAATATACATACATACATATATATATATATATATATATACATACACATACACACATACATGTATACATACCCACACATACACATATATACATATACATACACATACATACACATATGTACACCTACACACATACACATATATACATATACATACACATACATACACATATGTACACCTACACATATATATACTGTACATACATACATACATACACATATACATACATATACACAGTTCGTCAGCCCCGACAGCCATCACGCGCGCGCGCTGCCACCAGTCACAACATCAGCCACACCCTTGCACCAGACCCAGCAGCCACGGGCGCCCACACCACAAACAAACGGCAGCAGAAACAGCAGCCGCAATAACCCCAGACAGCCAGCACCAGCCAATCAAATCAAAGCGATCAAATAAAAACTGCGACCAGCAACCACACGCCACCAGGACCACGGAGACCAGCCGGCGCCAGCCCGCCAGTCAGCCCGAACGCCAACACGCAAACAAGAGACACCAACACCCCTCCCCCCACCAAAAGACCCCCCCACCCCAACCCAAACCCGCACAAACACACCACCGCCCAAACAACCGAGACACAGCATCCAGACCAGACACGGGGGCCGCACCGCCACCACATCAAGTCACCAACAGAGACCCCACAGCGCAAGGTCGGGCCACACGGGCACGGACCCCACCCAACAGGAAGTGAGACCCGCGCGACGCCACACACAAATAAATAATAAGATTTAAAATGTTTTTTTTTTTTTAAATAAATAAAATAAAAATAAGTAAAAAATAAAAATAATAAATACATTTAAAAATAAATAAATAAATAATAATAATAATAATAAATGAATAAAAGCCTGGCAGGCCACCAGACCGCAGTCCCCGCCGGCCGACGAGGCAATGAGGGGTGCGCCGAACCCCAATCGCCCAATGCATGTGTACAAGGCCCCCAGAGTGTCTACTGTGTAGTTAAAATTAGGAGGTCAGCCGTTACAGCCGACCTCCGGTCCCTATTGATGTGTGTACTGTAGCGTGAGTGAGATATGTATGCTTGTGGGAACTAATAATGCAATTAAAATTGGGGGACATCAAGGTCATGGTGGGTCCCAACCAAGCCAAGCCCCCCAAATCCTAAGTGTCTAATATGCGGCTAAGATTGAGGGATGGACGAGCAGGGGACAAGACAGGAGGACTGGAGCCACATTGGAGGCATCCTCAACCCCCCGCCATGCCTCCCCACAGGACAATCCCCAAAGTCTTATATATGTGTGACTGTGTGCGCTATAAGTAGGAGGAGTAGAGGGCCCGGACATTCCCCCCAGTCCACGCGTCCGACAACAAGGAACCACGGCCAGGAGGCCGCCACCCCCCGCCACAGCCCGTGACCCACACCAGACCACTTTAACGTGACGCCACGCGAGCCCACCCCCCGCCAAACAAAGCCAGCCCCCGCCCGCCCCAACCCAACCCTGCAGAGCCCATACCGGCAACCAAACGCAGAAAAACCGCACAGCCCCCACGCCCAATGCAAACACCGCATCCCGGCCATCCACACAGCAACGTGCTCATACGAGTCCCGGCCAGGGGAAGGAGCCCTCCAACGGGGGAAGAACCCAATGCATCCCGTCCGCACGCCAGCCCCCAAACCAGCCGGCAAGCCAACGCCAGCCAGCCCCCACAACCCCACCAGCCACAGTCCCCCAACCACTCCAACCCAACACAGCGATGCCAACCGCTGGTATCACCACAGCAACCATCACCACCACCGCCCGTCCGCAGTGCAAACACCCGCGGTCGCCGAAACCAAAACAAAAAAGCGACCGACCCCGTAAACCACAACAACGCACACCCCCAGCTACCAACGAGGCCACCAACCCACCTACCCCAACTCATCCACAGCCAGGCCAATTGAGCCACCGGACATCCACACCCATACGCACACCTACACATGCATATACACATACATACACACATACATACACACATACACATATACATACATATATGCATATACATATACATACACATACACACATATACACACACATGCATATACATATACACATACACATACACACCCACACACACACACACACACACACACACACACACACACACACACACACACACACACACACACACACACACACATATATATACACATTAATACACCCACACACATATACATAAGCCCACATATACACAAGAAAAAAAAATAGAAAGAAAAGAAAAAAATAAATAAATAAAAATAAAACAAAATAAAATAAATAAAAAAAAATAAAATAAAAATAAACCCTGAGTGTTGCTGGGTCGCGTTTGGTTTTGGAATTGGATTGCATTGTTCAATAAATTGATTTTTTAAAAATGAGAATCGATTCTGAATTGCACAACGTGAGAATCGTGATTCGAATTCAAATCGTTTTTTTCCCACACCCCTAGTAGATAGGATCTTTGATCCAAGACACAACTTACATTTAACTAAAATGTTATTTTCTTTGTGCTCGACAAAAGAAAAGTAGCGAGAATATCTCCATGTTAAGAGACTAGACTTCGGCTCCGCTATGATGTCTTGTTAGTAAACACAGACACGCCCCCCCCCCCCCCCCCCCCGCCCCACACACGCTCACATGCAGCGCACCTCTTCTCTTCCTTGTGACACAGGAAGATTCAGAAGAACGACACTGCAACTCTCCAATAAAACACACTCAGATCTTCTCAGTTTCTAGCCGTTACTATATAAAAAAAAAAGTAAAATAACGCAGTAACGCATCATGTAGTAACGGTAACTGAGTTACTGGATATAAAAAAATAACGCGTTACTGTAACGCGCTGGGTTAGCATCGATTGACAGCTAACACTGTACGGCAAGGGAATAGCTTCCTGTTTTAGCTTTGCGTGACACATCTTCATTTGCCAAACTACAACAAAGCATGCGTTACTTTGTAGCGCGTTAGTCCCGACACTGTTTGTCACACACACACACTAAGTGCTGGGTTAGCATCGATTGTCAGCTAACATTGTACGGCAAGGGATTAGCTTCCTGTTTTAGCTTTGCGTGACACATCTTCATACGCCAAACTTCAGCAAAGTATGCGAACTGGTCCTCACCGACGTTTAGCTAAATCCGTCATGGGTGTAGCACTTTTGACACCATGTATTGTTGGTCTCTATTGCCGTGGTCCCTACAACAATATGTTATCTTCAATGTAACTTTATTGACACGTCTACCTGAACATTGCAAGTACCACAGCGCCACTCCCTGGCGTACTCCTGCCATGACAACAACCACCAAATAAGTCATACAAAGACTCGTGACTTGACTTTTTGTTTTGCCTTAAAGACTTGAGACTTGACTCAGACTTTTTTTTTTTAATTATTTATTTTTTAAATAATTTATTAATCAATCCAACAAAACAATACACAACAATACCATAATAATGCAATCCAATTCCAAAACCAAACCCGACCCAGCAACTGTCATGACTTGGTCCTGGGTGTTTGCTTTTCCGGGATGCAACGGAAAGTTGGCTCGGGCGAGACGGGAATGTAAGTACATTTTTATTTAAACACTATAACTACAAAAAAAAGGAAGTAAACAAAAGGCGCGCACAATGGCGGAGAAACAACTTGGCTATGAAAACAAATACTTGCACAAAGGCAGAAACTATGAACAACAACAAAAAACACTAACTGTGGCTTAATAAACAAAACTTACTTGTCATGGACAAAAGGAGCAGCGTGAACGATGGACATGAAAAAAGTGTCAGAAATGTGCAGAGCATAAATGTGGGGGTGTCATCAGAAAGACAAACTGACAACAATGAACTTAAATACTACAGACATGATTAACGAAAACAGGTGCGTGACTCAAAACGTGAAACAGGTGCGTGATGTGACAGGTGAAAACTAATGGGTTGCTATGGTGACAAACAAGAGTGCACAATGAGTCCAAACATGGAACAGGTGAAACTAATGGGTAATCATGGAAACAAGACAAGGGAGTGAAAAGCCAGAAACTAAAGAGTCCAATAACTAAACAAAACATGACTAAAACAAAACATGATTACACAGACATGACAGCAACATTCAGAATAGCAATAAACAGAAACATGACACAGAACAATCTAAAAGTAGTGAAACAAAAATGAATATTATCAACAACAGTATCAAAATTAGTAACAATTTCAACATAGCAGTGATTAAAAATCCCTCATTGACATTATCATTACAGACATTACTAAAAAAGATAAAAACTAAAAACTGAACAATAGTGTTACACTTGCACTGCAAGTGTAAGATAGAATAGATAGAATAAGTCATACTTTTGGTCCATTTAATAGTTACAACTAATTTAAATAATGGATCCCATATTCCTATATATGACTCATTATTATCTAAACTAAATGCATTTTTTTCTGATATCATTTCCATAGCTTGTGTGTACCAGTCAGAATGTGTTGGACTATCAACATCTATCCATTTTTTTTTAATATTACCCTTTTTGTTATTATGCATATTGAAAGAAATGCATTTTTACTCTTTGATGACACGTTACTAAAGTGATGGAGATCCCCAAGAATACAAGTTTGCAGTGTCCTTGGGATGTTTATATTAAGGAATGTGATTGCTTCTTTTGTTGTTTTCAACCATAACTTTTTTCTTCTCTGACATTCCCACAATAAATGAACAAGAGTTGCCTCGGCTGCCCGACACTTCTTACATAACTTGCTATCTACTACGCCAATTTTAAACAGCTGAGAAGATGTCAAATACAATCTATTCAATTCAATTAAATTGAGTCCGCTTATTTTTAATGCTTCTAAAGGGCTTATTGGCATTTTTCCAAATATCATTCCATGATATGTCTCTTTCATCTAAAATGTGTAAGTCCATCATCCATTTCCGAAAACATGCATCATTTGCATTTCTAGTATGGTGATCATTTATTATTCCATAAAATAGCTTAATTAATTTCTTAATTGTATCTTGATAAAAAAGTGCATCTTCCAGTTCATGGCTATTTAAAGACATACTTTCAGAGGATATGCATTTATTTACAGCGTGTTTTAAAGAGATACAATTTAAAAAATGATTTCTGGGTACATTATATTGATCAATTTAAAAGTTGGACTTTGATGTTGTGACTTGTGAACAATGTTAATGTCCTGGAATCATCCATTTTATAATTGATCTAATTTCAGTTTTTCCAATTTGTTGTCCAGCGTCATAAGAAAATTGCAGGCAGAAATAGTTACCCTCCCTTAATATTACGCACAACATAACATCATCATAAAACAATCATAATTGATTAAAATTAAAATCAATCAAATAGTGTAGATACAATACTTTCAGTTGTCATATGCATAATTAAATAAGAGTGTTTTCAGGCTGGATTTAAACATCGCCAATGTTGAGGCCCTCCTCACATCTTCAGGAAGACTATTCCAGATTTCAGGAGCATAAAACTGAAACAAAGTTTCACCATGTTTGGTCCTGACTCTAGGCACTAGCAAAAGACCACTCCTTGAGGTTCTCAGAGCTTGAAATGGTTCATAACATGTCAGAGATATACTTTGGCACAAGACCATGAAAAGACTTGTACATAATGAGAGCTGTTTTAAAGTATATTCTCTGAATAACAGGAAGCCAGTGCAGTGACCTAATCACTGGACTAATAGCAGTGTTGGGTTAGTTACTGAAAACCAGTAACTAGTTACAGTTACTAGTTACTTTATTTCAAAAGTAACTCAGTTACTAACTCAGTTACTTACACCAAAAAGTAATGCGTTACTGTGAAAAGTAACTATTTAGTTACTTCTTTTTTTCTTCTTTTTTTTTTAAAGCTCCCATTAATGCCCTTTTAGCCTTCATTTCAGTACTGTAATTGCACTGGAGAATAATACAATCTGTTGATCAACTTGACATGCATTTTTATTTCCCTTTTAACATAATGAATGAAAAACAGTGCAACATAAAAAGGCATTCCTCCTTTCTTTAAACTTGGACAAATGACCATTAATAAAAAACAAGTTAAAGTGCAACATAAGAAGGCACATCATCTTCCTTGGAACATAGGTAGTGAAATAAAGCCTGACATGTGGAGTGATGCTGCTGTCTTCCACACTTGGAGCCATGGATTGTAGAATCCTTGTTTTCAGTGGCAGGATCATTGACACAGATGGTAAAGTTTCAGTGCTCAGTAGAGATGGAACACTTTTGAGGGGTTTAAGCACCTGGAGGACCTCATCTGCCACTCTCACATCATCATCAGACAGGGTGACATTTGTCTTCAGGGTGTTGTGGGTCAATGCAGAGTATATAGCTGCCTGCTGCTCCAACATATCATAAGTGGAGTTCTACCTCGTTGGGACATCATGTATGAGTTTATGAGTAGGCAGCTTTAGCATTTCTTGCTTTGTCTTAAGGACATGAGCAGCTGTTGTGCTTGGGTGGAAATAGGAAACCTCCTTCCTGATCCTCCCAAGGAGGCGCTCCATCCTATTGACTGAGATTCCCTTGCAAAGCACCTGTCTGTGGTCCCAGTCCTGCCTCATTCACTGTAATTATTTGATTTTTGGCATTATCACGTGTGACTGGGATATCTTTATCTTCCATTCCTCCACTGCTTGTGTCAGTACCTGTGCAAGGTGACTCTCGTAGAGGGGGCGTGTCTTCTTATCTCCCAGTCTGCAGTGATGAAGTGAGCGCTTATAGTTCCCCTGGACGTCCACCCGTCTGTCATGAGCGCAACAGATGATGCTCGGGATAGTTCATCCACAACTTTTTTCTTCTCCTGCTCATAAAGATCTGGCACAATCTTATCGCTGAAGTGGGTGCGCGACGGGATGTCGTAACGTGGCTCAAGCACGTTCAGCATGTCTTTAAAACCCTCGTTTTGCACAACCGACTCTGCACCTATAAACACACCGGTTCAATGGCGCGGGGCGTTCAAGCTCCTCCGTTACTCCGCTCGCCACGACCACGCTGTGTGTGGACTGAACGTGCCAACAACTTTTTTTTGTTTTGTTTCATATATCAAACCGCGGATCACGTGTGTGCCTCCCCTCCCCACACCCACACCCAGACACACACATAGACCGCGCCTCTTTTCTTCTCTCCGGCTTGTGACAGAGGAAGATTCAGAAGAACGACACCGCAGCGCTTCTGTTTCTAGCCGATACTACATCAAAAGTAACGTAAAATAACGCAGTAACGCATCATGTAGTAACGGTAACTGAGTTACTGAATATAAAAAATAACGTGTTAGATTACTAGCTACCGCCGAAACTAACGGCGTTACAGTAACATGTTACTTTGTAACGCATTAGTCCCAACACTGACTAATAGTCATTTTTCTTGGTTCTAGTCAGGACTTGAGAAGCAGCATTTTGGATTTACTGCAGCTGCTTTACAGTAAAACTTTTAATTCAGTCATTTGAGACTTGAGACTTGACTTGGACTTGGGACTAAAGACTTGTGAACATCCCTGGTAGTTAAACTTTGCTAAATTTAAATCAAAATAACAACTAATGTGTGTGCTTATGTGCTATGTCTGGGGGTATTTCACAGCGGGTCTGGATGAATTTTTACTTCATTCCTGTGAGAATCTGTGACTTTAACATTAAGAAAGAGGGGGTGTTGGTAAATGTATCCAGGACTAGCTGCAGTGAGCTCAACAACCCAACTCATATTGTATTATCGCTTTCTCTTTTGGACTTATCAGTTCTTCACATCGAGGAAACACCATTCTTCATGCATTCTTCACTCACCTTTTAAGTGAGGGATGAGGCAAAAACTAACTAATCCAGAGCCGCTGTACATCGCCAGAAGAGGGCGGGATATAATATTAACACTTTAGGTATCCGCGTAAAGGTAGCAAACAGCCCTTTTAATACATGTGATTAGTATTGGCCGATCTTACTCATTATCGAAATCGGCAACATCGGAACACCGCTACTCTGCATGCATTTTGCCCTTAAATACAGTCAGCGTCGCTACTCTCAGGTATGCATTTTATTGCATTTTGTCGATTTCCGTTTTCGTTTCACTCAGCAGTCCACTTCACTGTATAGAAGTCATTTGAATTAATTTGCATTACCATTGACATTGAGTCCTCTTGAATATGCAAATTAGAATGGGAAGTACCATTTATAATGATTGACAGGCATGCCCAAGATGTGGTACTCTCTCTAAAGTTAGCTTTGGATATACATATCATTATGTCACATCAGGGGCGCCGCTAGGGATTTTGGTCTTTACAGGGCCCCCAACACAGTGTCATTATTTTTTCTGTATTATAATTTCATCATCATTAGGGGCCTCTCTGGGCCCCCCTCCATCATGGGCCCCTAGAATCCGTCTCCTTTACCCCCCCTTTTCGGCGCCCCTGTGTCACATATAAGGTATCGAACATGGAGAAGCAATTATATGAAACTATTCCAAGGTTACCATATATAATATTTTACTCTTGTGCAAGTGAATACAAAGAGCCCAAAGGATTTGGAAACATTACTTTTGAACTTGACTTTCAGACACAGTCATGATACATGTATGTGTGGGCAAGTTCCCTTTTCAGTAACATAAACACATGTATTTACAAGGATTGCATGGAATAACCTCATCAAGTCAAAACTCTCGTTTCACAAAATAAATTGAGTCAAGTAAGGAATAAAGGGAAGGCAAATTGAGCTCTGTGTTTATTTTTATATTTCCCTTAGGAAACAAGTGCAAGATTCATGCTGGCAAAATGTGTGATAAGGCTGCATGGCCAGCTGCTGCCATTTTAGAAGGGCACAGCAGCAAATACGCAGGATATTCCCTATCACCTTCCATTGCACTTCCCTGTTTGTTGTTGACCTTTGAACAGATATGTCAGATTGGTCGTTTAAAATTGCCGCACCAATAGCCAAATTGTTTGTAAGCATTCAAATTGGACGGTGCGCAAATGATTCTGTGCATACGATTAAATAGCCCAAATTAATTCTAACTGTATGGCACTCACCGGCAACGAACTTTAAACACGTAGGCATATGATCAAATAGCATTGATACTAAAACCTTCCATCAATTGTATTTCATGGACGGTTTAAAAGAGCCATGGTCCATGGTCTCGCCCAGAAATGGGTGAAGTGCAATGAAATCCTTCCACTAAGTCGGGGGTCAGCAACCTCTATCTATATTTGTGTACATTAGAAGAGGACTAATGTACACAAATATAGATAGATAGATAGATAGATAGATAGATAGATAGATAGATAGATAGATAGATAGATATCTATCTATGTATCTATATATATATATATGTATATATATATATACACACTGTATATATATATATATATCTTTATATATATATATATATATATATATATATATATATATATAAATATATATATATATATATATATATATATATATATATATATATATATATATATATATATATATATACATATATACAGTGTTTCCCACAGGACAGGCATCTATTTGTGGTGGTGTGGTCGGGGGGGGTGGCGGCAGCGGCGATGACCAAGAAGAACGCGGAGTTGGAATATAATTACAACATTTTATGTACATATTTATATACAGATTTGAACAATTAGTGATTCATTGAAATATATTTATTAATTGTGGTTCTTACAAAAAATATATCTTATAAAATATAAAAGCTAAAATGTCTCTTAAATCTCTGCCCCTTTAATTAGTGAATACTAAATAATTTAACTTTAGCCTACTACTACAACCATATTATTTACCAGCAACATAATGGGTTGTACTTGTATAGCGCTTTTCTACCTTCAAGGTACTCAAAGCGCTTTGACACTACTTCCACATTTACCCATTCACACACACATTCACACACTGATGGAGGGAGCTGCCATGCAAGGCGCTAACCAGCACCCATCAGGAGCAAGGGTGAAGTGTCTTGCTCAGGACACAACGGACATGACGAGGTTGGTACTAGGTGGGGATTGAACCAGGGACCCTCGGGTCGCGCACGGCCATTCTTCCACTGCGCCACAACATGAAGTGAAACAGAGGCAGAGGTGTCCTGCCACAGTCAGTCAACCTCCTCCTCCTCCTCCTGCTGCTGAACAGGTCGCACCTGTGGTCCGGACTGTAGGCCTACCTCCTCTCCAAGTCGAGCCCTTTTCGGCCGTTGAAAATATTTTTCTATACTCATCTGTGTGAAGGAGTGAACATCCAACATTAGAATTTATTACTAACGAGCAGAAGCGCTCTATGTACAGTGCCGTCTAACCTTAAGCGGCAGCAGCTCAACACATGCATGGTTCAACGTTAAGGTTTTTTCTACTTGCCCGACTTCTCAAATCTACTTGCCCCAATATTTTTACTTGTCCTGCCTAGGTTTTTTTCTGGCTGTGTAGTGCTCATGGCTTATATCTTACTAAAATCCTTCCCGTTGACTATTTACAACACTACACAGTATTTATTATTATTATTATCTATAATTACATTTAAATGGCATTGCATACATGTAAAATTAAATGCTATTTCACATTATTTGACCAGTAGCAGTTACACTCATCTGAACAGGTCAGCCACCTGTTTAAAGCCCGATCACAGTTGAAATCTTGAAATGAAGGGCCTTTAATGGCCAAAACATTAACCTGGACAACATTTTAACAGCTGGTTGGCTCAGATTGTATTCTTTTCATTGCATTCACATGCTGCAGTGGACAGTGGACAATTTAGCTTCAGTCCACGTGTGTTTATTGATAACATGGTTATAACCTGGACACGTTAGCTCGTCGGTATTGTAACACGTGACTGTTACTATGTGCGTCTGCCCCGGGCCACGAGTCAAACAGCGGCGATGTTAATGAAGCAGCGTCAGTGAAACGCTCGGTGAAATCACGGATTAACGTTAAATATATGACGAGCCGCGAGCGATGCAGCTATAACCTATCTACTAGTGATGGGTTGATGAGGCGTCATGAAGCGTTTCAACACATTGCAAAACTGTATTGATACTGTGTCGATACTGTGTCACTAAATACTGACATCTGCTGGACATTAAAAATCCCTACAGGCAACCTATGGACCGACTCAACTGACACTGATTTTATGACCTAGTACAGTGGTTCTCAAATGGGGGTACTTGAAGGTATGCCAAGGGGTACGTGAGATTTTTTTTAAATATTCTAAAAATAGCAACAATTCAAAAATCCTTTATAAATATATTTATTGAATAATACTTCAACAAAATATGAATGTAAGTTCATAAACTCAGTGAAGCACAAGCTCAGGTTTGTCACTAAAATGTCTGTCAAAAAGAACTGTGAAAAGAAATGTAACAATGCAATATTCAGTGTTGACAGCTAGATTTTTTGTGGACATGTTCCATAAATATTGATGTTAAAGATTTTTTTTTTTTTGTGAAGAAATGTTTAGAATTAAGTTGATGAATCCAGATGGATCTCTAATACAATCCCCAAAGAGGGCACTTTAAGTTGATGATTACTTCTATGTGTAGAAATCTTTATTTATAATTGAATCACTTGTTTATTTTTCAATAAGTTTTTAGTTATTTTTATATCTTTTTTTCCAAATAGTTCAAGAAAGACCACTACAAATGAGCAATATTTTGCACTGTTATACAATTTGATAAATCAGAAACTGATGACATAGTGCTGTATTTTACTTCTTTATCTTTTTTTTTTCAACCAAAAATGCTTTGCTCTGATTAGGGGGTACCGTATTTTCCGCACTATAAGGCGCACCGGATTATTAGCCGCACCTTCAATGAATGGCATATTTCAAAACTTTGTCCACCTATAAGCCGCCCCGGACTATAAGCCGCGCCTACGCTGCGCTAAAGGGAATGTCAAAAAAACAGTCAGATAGGTCAGTCAAACTTTAATAATATATTAAAAACCAGCGTTCTAACAACTCTGTCCCAAAATGTACGCAAATGTGCAATCACAAACATAGTAAAATTCAAAATAGTGCAGAGCAATAGCAACATAATGTTGCTCGAACGTTAATGTCACAACACACAAAATAAACATAGCGCTCACCTTCTGAAGTTATTCTTCATTCGTAAATCCTTCGAATTCTTCGTCTTCGGTGTCCGAATTGAAAAGTTGGGCAAATGTGGGATCCAAAATGGCCGGTTCCGTCTCGTCGAAGTCATCGGAGTCAGTGTCACTGTTCAGCAGTTCTGTGAATCCTGCCTTCCGGAAAGCTCGGACCACAGTTGTGACCGAAATATCTGCCCAGGCATTTACGATCCACTGGCAAATGTTGGCGTATGTCGTCCGGCGCTGTCTGCCTGTCTTAGTGAAGGTGTGTTCGCCTTCGGTCATCCATTGTTCCCACGCCGTTCGCAGTCGTGATTTGAATGCCCTGTTGACACCAATATCCAGCGGTTGGAGTTCTTTGGTTAATCCACCCGGAATGACGGCGAGTGTTGTATTTGTGTGCTTCACTTGTTTTTTGACACCATCTGTGATGTGGGCGCGCATAGGGTCGTATATCAACATGGACGGAGCTGCGTGAAAAAAGCCACCCGGCCTCTTCGCGTAAACTTCCCTTAACCACTCGCTCATCTTTTCTTCATCCATCCATCCCTTCGAGTTAGCTTTTATGATGACGCCGGCTGGAAAGGTCTCTTTTGGCAAGGTCTTCCTTTTGAATATCACCATGGGTGGAAGTTTCTGGCCAATAGCATGGCAAGCTAGAACCACAGTGAAGGATGACTTCTCATTCCCTGTGGTGCGAATATTCACCGTACGTGCTCCCGTTGTATCCACAGTATCCACAGTGCGGTTCACAGGAATATCAGTTGCTGTGAAATAGTAATCCGTGTGAGGATGGAGAGATTGCGTCTTTTCATGAACCGGATCCTTGTCGCTTAGTAGGAGCCATTTTGTGGTCTTTACAGATGTAAACAGGAAATGAAACGTACGGTAATATCCGCGCGCTTTTTCTTCTTCTACGCGGGCGGGTGGTTGCTTACAGTAGAAGAAGAAGCGCTTCCTGTTCTATGGGGGCGGGTGCTTACCTTGGCGGTTGCTTGCGTAGAAGAAGAAGCGCTTCCTGTTCTACCGGGAAAAAAGATGGCGGCTGTTTACCGTAGTTACGAGACCGAAACTTTATGAAAATGAATCTTAATATTTATCCATATATAAAGCGCACCGGGTTAAAAGCCGCACTGTCAGCTTTTGAGTAAATTTGTGGTTTTTAGGTGCGGCTAATGGTGCGGAAAATACGGTACTTGAATTTTTAAAAAAATCACAGGGGGTACATTGCTGAAAAAAGGTTGAGAACCACTGACCTAGTATATACAATAATATAAACCAAGTCATTGTATTTCATTTAGGATTATTTCATAATTTCATTTAAATAAAAATATATTTTTTGTCTTTTTTAGATACAGTCAATATATAATGTGAACATTATGGAAATCTAAGAGAACGTGTTGTGAATGAGGATGCTTGTGGACCTGGAAATTATTATTTATTTATTTTTACACATTTTTATTAAAAAAAAAACAGTTTTTCCAACGTATTCAATTTTAGACGCTTTCTCTTCTTAGTTATTATTTCTCCGGCTGTAGAAAAGAGCCGCTCACAGGGCACAGAGGAGGCGTCAATGCGACACAGTTCGCGTATTGGTCACGTGACTTTCAAAAAGCGGTACGCGCACCGACACAGGGTTTCGCTCTATGAGCTTGACGCATGCATCGGTATTGCCGGACCCATCACTATTATCTACCTATAACACCTGTAAAAATGAAGCAATGCTACCACGCTAGCAAGCGTTAGCTAGCCGGCTATGAGCCACCAAGCTGCTAACTGTCGCCAAAAGGCACCATTTAAGTTTTTTTCCCCATGGCATCCTGGATCAAGGCTTTCAGCAGCTTTTGGACGTTTGAGGTAGAAACGTAGGAAGCGCCATCATTATGAAAAGTAGCCGGCGAGTATTTTGATTCCGTCCGTCCGTCCCTCTTCTTCTTCTTCTGGCCCACCAGGTGAATTAAGTGCTATTGGCAGAGTTACAACGCATAGTAGGCTACCGCCATCTACTGCACCGGAGGTGTAACTACAAGCAACATTCACAGCCAGTCCCATTGCTTTTATGAGCGGTCGAGCGAGTCAAAAGCCGAAAAATCCATTTGTGGCGGCCGTAATTCTTTCGTGGCGGGCCGCCACAAATAAATGAATGTGTGGGAAACACTGATATATAGATATATGTGTGTGTATCTATCTATCTATATATAAATATATATCTATATCTACCTATCTATCTATGATATTAATTTAACCTTAGACAATAGAAGTAAGGGAACTTGTCATACTTAAGAACTAACAGACCACCCTAAGAGTGCTCTGGAGCACTAGTAGATCATCTATACATTTGTTCATTCTAAGACAGTCATTTCCAGGAGTTATCTCACCTTCTGAGTAGCCTCTAATTTACTAATGGTTTCTAATGTTGTAAAAATGTGTAGAATAAATATTACATTTCAACATCACTCTACGAAGACAGCCCTCGCAAAAATGACTAATGATCTACTGCTAACGATGGATTCTGATGCGTCATCTATGTTGCTGCTTCTTGATCTTAGCGCTGCTTTCGATACCGTCGATCATAATATTTTATTAGAGCGTATCAAAACACGTATTGGTATGTCAGACTTAGCTTTGTCGTGGTTTAACTCTTATCTTACTGACAGGATGTAATGCGTCTCCCATAATAATGTGACCTCGGACTATGTTAAGGTAACGTGCGGAGTTCCTCAGGGTTCGGTTCTTGGCCCTGCACTCTTTAGTATTTACATGCTGCCGCTAGGCGACATCATACGCAAATACGGTGTTAGCTTTCATTGTTATGCTGATGACACCCAACTCTACATGCCCCTAAAGCTGACCAACACGCCGGATTGTAGTCAGCTGGAGGCGTGTCTTAATGAAATTAAACAATGGATGTCCGCTAACTTCTTGCAACTCAACACTAAGAAAACGGAAATGCTGATTATCGGTCCTGCTAAACACCGACATTTATTTAATAATACCACCTTAACATTTGACAACCAAACAATTACACAAGGCGAATCAGTAAAGAATCTGGGTATTATCTTCCACCCAACTCTCTCCTTTGAGTCACACATTAAGAGTGTTACTAAAACGGCCTTCTTTCATCTCCGTAATATCGCTAAAATTCGTTCTATTTTATCCACTAGCGACGCTGAGATCATTATTCATGCGTTCGTTACGTCTCGTCTCGACTACTGTAACGTATTATTTTCGGGTCTCCCTATGTCTAGCATTAAAAGATTACAGTTGGTACAAAATGCGGCTGCTAGACTTTTGACAAGAACAAGAAAGTTTGATCATATTACGCCTATACTGGCTCACCTGCACTGGCTTCCTGTGCACTTAAGATGTGACTTTAAGGTTTTACTACTTACGTATAAAATACTACACGGTCTAGCTCCGTCCTATCTTGTCGATTGCATTGTACCATATGTCCCGGCAAGAAATCTGCGTTCAAAGAACTCCGGCTTATTAGTGATTCCCAGAGCCCAAAAAAAGTCTGCGGGCTATAGAGCGTTTTCTATTCGGGCTCCAGTACTATGGAATGCCCTCCCGGTAACAATTAGAGATGCTACCTCAGTAGAAGCATTTAAGTCCCATCTTAAAACTCATTTGTATACTCTAGCCTTTAAATAGCCCCCCTGTTAGACCAGTTGATCTGCCGTTTCTTTTCTTTTCTCCTCTGCTCCCCTTTTCCTTGAGGGGGGGGGGGCACAGGTCCGGTGGCCATGGATGAAGTGCTGGCTGTCCAGAGTCGGGACCCGGGGTGGACCGCTCGCCTGTGCATCGGCTGGGAACATCTCTACGCTGCTGACCCGTCTCCGCTCGGGATGGTGTCCTGCTGGCCCCACTATGGACTGGACTCTTACTATTATGTTGGATCCACTATGGACTGGACTCTCACAATATTATGTTAGACCCACTCGACATCCATTGCTTTTGGTCTCCCCTAGAGGGGGGGGGGGGGGGGGGGGGGGGGGGGGTTACCCACATATGCGGTCCTCTCCAAGGTTTCTCATAGTCATTCACATCGACGTCCCACTGGGGTGAGTTTTTCCTTGCCCTTATGTAGGCTTTGTACCGAGGATGTCGTTGTGGCTTGTGCAGCCCTTTGAGACACTTGTGATTTAGGGCTATATAAATAAAGATTGATTGATTGATTGATTGAACATTTCTGTCAACAAAGATTTGCTTTAGCCTGCGACACGTAGTAATTTTGATAGTAGGCTAGTATAGCTAATATAGACACTTACATCATGTGTTGCCTTCATTATAACACTTATATAAGACTTTTAAAGTAATTGTGATAGTAGGCTACTATAGCTAATATAGACACTTACATCATGTGTTGATTTGATAGGGTGAGAAGCTCTGTCATCCGGGGGGAGCTCAAAGTAAAGCCGCTGCTCCTCCACATGGAGAGGAGCCAGATGAGGTGGTTCGGGCATCTGGTCAGGATGCCACCCGAGCGCCTCCCTAGGGAGGTGTTTAGGGCACGTCCGACCGGTAGGAGGCCACGAGGAAGACCCAGGACACGTTGGGAAGACTATGTCTCCCGGCTGGCCTGGGAACGCCTCGGGATCCCCCGGGAGGAGCTGGACCAAGTGGCTGGGGAGAGGGAAGTCTGGGCTTCCCTGCTTAGGCTGCTGCCCCCGCGACCCGACCTCGGATAAGCGGAAGAAGATGGATGGATGGATGGATCATGTGTTGCCTTCATCATAACACTTATATAAGGCTTTTCAGTTTTTGCGGCTCCAGACAGATTTGTCTTTTGTATTTTTGGTCAAATACGGCTCTTTGAACATTTTGGGTTTTTGACCCCTTGCACTAAGTGAAAGAGTTCAAGTACGAAGACGAAATAACCCCTTTTTTTTCCCCCAGATATTTGTTTCCAGACCCAAAACGAAGAAACGGTTAAGAATGAAAACAATTTTTTTGCAAATCCCTTTGAGACATAAAGTAGTTGTACGTGGACTTGGCCTTGCATGTACAACATGTAAAAGATGACAGGAGGATCGAAAAGATCTAAGTCAAGTTGAAGTTATGGGATGTCTTTGTTTTAACCTAGCTAAACATTGAAGACATAGTATGAATACAAAATTGTATAATAACTTGCTTAGTTATGTAAGAATTTTCTCATTTTGTCATAAGCATGTTCACAACAGGGGCAAGCTTCGAAGAAAATGACCAATCACTAACATTGATGTGCTGCTTACTCATATTTAGGGATGGGTACTGAATCGGGTACTTTTTCTCTTTCATACAGATTCCCGTAGGTCCTACAAGGCACCGATTCACGTCAAATCCAACGGTGCCATGTTATAGAAAGCATCAAGCCCGGTCACACCTCTACACTTGACGATTACTCCAGCTGCACTGACAGTGGACCCAGCCAAACTACCTTAAGGTAATGTTGCAATTTCTAACACCAACAAACTAATTGACTCAAAAAAACGTTCCAACTTAAATAAAGTATGGCTGCACTTTTCCAAAAATGTGCTAGCTTGGTGCTAATATCCATTGGCCTTGCTGTTGAGATGCTACTAATTAGCATTAACAATTTTACATGGCGATTTTAACACCTCCAAACTAAGACGCACACTGCCATCCAACAGCTGGTGCGTAATAAGTACAAACCCCGTTTCCATATGAGTTGGGAAATTGTGTTAGATATAAATATAAACGGAATACAATGATTTGCAAATCCTTTTCAAGCCATATTCAATTGAATGCACTACAAAGACAACATATTTGATGTTCAAACTCATAAACCTTTTTTTTTTTTTTGCAAATAATAATTAACTTAGAATTTCATGACTGCAACACGTGCCAAAGTAGTTGGGAAAGGGCATGTTCACTACTGTGTTACATCACCTTTTCTTTTAACAGCACTCAATAAACGATTGGGAACTGAGGAAACTAATTGTTGAAGCTTTGAAAGTGGAATTCTTTTCCATTCTTGTTTTATGTAGAGCTTCAGTCGTTCAACAGTCCGGGGTCTCCGCTGTCGTATTTTATGTTTCATAATGCGCCACACATTTTCGATGGGAGACAGGTCTGGACTGCAGGCGGGCCAGGAAAGTACCCGCACTCTTTTTTTACGAAGCCACGCTGTTGTAACACGTGCTGAATGTGGCTTGGCATTGTCTTGCTGAAATAAGCAGGGGCGTCCATGGAAAAGACGGCGCTTAGATGGCAGCATATGTTGTTCCAAAACCTGTATGTACCTTTCAGCATGAATGGTGTCTTCACAGATGTGTAAGTTACCCATGCCTTGGGCACTAATGCACCCCCATACCATCACAGACGCTGGCTTTTCAACTTCTGGATGGTTCGCTTCCCCTTTGGTCCGGATGACACGATGTCAAATATTTCCAAAAACAATTTGAAATGTGGACTCGTCAGACCACAGAACACTTTTCCACTTTGCATGAGTCCATCTTAGATGATCTCGGGCCCAGAGAAGCCGGCGGCGTTTCTGGATGTTGTTGATAAATGGCTTTCGCTTTGCATAGTAGAGCTTTAACTTGCACTTACAGATGTAGCGACAAACTGTATTTAGTGACAGTGGTTTTCTGAAGTGTTCCTGAGCCCATGTGGTGATATCCTTTAGAGATTGATGTCGGTTTATGATACAGTGCCGTCTGAGGGATCGAAGGTCACGGTCATTCAATGTTGGTTTCCGGCCATGCCGCTTACGTGGAGTGATTTCTCCAGATTCTCTGAACCTTTTGATGATATTATGGAGCGTAGATGTTGAAATCCCTAAATTTCTTGCAATTGCACTTTGAGAAACGTTGTTCTTAAACTGTTTGACTATTTGCTCACGCAGTTGTGGACAAAGAGGTGTACCTCACCCCATCCTTTCTTGTGAAAGACTGAGCATTTTTTGGGAAGCTGTTTTTATACCCAATCATGGCACCCACCTGTTCCCAATTAGCCTGCACACCTGTGGGATGTTCCAAATAAGTGTTTGATGAGCATTCCTCAACTTTATCAGTATTTATTGCCACCTTTCCCCAACTTCTTTGTCACGTGTTGCTGGCATCAAATTCTAAAGTTAATGATTATTTGCAAAAAAAAAAAAAGTTTATCAGTTTGAACATCAAATATGTTGCCTTTGTAGCATATTCAATTGAATATGGGTTGAAAATGATTTGCAAATCATTGTATTCCGTTTATATTTACATCTAACTCAATTTCCCAACTCATATGGAAACGGGGTTTGTATAATACTTACAGTATTAACAATTTTTAGGGCGCAAGAAAATACTAGACAGCAAACACTGAACTGACTAGCCAACACACCATAAACTATACACTACTGCCATCGAACGTCTCGGACTTGCAACTGTAATTCAGACCCAGAAATATGATAGTGAAACAAGATATAACAACTGGACAGCAGTTATAATAAGCAGCTAATTTTTAAATGTTGCAATAAAAAATGAGATTTTATCATCAAAAACAATATTTATGAACACACACAAAAGTACCGAAAATTGGTACCGGTATTGATTCCCAGGTACCGGGAATTGGTACTGTATCAGTTCAAATGTGAACGGGACCCATCCCTAGGAACAATCTCATGAAGAATATAAATACTTTCTTAAGGAAGCACCGTTACAGTTGAAAAGGAAGAAAGAAGAAGGCTGGTAGAAAATCATGATATATGTGTCCACTGGATGTCGCAATAGCAATTCTGTTAGGCAAGCAAATAGTTTATACCGGGTCGAGCAAGTTTACCAAAACAAGAGGTACACGATAAAGCGGGGCTGTGACTAATCCCCCTCGACCCAACATAAAACAAACAGGAGTAAAATAAACAATTGGTAACCCCACTTAAAATACTGCATGAGCCATTGCATATTGAAATAGTTCTGTGAAAATGATTGTTTTCGTTGCTAAGTTAAAGAAAGTCAACAGTGTGTGATTTACTGCAATACTGTCAGTCTTTGAAGTTTTTATTTTTAGTTTGTTGAAAATGTTCACACATTGCACAGCTTTTATTTTTATTTTTCAGTGTTGCCTCGAAGGCAACCCTATTAAATAGTTTCTACCTCAGTTTGTATGGTTTGTCGCGTTAGCATTAATATGCGGAAATAACAAATGAGGTAGTTGATAGATAGAAGAGTTTTGAATTATGCTTTATTTTGTTTTTGTTGGGCTGTGACTTAAAGTTGAATTGCTTTGTAGATACACTGAGATTAAGCCTAAATTCATTGTGTTCCTCATGTTTTTGAAACTGCATCCATTTTATCCTGAGAATTTTCAACTTACTTGAAGTGTTTTGTCAAGAGGATCATTTGTGATATGTACATTTTTAGAATGAATGAAACAATTTGAAGTTGTCATAGTTGTATTTTTAAGTTTTAATGCCATGTACTTTTTCAAATGTTCTTGTAATCAGACCAAATATTCAGTATATTTGATGGAATCTTTACCTGACATGTTTCAACTGTCATTTGCAGTCTTCTTCAGAAGGGTCACCTGACCACTGAAGAAGACTGCCGATGACAGTCGAAACATGTCAGGTAAAGATTCCATCGAAAATACCGAATATATGGTCTGATTACAAGAACATTTGAAAAAGTATATGAATAAGAAGACATAATGAACCTATTTGAGCAATAATTTGCCATGATTTTATCCGCATGGCCCACGTGGGAATAGATTTTCCTCCATGCGACCCCTGAGCTAAAATGAGTTTGACACCCCTGATGTAGAGTGAATGAATGATGGATTCTCAGTTCCCACTTGAAAGCGCTTTGAGTGTCTAAAATACCGTAAATATATTCCTTCATCATTATTAATATATGCACATACATAAACAGCAGACTGGGGACAACTCATTTCCTTCCCCATTCATGACATCATATTCTCCAATTGTCCAACCTATGCTGTTTTGTTATGTTGTGGAATATGACGCACACACACCCTTATTTGGACGATATACTGTAGAGACGTGATCTGGACTACAGAACCTTTAGGTTGTATTCGGACATGTGACTTTGAACGGAAGTGAACAAGGTGGTGGGCCACCAACCAACATGGCTCCTGTGCAGCAAACACAGTGAGACCTATCTGAGTAAGCAAAGGTGCCTAGATCTTACCACAAAAAGCAAGATAAGAGCCAAAAATATAGAATAGATCCCTTTACGTTATCAAAAAAAGATTTGGCGAGTGATTCTCAAGGACTATCCGTCTGTCACGTTCCCAGACATGTCGAAATATCTGGTGCCCTAGATATCATTCTACACAACAAAACAGATACAAACTTGGAAAAGCATGGAAGTCTACGACTTCTTTGTGTGTGGCTGGGTCAAGGAAATTGGTATTAAGACTCTCCCGGATAAATCATGTATCGTTTTTGCTCGGGTAAGATTGCATTACATGATTTAACTTCGCGTCTACAGCCATTGTTGTTGCTTTTTTGTTGTACACACCAATTACGAGTACACATGTTTTTCCCCGTTTTTATCAAAATACAATTATAGATATCAACATTGTGTATTTGCTGAAAGCTTCATTGCCTTTGGTAAAAGCTTAACTATTTGGTTTTGCTCACATTTGCTTTATTTTATTTAGACTCGCCGAGTTGGTGCTTTACAGAACACTTGTAGCAAAAATGTGTTTTAAGAAATACAAAGAATGTCAAGATAACACTTCAATGGGAAATAATAAATGTTAAAATTATATCACACAAACCTTTAACGAAGGGATCACTGCAAACTTGTGCGTTCTTCAACTCTGCGTTCTTCGACTGGAGTGTGTGCTCCTTTTCTCGTCTTCATGAAATATTGCACTCTTTCACCCTTCTTGATTACCTCTCAGGGAACTCTGAATAAACATTTATCCTTTTAGCTATTTGAACAGCGCTACCAGCCTAAAACAGCGCAAGCATGGGGCATTTTTCTTTGAGAAAGGCAAAATGCTGCCCAGAACGCTATGACAACAGACGCTCGCTGGCCCACCACTTCGAGCCTAGCATAGTTAACCAGCCAGACGTGACGTCATGTGAATATGACCCATATATTCTAAGGCAGGGGTCTCAGACACGCAAGCCAATTGCGGCCTCTACCTTGTTCTGTCGAGACAAACCTCTGCAGACATCCAACTATCGATTTGCAGATTTAAAGTGATATATTCTATCGGGCACTAAATACAATTTAGCCCTCTTTAAGATAAAACCGGATGGTTAAATCTAACCTACAGACGATTTTGAATAGTCACTGTTTTGCTAGGGAAAAGGAGAGAAACTTAACCAAGATGCCTGTGATCGAACAGTCCGTTAATAATAAACCGGAAAGTGAAAGTATCTCCAATCTCTACCTTAATATGAAAGTTTAATGTTAGTGCGGCCCGCGAGCATACTTGCCAACCCTCCCGATTTTCCCGGGAGACTCCCGAATTTCAGTGCCCCTGCCGAAAATCTCCCAGGGTAACCATTCTCCCGAATTCCCGATTTTCACCTGGACAACATTATTAAGGGCGTGCCGTGATGGCACTGCCTTTAGTGTCCTCTACAACCTGTCGTCGCGTCCGCTTTTCACCATACAGCATGCCAGTCCAGTCACATAATACAAACCCCGTTTACATACGAGTTGGGAAATTGTGTTAGATGTAAATATAAACGGAATACAATGATTTGCAAATCCTTTTCAACCAATATTCAATTGAATGCACTACAAAGACAACATATTTGATGTTCAAACTCATAAACTTAATTTTTTTTTTGCAAATAATAATTAACTTAGAATTTCATGACTGCAACACGTGCCAAAGTAGTTGGGAAAGGGCATGTTCACCACTGTGTTGTATCAACTTTTCTTTTAGCAACACTCAATAAACGATTGGGAACTGAGGAAACTAATTGTTGAAGCTTTGAAAGTAGAATTCTTTCCCATTCTTGTTTTATGTAGAGCTTCAGTCGTTCAACAGTCCGGGGTCTCCGCTGTCGTATGTTACGCTTCATAATGCGCCACACATTTTCGATGGGAGACAGGTCTGGACTGCAGGCGGGCCAGGAAAGTACCCGCACTCTTTTTTTACGAAGCCACGCTGTTGTAACACGTGCTGAATGTGGCTTGGCATTGTCTTGCTGAAATAAGCAGAGGCGTCCATGAAAGAGACGGCGCTTAGATGGCAGCATATGTTGTTCCAAAACCTGTATGTACCTTTCAGCATTAATGGTGCCTTCACAGATGTGTAAGTTACCCATTGTCATGACAGAAGCTTCATCCGCATTGTCCAACTCGGCCAACTTACTTGCGGAAAAGCGGGTCTGCTGACGACCTACTGTCATGACTTGGTCCGGGGTGTGTGCTTTTCCAGGATGCAACGGAAAGTTGGCTCGTGCGAGACGGGAATGAAGGTACATGATTTATTATTATCAAAAAAAGGAATAAATGAAAGCGCGCACAGTGGCGGAGAATAAACTATAAAACCAAAAGACTATAGCAAAAAATACAAATGAAAAGCACGCACAGTGGCGGAGAACAAACTATGAAAAACAAAAAGACTATAAACATGGAACCAAAACTTACTTTGACAAGGGACATGAAGCAGGATCTTAGAGGAATGGACAGAGCATAAATGTGGCGTGAGGTCGTCAGGCCGAACAACAGAAAATGAATGAACTTAAATACTATGGACATGATTAGTGAAACAGGTGCGTGACGTGACAGGTGAAAACTAATGGTTGCTATGGTGACCAGACAAGGGAGTGAAAAGACAGAAACTAAACAAAACATGACTTAAAACAAAACATGATAATACAGACATGACAGAGCCCCTCCCTTAAGGACAGATACCAGATGTCCAAGAAAAAAAAAAACTTAACAAAAGTCATGGGAGGGCAGGAGGGGGACATGGCGGTGGGTCGCCAGACCACGTGTCCCCGTATCCACCGGGGCAGAGTTAGGTGGCGGCGGCGAGTGGAACGCCGCTGCAGCAGGCGAGGCGGGCGCCCAGGGAATGGCCACATTCGTGGCCGACTGGGAGGTGGGCGCACTTGGCGTGGCGGGCGACCAGGTAGCGGCCATATCCGTGGCCGACGAGGAGGCAGGCGCATCGACAACTTGGCAGGCGTGGCAGCTCGGTGTGGCAAGTCAGGCGGCGAAGCTCGGCGTGGCGCGTCCGGCGGCGAAGCTCGCCGTTGGTCTTGGTCTTGGTCTTGGTCTAGGCGTGGGTCTTGGTCTTGGTCTAGGTCTTGGCATGGCGGGTCTTGGTCTTGGCATGGCGGGTCTTGGTCTTGGCATGGCGGGTCTTGGTCTTGGTCTTGGCATGGCGGGTCTTGGTCTTGGTGTGGGTCTTGGTGTGGGTCTTGGCATGGCGGGTCTTGGCATGGCGGGTCTTGGCATGGCGGGTCTTGGTCTTGGCATGGCGGGTCTTGGTCTTGGCATGGCTGGTCTTGGTCTTAGCATGGCTGGTCTTGGTCTTGGCATGGCTGGTCTTGGTCTTGGCATGGCGGATCTTGGTCTTGGTCTTGGCATGGCGGGTCTTGGTCTTGGTCTTGGCATGGCGGCACTTGGCGTCGTGGAGCTGCGACTGGCGGCACTTGGCGTCGTGGAGCTTCGACTGGCGGCACTTGGCGTCGTGGAGCTGCGACTGGCGGCACTTGGCGTCGTGGAGCTGCGACTGGCGGCACTTGGCGTCGTGGAGCTGCGACTGGCGGCACTTGGCGTGGAGGGTCTTGGTCTTGGACTTGGCGTGGAGGGTCTTGGTCTTGGACTTGGCGTGGAGGGTCTTGGTGTGGAGGGTCTTGGTCTTGGCGTGGAGGGTCTTGGACTTGGCGTGGAGGGTCTTGGACTTGGCGTGGAGGGTCTTGGACTTGGCGTGGAGGGTCTTGGTCTTGACATGGAGCTGGTGCTAGCCTTGGTGCGGCGACAGGTGCTAGCCGTGGAGCTGCGACAGATGCTAGCCTTGGAGCATCGACAGGTGCTAGCCTTGGAGCAGCGACAGGTGCTAGCCTTGGAGCAGCGACAGGTGCTAGCCGTGGCTCTGGTGCTAGCCTTGGCGCTAGCCGTGGTGCAGCTACTGGTGCTAGCCGTGGAGCAGCGACAGGTGCTAGCCGTGGCTCTGGTGCTAGCCTTGGCGCTAGCCGTGGTGCAGCTACTGGTGCGAGCCGTGAAGCAACGACAGGTGCTAGCCGTGGCTCTGGTGCTAGCCTTGGCGCTAGCCGTGGTGCAGCTACTGGTGCTAGCCTTGGTGCAGGTGGAGGTGGTCTAGCTGGGGGTTGCGGCTTGGCATGGTAAAAGACTGGTGAGGGCGGTCGTGCTGGAGGCTGTGGCTTGACGGGTCGGAAGACTGGTGAGGGCGGTCGTGCTGGAGGCTGTGGCTTGACAGGTCGGAAGACTGGGGGTGGCGGCCGTGAGGGAGGCTGTGGCTTGACATGGTGATGCAGAGCCACCCCACCTACACAGCTCCCGACCCCAGCCCCTCCTCAAGGGGCGGATACCAGACGCGCTCCCTGCGGTCTGGAACTCTCTGTAGGGGTGGGCGGGGGAGGGCAGAAATTTCCCCTTTATTTTGGCCACAATATTTTTCTTTATCCCCCACCTGGGGTTGTGTGGGTGGAAAAAAAGAAAAAAATTGTGACGGGGGCGGGACTTGAGTCTTGGGGGGTGGGGCATGAGTCTTGGGGGGCGGGGCATGAAATTGGGATGGCTGTGACTGACTAGACCTGATTTCTAAAAACATGTTTTGATAATGTTTTATCAAAGACATGGCATTAGAGTTTTTAGCTGGAGGCGGGTGATTTGCATTGACTCACACGATGAACACTACATATATTTTTATATGACGCCAGATAACACTACGGGAGCCGTCACTTTTTTGTGCTCACTATCCCGGTGCTTTCCGCCGACTGCCGTGTTGCTGTAGGGAGGAAAAGCGGAACGACAAACATTGCGGAAATAACATTATTTTCCGTGCGTCGGCTAAATACAAATATATTCCACAACCCCAAACATGTCTTTTTCAAAGCCTGCAGTGAAGAGACAGGTTAGTGATGAGCAAAGACAATTCAAGGAAAAGTGGGAGATGCGATATTTCTTTGTTGAGCACAGGGGCACCCCGACGTGTCTTATTTGCACAGAGAAAGTTGCGGTGCACAAGGAATACAATTTGAAACGTCATTATACAACTAGACATGCTGAGGAGTATGCGCAATACCAGGGAGATGAGAGAGTGAAGCGGGTTGCAAATTTTAAAACCAGTCTACTGAGGCAACAAAATTTCTTTAAGAAAGCAACCGAAAAGAGCGATGCAGCAGTCAAAGCTAGCTACATGGTGAGTGAGATGGTTGCGAGGGCGGGAAAGCCATTCAAAGAAGGTGAAGTCATTAAAAAGTGCATGTTAGATTTTTTTTTTTTTAAATCTTTTCTTGCGGCCCAGCCTCACCCAGTTTCTGCATCCAGTGGCCCCCAGGTAAATTGAGTTTGAGACTCCTGTTCTAAGGGCTCTGTGTTGTGGTTGTGTGTGCGCTTGGAATGATCTAGAGATCCATGCAAGAAGGCATGAAAATGCATGTTGCAAGAAGTTTTTTTCCATGTGGGAGATACCGTATTTTCCGCACCATAAGGCGCCCTGGGTTATAAGCCGCGCCTTCAATGAACGGCATATTTCAAAACTTTGTCCACCTATAAGCCGCCCCGTGTTGTAAGCCGCATCTAACTGCGCTAAAGGAATGTCAAAAAAACAGTCAGATAGGTCAGTCAAACTTTAATAATATATTAAAAACCAGCGTTCTAACAACTCTGTTCACTCCCAAAATGTACGCAAATGTGCAATCACAAACATAGTCAAATTCAAAATAGTGCAGAGCAATAGCAACATAATGTTGCTCGAACGTTAATGTCACAACACACAAAATAAACATAACGCTCACTTTCTGAAGTTATTCTTCATTCATAAATCCCTCGAATTCTTCTCTTTCGGTGTCCGAATTGAAAAGTTGGGCGAATGTGGGATCCAAAATGGCCGGCTCCGTCTCGCTGTCTCCCTGTCTTAGTGAAGGTGTGTTCGCCTTCTGTCATCCACTGTTCCCACGCAGTTAGCAGTCTAGCTTCGAATGCCCTGTTGACACCAATATCTAGCGGCTGGAGGTCTTTTGTCAATCCACCCGGAAAGCGTGTCTCTTAATGTGATGTTATGAGCTAGCAAATATAACAACTACACTACCCAGCATGCAACGATAGTGACGAGCATGCGCGGTAGCCCTGAGAAGCGTTGTTGTATGCTGGCAGTTAGAATGTGGTTATGAGCACGCTGTGAGTAAACGTTGAGAACTCAGTTAACACGCCTCGTCTGCATTATTTATAATTAGACAGACAACACACTTAATAGGAGCCATTTTGGGGTCTTTACATAAACACACAAATGGAAATGAAACGTCACATATCCCAGCATGCACCGCGCGCTTCTTCTACGGGGAAAAAAGATGGCGGCTGTTTACCGTAGTTGCGAGACCGAAACTTTATGAAAATTAATATTAATATTAACCCATATATAAGGCGCACCGGATTATAAGGCGCACTGTCAGCTTTTGAGAAAATTTGTGGTTTTTAGGTGCGCCTTATAGTGCGGAAAATACGGTACATATATTGCTGAATGACTAAGGTCATTCAGCAGTTCCCCACATCTGCGGCCCCCTCTAAGGTGTCTCATTGTATCCCATTGGGTTGAGTTTTTGCTTGCCCTGATGTGGGATCTGAGCTGCGGATGTCGTTGTGGCTTGTGCAGCCCTTTGAGGCACTTGTGATTAAGGGCTATATATAAACAAACTTTGATTGATTGACTTTCAATATTTGTATTTCTGACAATTCAAATATGTTGACACACACATGTAGGGCGGAAGGTTTTCCATCCATCGTCTGTCATTGCAGCGTGATCGCTTCCTTTCTCACAGCCATTTGTGTGTAATTGTGCCAGTTTGCAAACATAGGGCTAAAGATAGATGGTTGCAAAACAGTTTCAGCCTTGATAAATTGCGAGAGCTGAATTATTAAATTTGTTAATGTGTGGGTGTTGTAACAGTCAGCTTATATTCTGCATGTACATAAAGATAGACACGCTAAATGG
Source organism: Nerophis lumbriciformis (assembly GCF_033978685.3). NCBI lineage: Eukaryota > Metazoa > Chordata > Actinopteri > Syngnathiformes > Syngnathidae > Nerophis > Nerophis lumbriciformis. The sequence goes on from NC_084576.2 coordinate 896,895, forward strand.
ATTGCGCTCTCTATTTTGCTCATTTTAGACTGAGACACAATCCTCTACACACTTAGTGATCAACAAGGGAGAGGGAAGTCTTGACTTCTCTGCTTAGACTGCTGCCCCTGCGACCAGACCTCGGTTAAACGGAAGAAAATTAAAACTATTTCTTGATAACAGAAACATTTATTTGGGAATGTTTCAAGTCCCCCTTTAAAGCAGTACGAGGGAGTTAGGCCATAACGGAGGTTTGCGTGGATGTACTCAACAGCACCTCTGCTGGTTGCAGCCAAGTAGGGGCGCAAAGATTGGTCAACATTTATTGACAATAAAATTTGTCGCCGAAAAATTATTTTGTTTACAATAGTCTGTGACGTCATCCCTTGTGTTTTTCGGCGGTGTTCCAATCTCAACACTCTAAGACAGCGTGTTACCTTGCTAGCGAGTTAACAAGTGTGAGACAAGTGTGAAAAATAGATTAATTTTAGCCAAAGTACGCAGGCTGAACTTTGTCTTAACCAATTCAAGTACTTGTTTTATTTGTCAGGAACTTCAGATGTGAAGCAGCGTCTGCACAATAGACGTCAATCTCACACACAGACACACACACGCGCCCATACAAACATTACACACCACGGTGCTGATATCACAAAACAATGAATATACAATCTATTACTGTCAGAGTTTGTAGGTGACGAACCCCAAGATGCAGAGAAGGCGGAAGGCATTGTACGAGAAAACATGATTTAATTAAACACCATGGCAAAACAACAAAGAAAAAGGTAACAAAAGGCGCGCACAAGGCGGAGAACAAACTTGGCTATGAACTAAAATAGCACAGAGGCTAACTGTGGACAATAAACCAAAAACACTTACTGTGACATGAAGGAACTAGGACATGAGCAGAGTGAAACAAAAGTAGACAGGGCTACAACGACACGTGTTAAGACAGGTAGTAGTGACAATGATCCAGCCATGACTGGAGGAGAAGGCAGGTTTAAATAGTAGCTGGCTGATTGACACCAGGTGTGGCCAGGTGCCAATCAGCCACAGCTGAAGGGACACAGCACTCAGGGAGAAACAGGAAACAGAACCAAAATAAGAGCGTTGACAGGAAATGACAGAGGAAAAACTAAAACTTGACCAAACTGTCAGGGACAAGCCTGACAATTACATAGCTAAACGTTCAGAATTAATCAAGTCTATTAGATTGCTAAAAATGCCAGGAATTAATCAAAATCAATAATATACATGTGCAGCTTTTTAAACACATAATCAAAAAATATAAATTTTTAGGTGTTTGGAGTTTTCCTAAAAAATAATACTTTGTTTTTGTCAACTCTGGGCAAGTTATTTTGTTTTTTGGAACAGCCTAATGAGCAGCCTGTATAATGTAAAGCGCTTTGGGTATCATTCCTGGTATAGTAAAGCGCGATATAAATACAGACATTTTACCGCCGTTACAGTATAAATAAATATTTCTGAATTATTCAGTCATCTTTGTTAATTAGTACATGCCAAACATATCTTAAGTTGAATTTAAAAGCAGATGGCTAAATTAGAACCACTAAAATAGGTTTATGCTTCACAATCTCATTAGTTGAATAATCGTTAAGATAATCGCTGACTAGTCGACTATCAAAATAGTTCATGTTATAGCCTTACAGCCAAGTAGTGCACAATATCTTGCCTCAATTGCATCAAGCTGCGATGAATCCACAAAAAGAGGGACAGAAGTATTTCATTTTTTACCTGTTTTGACGATAACGATAAAGGCTTTCCAACCACCGTGGCGTGAGTGACTTCCAGGTTATGTGCAGAGTCGAGCTGGGCCTAGGGGAAGGAAGGTATAAAAGTAAATAAATTCCATGAAAATGGTTCTGTTGTTGTGGTAGTCGAGATAATGAGGCGATAGAGCAGTAGTTCTGAGCCAGTGAGTTTATTATATTTTGTATCAGACTTATTTCCACAACAACAACAACAACAACCCTTTTTTCCCCAGAAGTGTGTCCCCTTATAACTGGTCACATTCAACCTATCCACCAAACCCCAATCTGGTGATGAGAACAATTAGTGCCCCACTACACAGGCCCCACCGAAACACCAGATTTGGCACTAACACAAAACACACAGAACAACTAACTAAAAAACACAGAAACCACCAAATTAGTTTTTTTGGGTGGTGTAATAGGATGCCCATAGCGGTTAATCCGCACAGTACACATGGGTACAAACCATGTTGCCCTTGGGGGTCAAACTCGACGCCAACGAGCTAGGGCAGAAACAGCGGGCAATCCAGACCATCTGTCAAAAGAAGTAACAGGGTCCAGAACAGATGCAGGCGTTCGGACCCGACGAGGTGGGAGTGCAGGTAGCGTCACGCTGTCCGGGTCCTGATGGGCAGGCTTTATCCAATCAACAGTGACCCGCTCATGCTGACCCTCCAAGTCTATGATAAAGTTCTTGAGCCCTGCTTTCACCACTCGAAAGGGGCCATTGTAAGGAGTGGGGAGCCATGACCACTATGACGGAGAAACACAAACTTTGCAGGCAGGAAGTCTTTGGGCATATGGTAACAAGGCAAACGGTGATGCATGGGGACAGGCACCACTGCCTTGGTGGCCCCCTGAGCAGCAGGGTGATGGGCCACTTTTGTCCCTTGACCCGAGGTCGTGGGCAGGAAGTCGCCTGGCACCCTCAGGGGCTGACCATAGACCAATTCATCAGCAGAGGCCTGAAGGTCTTCCTTCGGAACAGAACGCAGGCCCAAGATTACCTAAAGTAAACGGTCAACCTACCCACTTTCTGTGAGACCAGCCCACAGGGCAGCCTTTAGTGAGCGATGAAACCTTTCATAGAGTTAAGTTAAAGTTAAAGTACCAATGATTGTCACACACACACTAGGTGTGGCGAGATTATTCTCTGCATTTGACCCATCACCCTTGATCACCCCCTGGGAGGTGAGGGGAGCAGTAGGCAGCAGCGGTGGCCGCGCCCGGGAATCATTTTGGTGATTTAACCCCCAATTCCAACCCTTGATGCTGAGTGCCAAGCAGGGAGGTAATGGGTCCCATTTTTATAGTCTTTGGTATGACTCGGCCGGGGTTTGAACTCACAACCTACCGATCTCAGGGCGGACACTCTAACCACTAGGCCACTGAGTAGAGCCCGTTTGCTTGAGGGTGATAAGCAGTAGTGTGATGCAGCTGTACCCCCAGTCCTACAGCCATTGCGTTCCACAGCTCTGAAGTGAACTGAGCTCCCCTGTCTGAGGTCAGGTCAGACGGTGTGCCAAACCGCGAGACCCAGTTTAAAATAAAAGCCCGAGCAATCTCGTTGTTGTTGTGGACGAGAGTGGAACTACTTCTGGCCATCTGGACACACATGCAGCTGCCCACCCTCTGACATCCTTCCGCATACCTGGCCAGACAAATTTGGTGCTAACCAGCCTCACAGATGCCTTCACGCCGGGGTGAGAGAGAGCATGCACGGCATCAAACACCGGCCGGCGCCAAGCCGCAGATACCATTGGACGAGGTGGACCAGTAGAAATGTCACAGAGCAATGTGGAACCATTGCCATGGCAGGGAACATCCACACACTGCAAACAGGTTACCGCTGTGCGCCAGCCCAGAAGATCTGGATCCTTGCTCTGATAGGCTGCCATCCCCGCAAAGTCGAGACCTGGGTGTACAGCACTGACAAGCACCCATGACAGATAGTCCGCTACTCCATTGTGCTTTCCGGCCACATGCCTAATTTTCGTAGTGAACTCTGAGATGGATGCAAGCTGGCGTTGCTGGCGGGCAGACCAGGGGTCTGAAGTTTTAGCCATGGCAAAAGTCAGAGGTTTGTGGTCCACAAAAGCCGTAAAATCGCAACCCTCCAACAGGAACCTGAAATGTCGCATCACCAGGAACAAGGCCAGGAGCAAGGCCAGGAGCTCCTTGTCAAAAATGCTGTATTTCCTTTCAGCTGCCCTGAATTGCCTGCTGAAGAAAGCAAGGGGCTGCTATGTCCCCGCCATCCACTGCTCGCAAACTGCACCCACGGCTACATTTGAGGCATCAGTAGTGAGAGTCAAAGGAGCAGTAGGGGAGAGATGTGCTAGCAAGGTTGCGCTGGCCAGAGAAGACTTTGTGTCTTCAAACGCTCGCAGCTTGTCAGGAGACCAGTTCACCTCCTGTGAACATTTCCTCCCCTTTAATGCCTCATAGAGGTGCATGAAATGAGCTGCACGTGGAATGAAACAGTTATAAAAATTGACCATTCCGAGAAACTCCTGAAGCAGCTTGACAGTTAGTAGGCGTGGAAACTTGGAAATTGCCTCCACCTGTGGAGGCAGGGGAACAGCACCTTGCGAGGACACCTGGTGGCCAAAAAAAGTTCATGTATGTTACTCCAAACTGGCACTTAGTTCACAACCAGGCCATGTTTCTTCAACCGGCTAAACAGCAGACATAAATGTTTCAAATGTTCCCAAGCTGATCGACTGGCTACTAGAATATCGTCCAAATAAACAAACAAAAATGGTAAATCCCGTAAAAAAGAGTCCATGAGCCACTGAAAAGTCTGTGCTGCCCCACGCAGGCCAAATGGCATCCTCAAAAACTCAAATAATCCAAAAGGAGTTATTATGGCAGTCTTCGGTATGTCCAACTCATGTACAGGCACCTGGTGGTAGCCACGCACCAAATCTACCTTCAAGAAAATAGACGCTCCAGCCAGCCATGAAGAAAAGTCCTGAATGTGCGGGACGGGGTAATGGTCCCACGTGGTGACATTATTCAGTCGGCGAAAGTCATTACAATGCCGCCATAGCCCACCAGGCTTCGATACGGCAAAGCCCAAGGACTGTTGGAACACCGTACAATCTCCAGTCTCTCCATAGTGGCAAATTCCTGCCGTGCCAGGGCCAGTTTAGCAGAGTCAAGCCGCCGTGTCCGGGCATAAACAGGCGGGCCCACTGTAGGGATGAAGTGCTCCACCCCATGCTTCGCGGCCGCTGCAATCAGTTCTGGAAACTCTGAAAGAAGCCGTTGATAAACATTCCCCACAGCGAGCATGTTGGCAATGGTCACAGGCTCCGGCTCCCCCAGTGTTCATGGAATAGTGGAGAAAGCGACAGAGTGAATTAAACAGCAATTTGGGACGTCCACCAACAGTCTATTTGCACACAAAAAATCTGCCCTCAGAATAGGTACAACCACAGAGGCAATAACGAAGTCCCAGATGAATGTGTGTTCAGAAAACAAAACAGTCACTGAGCTGGTGCTGAAAATGCGGATGCTAGTTCCATTGGCGGCACTCAGCGGGGGCCCGTGGCGATTTTCCAGTGCATCCACGGCTGATGGAGGCAGGAAACTCCGCTGGGCGCCCGAGTCCACCAGCCACCGGTGGCCCAACAAGCCGTCGGCGACAAACAGCAGCTTATCCGCTCTGCCCCTGCTCACTTCTGTCACTGAGCACCGGCCCTGGCAGCACGCAACGCTTTACCTTGGTCCCAAAACGGCGGTGGTAAAAGCATAACTCCGCCTCCATGCAGCGACGGTCCAACACTGCAGCCACAATGCTAGAATCGAGCTCCTCAGGTGCATTCCAGGTGGCAGGCTGCAGGGCTTGAATGCTGAACTGGCGAGCAGCTAGAAGAATCCTGTCCGGCTCCTCAGCCAAACCTCAGGAATCTTTTGTAGTGACTAACGGCGAGTTGGCGAGCGCCGTGCGTACCGGGGGCGGTAGCTGACGGAGAAACAGCTGCACGAATAGGAACGATGCATCCCCGGAATTGAGCAATGAGAGCATATTCTCCATTAGCTCGGTAGGCTTGCTGTCTCCCAGGCCGTTGAGAGACAAGAGGTGGTCAGCTCGCTCAGCGTCGGACAGCTGGTACAGCCGCAGCAATAAAGTCTTTAACGCACCGTACTTGTCAGCCGCCGGAGGATCCCTCAGCACGCCAAAACTCACCACATAGTTTGAGCGTCCAGAGCAGCAACAACATGGTAGTATCGTGTCTCATCTGTTATAAACCCCCAAAGTCGAAACTGGGCTTCCACATGCTGCAACCAGGGATCTGGGAGTTTCACCGTTACAGCAAAAACGGCGGTAGCCGCTACTTGCTGTTGTGATGGCGCCAAGCCATCAGGCATGACAAGACCTGCAGCGTTTAACATGTTCAAAAAACGTTGAGGTCACCAATGTTGGAGTCGAGATAATGAGGCTCAGAGCAGTAGTTCTGAGCCGGTGAGTTTATTATCAGACTTCTTTCCACAACAATAACAACCTATTTTCCCAGAAGTGTGTCCCCTTATAACTGGTCACATCCGACCTATCCACCAATCCCCAATCTGGTGATGAGAACAAAATCGTGCCCCGCTACACTGTGTCATTTCTGTAGATAAAAATATATAAAATAAAATAAAAATGTATGTCCATTGAGGAATAAGATGTTTGATAAAATATGTTTTTCTTTTCTTTTTCACAGTTTCTTTTAGCTGAGATATTGTGTTAGTTAGCTTTGTACTTCTTTACAGGGACGTTACGGCATACTTGCCAACCCTCCCGGATTTTCCGGGAGACTCCCGAAATTCAGCGCCTCTCCCGAAAACCTCCCGGGACAAATTTTCTCCGGAAAATCTCCAGAAATTCAGGCACACAATACAAACAGCGTACCTGCCCAATCATGTTATAACTGTAGAATGATCGAGGGCGAGTTCTTGGTTTCTTATGTATGTTTATTGTTAGGCAGTTTCATTAACGTCCTCCCAGCGCGGCAACAACACACAACAACAGCAGTCACGTTTTGTCTATCGTAAAGCAGTTCGTCTGCCGTAAACAGCAATGTTGTGACACTCTTAAACAGTACAATACTGCCATCTAGTGCATTTGATGAAAGCACTTTTTGCGTGCCACACAGCATGTTCAGCATGGTTAGAAAAATAGTGACAAATAGAACAAGGATGGACAATTCAACCCTTAACTCAACAATGAGTAGATGAGTGTTATGTGTGTGTATATGTGTAAATAAATAAATAAATGAACACTGAAATTCAAGTATTTCTTTTATTTATATATATATATATATATATATATATATATATATATATATATATATATATATATATATATATATGAAACACTTGACTTGGTGAATCCTAGCTGTAAATATACTCCTCCCCTCTTAACCACGCCCCCAACCCCGCCCCCCACCTCCCGAAATCGGAGGTCTCAAGGTTGGCAAGTATGCGTTACGGTGTTGTTTCTGAACCTAAGGCAACAGTTGCACTGCAGAGAAGAAGCAAAAACATATTTCCAATTTCTGTTGCTAACATGTCCAGTCAAGTTTATTGGCCATATCTGGTCTCCATAGCGACAGTAGCAGAAGACCACCACAGGCATTATGATTGCATTCTCCGGGTACAATCATGCAATGATTTCCAAGAAGAAACATAAGAGCTAATCAAGCTGTCAATTGTGGAGGCTTTTTACTGGCTATATCAATATGAAAAATATATTTTAGATGGAATTTGCCAAATGCATGTTCACTTCAGGAGTTGTTTGTGGAACATTGATGTAATTAATCTATAAATGCCATGCATTAATATTCTACCGCTTGTTCCTCTCGGGGTGCTGGATGTTATTAGTCATGCTCATGTAGGGGGAAACACTGCCATTCTGTATGAATATTCAGGCAAATCATTCACTTTGTTTAAACTCCATACAGCCCTCGGCCTTCACAACATCAATTGTGAATAGTTTCTGCTCCTCCATCGCTGCAGAACAAATACAGCTTTGAATTTGAACAGGGGTCACGTGGAAGCAGTGTTTCCCACAGGGCTGCAATCTATTTGCGGCGAGTGGTTAAAGACGTAATGACGAAATCGGCGGATTTGCATAATGTGGGCAAAAGAATATGAAAGCAAAACATTTTACTTTCTCCTGTCGCTTTTTGTTTACTGACACAAACAAAACTGAGTCATCTGGGAGTGCTTTTAGATGGAGGAGGGGCCGACAGGAGCACCCGTTGCTCGTTGAGAAGAGCCATATGTGCTTTCTTGTCAGAGTCTGCAAAAGACTCTTCACTAGATTTGTCGCTAATCGTTAAAAGGGAATATCAAAATGAGCACTCACTAACTATTAGAGGTGGGTGATACTGGGAATTTTTATTCTATACCAAGTAAATACAGTGCCAGTATCACTGATACTGACACCAATATTTTTGACTTGAAATGTAATGATCATTGAACCATTGTGAATCATCGTGATGATTTGCCTCTAGTGGAACACAGGAAAAATAAGTATGGAAGTATTATTGGAGCAAAATTATTTGTAAACGTGTATCTCAATCTGTGCCATGCGTGTGTACTAATTTGCGTTTGTATATCAATCTGAGTGTGTGTATCCAAATCCATGTACGTGTGTTTTAGGTCCACGTACGTGTGTTTTAAGTTGTTTGTCTGTCCCTGATCAGAAACAGCCCTCGATAGGCTGTCTACTTACACGGGACTTTTGCAACACTTCTGCCGCGTAAAATTTGAGCGCGTGCATCCAGATTTGTGAGTGTGTAATACAACTTGTGCGCACGTATACAGAAGTGTGTAGGTGTAACACAATCTGCGTGTGCGTATCTGACGTGTGCCTACTAGTGTTGTATGGTATACCGGTATTAGTATAGTACCGCGATACTACCGGTAATGAATCATTTTCGGTACTATACAGCCTCTGAAAAGTATCGGTCCAAGCAGACACAATTTGTAGACAGAATAGGGAGAACGGACGCATTTTGGCTAGAAAACTAACTATAAAGGTGAAGTTATAACACTGAAACGCCCTCAGGAAGAGGTGCTTTAAGACATGGCTAGCTAGCTAGCGGCTAACGTCCAGCCGCTGTCGGCAGTGTTTTAGCTACTTCTAAATCACTAATCCTGGTCTCCATGGCGACACGTAAAGTAAGTTTCTTACAAGTATCATCCCTGCAGGACGAGGAATAGCTAAACCTGCTTCACTACACACCATAGCTCACTGGTGTCAAAATGTAAACAAACGCCATTGGTGGATCTATACCTGACATCCACTGTAATGATACCAAGTACAGAAGCGATACTACTATGATTACGTCGATATTTTTTGGCATCACAACATCTTCTTTCGTTTTTTGTTTTTTTAAATTTATATTATGTTTATAAACTCAGGAAATATGTCCTTGGACACATGAGGAATATGACCAATGTATGATCCTGTAACGACTTGGTATCGGATTGATACCTACATTTGTGGTATCATCCAAAACTAATGTAAAGTATCCAAACAACAGAAGAATAAGTGATTATTACATTTTTAACAGAAGTGTAGATAGCAGAGGTGTGGACTCGAGTCACATGACTTGGACTCGAGTCAGACTCGAGTCATGAATTTGATGACTTTAGACTCGACTTGACAAAATGTAAAAAGACTTGCAACTCGACTTAGACTTTAACATCAATGACTTGTGACTTCACTTGGACTTGAGCCTTTTGAATTGACATGACTTGACATGACTTGCTACTTTCCCCAAAACCCAAAGATGAAAAAGTTATTCGGGAGCGCTCCGTATTTTTCATTGTGTACTTGTCTATCAGCGTTGCGTGTGTCAGCTGGTGTGCTCTCAGTACAACAGCCAATCAAATTACATCTACTTTGTTTTCATCACACAGCATTCATCCAATCAAATTGCAGGACAACCAACGAAGAAGACATGTCCAAACCACACGCCAGTGAACAAAAAATGATACCTAAAATAATTTTGTTTGGGTATAAAAATTACGAGGTGGTCAACACAAAACGGTTTGCAGTATGCAACACATGCGGTTCGAAAATTACTGATGGAGAGGCAACAACTTCCAACTTCGTCCGGCATTTGAAGTTGCACAAAGAACGGTAAGTTTTGAATGTAAGATAACGTTTATTGGCTAAGTAACGTGACTTTTATTTGCTGTGTAGTTAAATCAGTGAGGCTGTAAACTCACTGCTAACGTTATAACGTTATTGCAAACACGGGAATCTGTTGCAGTTCACTACCTTATTCATACTTTTTGTTCAGTGATTTTTTTTAAGCAGGGTTACGTTAGTCAATATATCACACGTAACGTTAGACGGCGGTCAGCAGCACCGCGTATTTTAGCCACCTAAAAAAAGACAAAAATAGTAAAATAAAGGTCAGTTAAAATGTATACTATATTATGAATATGTGTACCATTTTAGCTAGCTTTCTGACATACTGTTGGTTGTTTACCTCAGTGGTCCCCAACCACCGGGCCACGGCCCGGTACTGGTCCGTGGATCGATTGGTATCGGGCCGCACAAGAAATAATTTTTTTTCCTTTTCTTTTTTTAATTAAATCAACATAAAAAACACAAGATACACTTACAAGTAGTGCACCAACCCAAAACAACTCTCTCCCCCCTTTTGTTCTGGGCATTGAACATGAAGACTCTTCCTTCACTGTTCCGAGTGGCCATGAGAGTCTTGGCAGTGCCTGCCTCCAGTGCTCCAGTGGAGCGAGTTTTCAGCCATGGTGGCATCATACTACGCCCCCATCGTGCACAAATGACTGACAGACTCTTGGCTAATTTGGTCTTTTGCAAATGCAATGCAGCATAGGGCCCTGACATATAAAAAGTACAACTTTTTTGTTATGTTCACGTATATGTCATGTTTTTTCAATGTTAACACTTTTGTACAAATAAGTACATTTGCACTTTATTTTTCAATGTGTTTGTTCTGTAAAGGAATGAGTTAATGTTTAAAATGACTGGTTAATAGTGCTATTATGAAGTGCAATGTCAGCACAATTTTCTTTCCTGCAATTTAAAATGCACTTGTTTTAATAAATAAATACAGCGTTTGAAAAGCAGACACAATCTGTGTTAATATATTAGTCTGTGGTTAAAAGGACTTGAAAGGACTCGAAGCGCAAAATGCAGGACTTAGGACTTGACTTGAGACTTTCCAGTCTTGACTTTGGACTTGACTCGGGGCTTGCCTGTCTTGACTCGGGACTTGACTCGGACTTGAGGGCAAAGACTTGAGACTTACTTGTGACTTGCAAAACAATGACTTGGTCCCACCTCTGGTAGATAGACCATGTTGAAAGAGAATTTAAGCAGATATTAACAGTAAACCACTTCCACTTGTCCTTAATAATGTTGACAAAATAATAGAATGATAAATGACACAATATGTTACTGAATACGCCAGCAGACTAATTAGAAGTCTTTGTTTTTTTTACTTACTACTAAAAGACAAGTTGTCTTGTATGTTCACTATTTTATTCAGGGACAAAATTGCAATAAGAAAAATATGTTTAATGTACCCTAAGATTTTTTGTTGAAATAAAGCCAATAATGACATTTTTTTTGGTCCCCTTTATTTAGAAAATTACCAAAAAGTATCGAAATAATTTTAGTACCGGTATCACCAAGCCATCAATCCACTGTGCCTACATTTAACTAACCACGGAAGACACTACGGAATTTAAACCAATCAGAAACAACGTAAGGCGGGTCCTGGCTTCTCTCTTTCACACACCTCAGCTGTACGTAGTTTCTGATTGGTTTAAATTTCGTGGCGTCTTCCGTGGTTTGTCAAATGCAAGCACACCTCAGATTCGCACACTCAGATTGTGTTACACGTACGCATTTCTGAATTTGCGCACACAAGTTGTATTACTCGCTCACAAATCTGGATGCGCGCACTCAAATCGTACATAGATACGATGCTGCTCACTGCTCCCCTCACCTCCCAGGGTGTGAACATGGGGATGGGTCAAATGCAGAGGACACATTTCACCACACCCATTATGTGTGTGGTAATCGTTGGGACTGTATTTTTATTTATTACACGCATGCACTTCTGAATGCGCAAGCACGAGTTGTATGACACGCTCACGAATCTGGATGCGCGCGCTCAAATCTTACACGGCAGAAGTGTCGCAAAAGTCATGTGTGAGTCGACAGGTTCTTTCTGGTTAGGGAAAGACAGACAACTTCAAACACACGTACGTGGATCTGAATACACACACTCAAATTGATATAAAGACACACAAATTAGTACACGCGCACACCAATTGGATGACACGCGCACAGATTGAGAGAAACGTTTGCAAATAATTTTGCTAAAATATTACTTCCATAAATAAGTTATGCAAAAAAAAAATTGTCATAACTAAATATAACAACCAAAAACCATGTAATAAATATGCTAATTGATATTGTCATTTATTCACGCCATTGTACTCTTGAGGGATTCAATCGATCGCAACTGGACTGTTCCGTTTGTCTTGGAAGACATTTCGCCTCTCATCTAAGCTGTAATAATATATAAATAAATAAAAAAAACTCACCATTTAACATTTAAAAAACAAAACCTTCCATCCATTCATCCATTTTCTACTGCTTGTCCCTCGCAGGGGGGTGCTGGAGCCTATTCAAAAACAACAAAAATAAAAATCTTAAAAAGTAAGCAAAACCTTTCAAATAACTACCATCATATGCAAATATTTGTGGAGAGAGAGGGGGGGGGGGGGGGGAGAGAGGTGTGCTGTTTGCAGTTACAGACTAGAAGAGATGCTGCTGTTGAAAAACTCGAAAAATAGAGCAATTTGCTGGAAACTGCATTAAAAGTATTGATCCCATCACTCTAATATTCATACGATATCAATACTCTCAATATGTAGATCGATACGCCTAATAATAACGACAATTTGATTAAGTTGGCAACGTTGATCCCTTCTGCTCCATCCTCTTATTTCTGTGGCAGACCAGGCGCTGTTTAATGTGTTTAGGAGCAAGTGCTAACAAGAAGCGCCAAATCAATTTGGGGCGGTCCAAATTTTGTGCAGCGAGCTGCCCCAAATAAATTAGTGGGTTAGTGGCACGAGTGGGTAAAGGACAGCATTCATTTGAAACAATTTCAACACTGGAAATTGCAATTCAATTCGAAAACCAATTGAAATCAAATATAGGCGACAAACTAAAGTGCCCTTACAACTAGAATTTGTTGTTTTGGGAGGAAATCCAACAGTATAGCACATCCTGCCTATTCAGTTCTTGTCTACTATTCGTATTACTTCAAGTCAGTCAGTAGTGAGGACATCTCTTCTGTGCATCCCACAGATTTCCAATTGGATTCAGGTCTGAGCTACGGCCTTTATCTGGCTTTTCTACTTTTATTCGTTTTTTTTTTCCCTCGCTAAAGTAATCCTGACTCAAGACACATTTTGGTATGCAACTGGCACGACAGAAACTATCTCTGTGAAAAGACACGTAGCGTCGGTGCAGCTCAAATAGAATGATGAGTAGCCAGCCGTATCAATATGATAATTATTAATGAAACCGAATAACTAAAATACCACAGGTTGGTTGACGTAAAACAGGTGACTAAGTCTCTTTAGAATTGATTCTCTTCAATGTGAAAAAGTAATTGCTCTATTGAAATAAATAGACTTTGATTAACAGTGTGCAATAGTCACCTTGCAAACAGGATATATCTCCTGCACTGGGGCTGATGTTGCACATTGTCCCAGATCCTTCTCTACAGCCAGAAGGGGGCGCTGTTCTTCCAATGGCAGCTTTTTCCAACAGTGGCTAGTTTATTTGAATGTACAACTATATATAGTGTACACCACTATTTATTAACTGTATGGCTGCCAAAAAAATAAATATTTTTCTCAGCTGTGGTCTGTATGGGCCGCAGCAGTGCTCAGTTGTAATACACTTTTTCACCACTTGTGGCAGTAATGACAATACCAAACAAACAGAATAACTCTGCAGCTAAAGTCACAGGGAACTTTCTTAAGCGCAACAATTATGACTAAAGTGTGGTTAGATACAAGAAGGACATTGATGTTACCTGCACCCTATGTAACATGCATCTAGTGACTGTTTACCACCTGTTTTGGACTTGTGAAAGAACTCGATTATTATGGGAGGGCATCTGTCGTTTCATCTTGGACAATATTTATGACAAATTTGTGCTTTGCCTTAAAGATGTGTTATTTGGATTTACACAGTATAAGAAAAACTTGAAAAGGAATTTTACCTATGCAACCTCATTAAAAGTTAAAGTTAAAGTACCAATGATTGTCACACACACGAGGTGTGGCGAAATTATTCTCTGCATTTGACCCATCACCCTTGATCACCCCCTGGGAGGTGAGGGGAGCAGTGGGCAGCAGCGGTGGCCGCGCCCGGGAATCATTTTTGGTGATTTAACCCCCAATTCCAACCTTTGTTATACTATTGACTAAGTTGTATATTCTCAAATGTAAGGTTCTTAATACCCAACCTGTTTTTTGTGCCTTTAAAAAAAGAGTTAGAACTTTACATTAAAATGCTTTCTACCTCTAGCAACCAAAAAGCTATGAAAACTATAATGCTATGCTCCACATTTTAAATATTTACATAACTTGTGTGGGCCTCTATATATATATATATATATAAATATATATATATATATATATATATATATATATATATATATATATATATATATATATATATATATATGTCTTAATAAGGTTATCCAAAAAATAGTGCTCGATACCGTAGTAGAGCGCAATATATGTATGTGTGGGGAAAAAAAATCACAAGACTATTTCATCTCTACAGGCCTGTTTCATGAGGGGGGTACCCTCAATCGTCAGGAGATTTTAATGGGAGCATTCGCATACCATGGTTTATATAGGGCACAGAGTGGGTGGATACAGGCTGGCCTAGGGGCGTGGTGATTGGTTCATGTGTTACCTAGGAGGTGTTTCCGTCTATGGCGGCATGTTGTTACAATTTCGCTGCGCTTGTTGAGGGATGACAGGTCTGGACGGTAGATAATAAACAGTTTCTCTTTCAAGCATAGGTTGCATCTTTTATTACCACTATTGTAAGGTGTGCTGGATGCAAGAATTTGCCATGTTATTGAATATTCAACATTATTGTCTTTGAGGTCCCAAATGTGTTTGCTGAGTTCTGTGGTATTTCGCAGGTTTTTGTTCCTGAAAGAAGCCTTGTGGTTGTTCCATCTGGTTTTGAATTCACCCTCGGTTAATCCTACATATGTGTCGGATGTGTTAATGTCCTTGCGTATTACCTTAGATTGGTAGACAACTGATGTTTGTAAGCATCCCCCGTTGAGGGGGCAATCAGGTTTCTTTCGACAGTTACATGCTTTGTTGGTTTTGGAGTCGTTCTGACTGGGGGTCGACGGCTCATTTGCAATTGTTTTGTTGTGGTTTGAGATTATTTGTCGTATATTGTTCATGCAGCTGTAGCTCAATTTGATGTTGTTCTTGTTGAATACTTTTCTTAGGCTGTTGTCTTTGGGAAAGTGTTTGTCAATCAGGTTGAGGAATTTGTGTCCAATGTTCGTTGAGACGTTTTTGCTGTATGGGGGGTTGTACCAGATGATGCCGTTTCGTTTTCTGTTCTTTTTTGGCTGGTTTCCTGGCGTGGGTTCGTAGGTGAGGGTGAAATTGTATCCGCTTTCATCAAGGGCTTTTTGGTACGGGGGGGTTGCTTGGTCAAATTCAGCTTTGCTAGATGACAGCATCGATAGCCTTTTATTGATTCCGGTAGGTATTCTTTTCGTGGTGGTGGGTGGATGGTTGCTGTCATGGTGCACGTATTGGAGTGTTGTGTTGGGTTTCGTGAATGGTTGGTAGCTGTTATTTCTCAGGTTGAAAGTGACGTCAAGAAAGTTGACGGTTTGCTTGTTGGCTTCAATCGTGATCCGTAGGCCGTTCTCTTTGAAAATTTGGCATATGCGCTTCTTGGTATTCACGGTTTATTATCTACCGTCCAGACCTGTCATCCCTCAACAAGCGCAGCGAAATTGTAACAACATGCCGCCATAGACGGAAACACCTCCTAGGTAACACATGAACCAATCACCACGCCCCTAGGCCAGCCTGTACCCACCCACTCTGTGCCCTATATAAACCATGGTATGTGAATGCTCCCATTAAAATCTCCTGACGATTGAGGGTACCCCCCCTCATGAAACAGGCCTGTAGAGATGAAATAGTCTTGTGATTTTTTTTCCCCACACATACATATATATATATATATATATATATATATATATATATATATATATATATATATATATATATATATATATATATATATATATATATATATATATATATATATATATATATACAGTGTTGGGACTAACGCGTTACAAAGTAACGCGTTACTGTAACGCCGTTAGTTTCGGCGGTAACTAGTAATCTAACGCGTTATTTTTTATATTCAGTAACTCAGTTACCGTTACTACATGATGCGTTACTGCGTTATTTTACGTTATTTTTCATGTAGTATCGGCTAGAAACAGAAGATCTGAGTGTGTTTTATTGCAGCGGTGGAAAAGAAAAGGCATGCTTTGTGTGGGTGGGGGCGGGGGGGACTCCCATACCGCAGTTGAGGAGCGCAGGGGAGACGTTCCTCCAGGGCCTATGTACGTCTTCGGCGCTAACAACCTTCACTTTACCCAGCAGTGGGTCTTTACAGCTGAGGGTGAATGACAAGACCGGCGGTTTGTTGCAACTTTGTGACTTTATTGGACGCAGCCATCCACCAAGCTAGAGCACCTGCAAGCACTCACTGTCGCCGCTCCCTCACCTCTCTCGCCCACTCACTCACTGACGTCACTCACCTCACATGCTGTCATATCTTAAAGGGCCACACACACAGACATACGCTACTCTCATAACAACTAACAAGACATCATGGAGAAGCCAGAAGTCGAGTTTTTTAACATGGAGATATTCTCAATACTTTTCTTTTGTCGAGCACAAAGAAAATAACATTTTAGTTAAATGTAAGTTGTGTCTTGGATCAAAGATCCTATCTACTTAAAGTTAAAGTTAAAGTGCCATTATGTTGCAGCTATTTAAAATAGTTTTGTCAATTTGTTCTGGCCTGAAATAAATTGGCCCTTTGAAACATATCTTTGTCTTTGTGTGTTGTATGTAGAGCACATTGCTTAGCAGAGTTCAGTGATGCAAATGCATGTCAAGTTGATCAACACATTGTATTATTCTTCAGTGCAATAACAGTACTGAAATGAAGGCTAAAAGGGCATTAATGGGAGCCTTAAAAAAAGGGGGGGGGGGGAAAGAAGTAACTAAATAGTTACTTTTCACAGTAACGCATTACTTTTTGGTGTAAGTAACTGAGTTAGTAACTGAGTTACTTTTGAAATAAAGTAACTAGTAACTGTAACTAATTACTTCAGTAACTAACCCAACACTGTATATATATATATATACATATATATATATATATATATATATATATATATATATATATATATATATATATATATATATATATATATATATGTATATGTATCAAAAATCAAATAAAATCAAATCAACTTTATTTATAAAGCACATTTAAAATTTACCACAGGGGTACACAAAGTGCTGTACAATGGGCAGGTTAAAAGATAATATATATATATATATATATATATATATATATATATATATATATATATATATATATATATATATATATATATATATATATATATATATATATATATATATATATATATATATATATATATATATATATATATATATATATTATATATATATATATATATATATATATATATGTATATGTATCAATATATATACCCCTATACCATGAAATAACAATCAATTAAGCAATTATATATATATATATATATAAACCTATACGTATGAAAATATGAAATAAAAATGACAATTAAAATAAGTGCAAAAAGCAATACAGTGCCAGGGTGTTGTTAATTCAATAAAGCAATTATATATATATATATATATATATATATATATATATATATATATATATATATATATATATATATATATATATATATATATATATATATATATATATATATATATACACACACTGTATTGCTTTTTGCACTTGTTTTAATTGTCATTGTTATTTCAAATTTTCATATGTTTGTAAATGTTGAACTTTATAAATAAAGGTATATGAAAAAAAAATATATATGACTCAGGTGATGAAGCTGCATCTTTGTTTGCACTTTAATTACATTGACAGTTTATTTAGGAAACATGTTCAATTTTAGTTTGGTTTATTTAATTTAACTCTTTGCAGTATATTTAGTGAGTACTTATTATTCTAATCAGCATGACCTAAGCCTCCGTAGTGGAAAAGTTGGGCCCCAAGTTCAAAAGGGTAAAAGGGGACCGACACTTTTTTTGGAATTGTGCCTATCCTTCAAAATCCTTATGGGAAAAAGGCACATATACGGTATGTTTTTCTTAGTAAAAATCAACTAATAATAGCGTCAATGAGTCACTCTATTCCGTCTATAAAGCGCTCTAAAAACATCCAAAAGCCTCCATCATCGTTTTGTAATGTAGTAACAGGTACATTCACAATAACATGTAATATTTACATATTTTGCTCATTTTAAGCATACGGCGAGGCGTATTAATTTCACAGACACATCACAACTTTCGCTTTTTTTCCTTCAACAACAACAACAACAACACTAGTAATCATGGCAGATTTCGTGAGCAATAAAAAAAGAGTACTTTGGGACAAATTATGATCCAGAACCTTATATTTTGGAGCCTGAATATAAGGAGGATGAGCTATGAGTTTTAGAAGCTGAGTGCTAAACAGATGCAACTTTCGTAAAACTATAAACATCATGCAGCAATATTGCTTAGTGCTAAACAAGAAATACAAACTACGAACATAATAAAACAATCACTTACTCTACAATGTCTGCTCTTACTGGGATTCAGACTGATAGGATGTTCATATATTCCCGTTTAGATGAAGAAATAATCATAATTCATAATTTTTTTTAAAATGCAGCGAACAAGCGTCTTTTTGTGCCTTTCTTGCCATCTCCACGTCTAAGTTGAATGTCAAAGTTGACCAACTTCTTGGTTTATGGCTTATGGCCACAACCACATTCAGGTGAGAGGCATGATTTATAATCTAGAATTAACTTTTACCAAGTTTGAGTTGATTCAGCATCTCGCTGACTCGATATGTCAATATAGCAGTAAAAGCTCTGTGATCATGGCACCGCTAAAAATAGTTTGTCTGCGTTAGTGCTTGTAAAACAATATTGCTAATACTTGGTTAATATTCAGGTCACAAAATGTGAATAGAGAATTGTAGGTGTTTTTTTGTTTTTTTTAAGAGGGCTTTATAAGTGGAATAGTGTACTCCCATTAGCAGCATTGTTAGCCACCTCATACAGCACTTGCTGTATTTTACGAATTAGAATGCATACAAAAAGAAAAACATATGTGTCTTGTCTTACATAGGGATTGTGAATTATAGGCAAAATTCCAAAAAAGGTGCAATATCTCCTTGGTAATGTTTTACTGTAGCATGCGGTCCTGAGCAACATATAATTGGGTATGTGCGATGATTTCCCTCATAATATGATAGATTTTAAGGTTTAAGGTTTAGGTATGATAATGTCTCATTTCACTACTAGCAACTCTGTGAGTCAGGGGTGTTCATTTGTGGCCCTCAGCTCGAGTTTTGTTGGCCTGCAACATGTTGTCAGGCATAAAATAAAAGGCAAATATGTAATAGAAAAGGGCAAAAAGGAGTAATGTAATGAGGAAAAAGCTACAAATTTGATTCAAAATTCAAAAAGTCTATAGGGGATATTTTGATATATTTTATAAAAACTGCTACAAACAGAGATTACGTATTAAAACTTAGCGCCAGCTTTGTGTTCTAAGTGACAAATTGCATTATTATTAATTAGCAGTATCAAAATTACAATGTTGTCTGTCTATTTATGTTGGCCCTGCGATGAGGTGGCGACTTGTCCAGGGTGTACCCTGCCTTCCGCCCGAACGCAGCTGGGGTAGGCTCCAGCACCCTTCGTGACCCCGAACGGGACAAGCGGTAGAAAATGAATGGATGGAAAATTACATTACGTCTTTTTTTGTTATTATTTCTTTACATTTTCAGTTGTTTTTTTTTCTCGACAATATGTTGTGGGCCAACAACACCCGAGCTGCTTCCCACAAATGGCCCCCAGGCCGCAGTTTGGATAACTTTGAAATAACTCATGATAGCATACTATGTCACCGACACCACAAAACTGACTCTAAGTTCAAATAAAATAAAAAATGCCCCCCGCATACTTTTGACTTTTCGTTTTGTAAAAATTTTCGACACCGCTGCTGTGTGCAACAAAATATTAAGACATTGTATGTAATGAGTAACATACACAACTTCATAGTAATTTCATTTGATAGATACATTGTTATACTTTATATTTGCTTTAGTGCCACAAGTATTACGACAGAGCATGCATAGTTACCTTGGTAACACAACTAACATGCATAGTTACCTTGGTAACACAACTAACATGCATAGTTACCTTGGTAACACAACTAACGTGGGAGGTCCGTCAAGAAAACTTCCTGTCCGTCGTTAAACACTTCCGGGGTGACACATTGTCACTTTGGACCAAAGGTACCTACTTTGCTGTCACTCTCAAGTTTCACCTGTTCGGAAGAAAAAGAGCTTGAATTAAGTGTAAGAAAATTAAATAAGTCGTCGTTAAATCTTTTCCATGTGTAAAGATTAGTCGAACGTGAGCACAATTCCCGGGCCGTCGTGTTAATAAGTACAGAGAGATTAACGCGAACGAGCGTGCCAACTAAGTGGAACAAGTTGTACTATTATTCCGCCATGGACGTGCTGATAAACGTTATCAACCAAAGTCAAGGAAGGGACCGCATTTTCAGGTAAGTTTACCACAAAATCTTCGAAATTGTGCCATGTGAGGGATTAGTTTCGTTGCGAAAGTGCAACCTGTGGCCTGGTTCAACCTCCCATTGCCCGTTTCTTTGTAACTCGATGTTCATATATTTGTTCTTATTTCAGAGCAACCCAATACGCCTGTGCTTTGTGTGCTCATGTTCTCCGAAACAACTGTGAGCAAAAAGACCTTGTGGACAAACTCAAGAGTCTGGAAGCCAACTTGAGTGCTGGACGAAAGTGTGAGTACGACGGTTCTTTCTTACATTCAATTAAAACGTTTCAGGTGAATATTTCATACTTATGTGGATATTAGTCCAGGCCGCCTTGCTTCTAACACTGAACACATCATTTCAGTCAATAATGCACAATCAATAATTTAATACAGATACATTTTGTACCGTATTTGTGAAAATGTGTACGAGTATGAAAAAAAAAAGCTCCTTAAAGGCCTACTGAAACCCACTACTACCGACCACGCAGTCTGATAGTTTATATATCAATGATGAAATCTTAACATTGCAACACATGCCAATACGGCCGGGTTAGCTTACTAAAGTGCAATTTTAAATTCCGCGCGAAATATCCTGCTGAAAACGTCTTGGTATGATGACGTCAGTGCGTGACGTCACGGATTGTGGAGGACATTTTGGGACAGCATGGTGGCCAGCTATTAAGTCGTCTGTTTTCATAGCAAAATTCCACAGTATTCTGGACATCTGTGTTGGTGAATCTTTTGCAATTTGTTCAATGAACAATGGAGACAGCAAAGAAGAAAGCTGTAGGTGGGAAGCGGTGTATCGCGGCCGACTTCAGCAACACAAACACGGCCGGTGTTTCATTGTTAATATTCCCGAAAGATGACAGTCAAGCTTTACCATTGGCCTCTGGAGAACTGGGACAACAGAGACTCTTACCAGGAGGACTCTGAGTTGGATACGCAGACACGGTACCGTGAGTACGCATGCAGCTGCGGCTTCCAAACATTTGATCGCTTGCCCGTACGTGCGTGCCGCTATGTGCATGTCACGTACGTAACTTTGGGGACTTTGGGGAAATATATGTGCTGTATGAACTTTGGGGAGGTGAACGGTACTTTGGGCTGTGGGATTGAGTGTGTTGTGCAGGTGTTTGAGTTGTATTGGCGTGTTACCTAATCCACAAATTTTTCATCCTCGCTCAAATTAATGGGGGAATCGTCGCTTTCTCGGTCCGAATCGCTCTCGCTGCTGGTGGCCATGATTGTAAACAATGTGCAGATGTGAGGAGCTCCACAACCTGTGACGTCACGCGCATATCGTCTGCTACTTCTGGTACAGGCAAGGCTTTTTTATTAGCGACCAAAAGTTGTGAACTTTATCGTCGATGTTCTCTACTAAATCCTTTCAGCAAAAATATGGCAATATCGCAAAATGATCAAGTATGACACATAGAATGGACCTGCTATCCCCGTTTAAATAAGAAAATCGCATTTCAGTAGGCCTTTACATATATTTACCGTATTTTCCGCACTATACGGCGCACCTAAAAACATCCAATTTCCTCAAAAGCTGACAATGCGCCTTATAATCCGGTGCGCCTTATATATGGACCAATATTGAGCCACAACAGGTCTCGCAACTACGGTAACTACGCCGACTTAATTTTCCCCCTTCTATGGATGCTTACCATAGAAGAAGAAGAACTTCGGGGGAAAATGAAGTCGGCGGTCGCTTACCGTAGAAGAAGAAATTCTTCTACAAAGGGGGAAAATGAAGTCGGCGGCCGCTTACCGTTCAGGTGAAAATGAAGTCCCGTAGTTGCGAGACCTAAACTTTATGTAAAGACCCAAAAATGACTCCGATGAAGAGACACGCTTACGACGCAGAGTTTAAACTCAAGGCGATCAGTCACGCAGTAGAACACGGGAATAGAGCAGCAGCGAGATAATTTAACATTATCGAATCAATGGTGCGGAAGTGGAGGAAGCAACATGATGACCTGCGCCAAGTAAAGAAGACTAAACAGAGTTTCCGAGGGAACAAAGCGAGATGGCTACAGTTGTAGGACAAACTCGAACAGTGGGTTGTTGAACAGAGAGCAGCAAGTAGAAGTGTCAGTACGATCACTATTTGTTTTGTTGACATTCCCTTTAGCGCATCTCCATCTAATGGATGCATAACGTAACCCCAGCCTCTACTGTAGCGTCTATTCTATGCGCCTTATAATACGGTGCGCCTTATATATGAACAAAGTTTTAAAATAGGCCATTCATTGAAGGTGCGCCTTATAATCCGGTGCGCCTTATAGTGCGTAAAATACGGTACCTTGTGTATATTATTACTTCAAGTTACAGTATATCAGGTCGTGTTTTCATTGGACTGTTTGTTTATCTTCTGCCCTTGGCTGTGATGTTTAATATTTAGACTTAGACTTAGACTTCCTTTTTATTGTCATTCAAATTTGAACTTTACAGCATAGATAAGAACGACATTTTGTTACATAAGCTCATGGTAGTGCAGGATAAAAAAGCAATAAGGTGCATACATAAATAAATAAATATATATAAATAATATATAAATATATATATATATATATATATAAAATAAATAAATATATATAAATAAATAAATAGGTTACTGTACAGATAAATATATTGCACTTTTTCACATGCGTCCACGTTTATGGATGCATGTTATATTATCTTTTTTATTCTAGCGAGTTAATCCATTTTGGGGGGAGTTGAGGGGATAATTTAATTATGATGCGTTCAAGAGTCTTGCGGCCTGAGGGAAGAAGCTGTTACAGAACCTGGAGGTTCTGCTTCGGAGGCTGCGGAACCTCTTTCTAGAGTCCAGCAGTGAAAACAGTCCTTGGTGGGGGTGGGAGGAGTCTTTGCAGATTTTCTTATTTATTTATTTAGACTTTAGATTTGGGCAGCACGGTGGAAGAGGGGTTTGTGCGTCTGCCTCACAATACGAAGGTGCTGAGTAGTCTGGGGTTCGATCCCAGGCTCGGGATCTTTCTGTGTGGAGTTTGCATGTTCTCCCCGTGACTGCGTGGGTTCCCTCCGGGTACTGCGGCTTCCTCCCACCTCCAAAGACATGCACCTGGGGATAAGTTGATTGGCAACACTAAAATTGGCCCTAGTGTGTGAATGTGAGTGTGAATGTTGTCTGTCTATCTGTGTTGGCTCTGCGATGAGGTGGCGACTTGTCCAGGGTGTACCCCGCCTTCCGCCCGATTGTAGCTGAGATAGGCTCCAGCGCCCCCCGCGACCCCAAAGGGAATAAGCGGTAGAAAATGGATGGATGGATGGATGGATATTTATTTAAATTTACTTATTCTATTAGGATCGGTATAATTTTTACGCCCCAAGATTAGTCTGAAATATGAAGGGAATCCACACACATCATACATTTGGTAATAGCAAAACCTAAAACTTGTTGTTGTTGAGTTGTATGACATGCTCACAAATCTGGATGCGCGCGCTCAATTCGTTCACGCCATAAGTGGCGCAAAAGTCTTGTGTGAGTCGACAGGTTCTTTCTTTTAAGGGACTTACAGATAACTTCAAACACACGTACGTGGATCTGAATACACACACTCAAATTGATATACAGACACACATTAGTACACGCGCACACAAAATAGATTACACGCGCACAGATTGAGATAAACGTTTGCAAATAATTTTGCTACAATAATACTTCCATAAATAAGTTATGCAAAAAAAAAATGTCATAACTAAATATAACAACCAAAAACTATGTAATAAATATGCTTGTCTGTATTGTCATTTATTCACGCCATTGTATTCTTGAGGGATTCAATCGATCGCAACTGGACTGTTCAGTTTGTCTTGGAAGACATTTCGCCTCTCTTCTTAGCTGTAATATTATATAAATACAATAAAAAAACACCACATTTAACATTCAAAAAACCAAAACCATCCATCCATCTTCTACTGCTTGTCCCTCTTGGAGTCGCGTGGGGTGCTGGAGCCTATCTCAGCTGTATTTGGGCGAAAGGCGGGGTACACCCTGGACAAGTCGCCACCTCATCGCAGAGCCAACACAGATAGACAGACAACATTCACACTCAAATTCACACACTAGGGCCAATTTAGTGTTGCCAATCTATCCCCAGGTGCATGTCTTTGGAGGTGGGAGGAAGCCAGAGTACCCGGAGGGAACCCACGCAGTCACGGGGAGAACATGCAAACTCCACACAGAAAGACCCTGAGCCTAGGATCGAAACCAGGACCTTCGTATTGTGAGGCACATGCACTAACCCCTGTTCCACTGTACCGCCCTCAGTCTAATCCAGTGCTTCTCAAATATTTTCTGTTAGACCCCCCCTAGTAATAAGAAAATATTTTGCGCTATCCCCATTCTTTGTCCCAACTATAAATAGTTAATTTTGTCTATAAACTTGTTTTAAGTACACCGTTGCATAAATTTGTGTCCTTATTAATTATTCAAGACAAAAAATAAAGATCAACTTACAACAAAGAATAACTTTATAAACATTGTTTTAAAGTGCCTCAATTAGCTTAAAATAAAAGAAAAAATTAAATCCTTATTTAAACTATAAACATTTTTGACTGACTTGAACTATTTGATACAGAATAATAAAATACAAAATTCAAATTGATCAGCAACATCAACTCAGGAGCACAATATATAAAACACGTTAACGTACAGAACAAAAATGAATAAAACCATTTGTGAAGATTTTTTTTAATAAATCAAAATGAGGAAGTCAGAATTAATGGCCAAAATGTGCACGTTTTGTAGTGCACAGCTTTTCAAAGCGTGGTTTGAAGCCTAACACGGCATGATACCGATAAAGCATGTTCCCCGGGGTCACAAATTCCTGGCATCGCACAGTGCCCCACTATTTGAGAAGAACTGGTCTAATCTTACGGTCTATTTGAACAAAAAGAAGTACATCCATCACATTTTAATTAAAATATATCTTCTCAAGGGACAATACATTAGAGAGTGTTGAGTGTACGGCTTGTATGGAAGTATAGATTTACTATCCACTGAAAATGACTTTACACACAGCCATTATTGTATAAATAGCTGGCAACACAAGTGAGTACCAACTAGAGCTGGTATCACTGCATCACGAGTTGTGTTTTATATCGTTTAGGATCGATAATTATTAATATGTTTTATAACCTAGTGAAAATATGGACCAGGAGAAAAATATATTGAATGTAAATATTTGTATTTTAAGGGAAACAACACTTTTTTTTTTGTAATCGTTCACAATTCCCTATGAGAGACAACCCAAAAGTTTGTTTTTTTTAGCTTTCTAACATAAACAAATCAGCTTGTTCTTGGTGTGGCTAGCAATGCAGCTAATGGGAACAATCAATTCTACCTCTAAATCACTTTAAGAATGCATTTAAAAACCGTCAACAATACTTCATTTACGATCCTTAACCTGTATAATAACCAAGCTGTAGTGACATTGTTATTGTAAGAGCAAACACTGAGGAACTCTTTTTCTAGCATAGTAACACATCAGCATGCTTCGGTATTAGCCGTAAAAGCTAGCTTCTTTGTCAATCCGAAACAGATTTCCGTTTGTTATGCACAACACTTCGATACGCCACCAATTTGTACTGACTGAAAAACATGAACAATCATATTACAGTATCCGTGAAGTATTATTTCATGTTTTGTTTGTACATAGCTAAGCTAGCCAGACATGTATTGGCGTGTATCATGATCAATATTATAATGACTCACTCGATGGACAGTTGTTCGTCTGATCCAGCTGGCCGGGGACATTTCCTGTTGATATTGAATAAGCACGCCATTTATGTCGGAACAGCTTGGCTCCAATTTCCATATTTATGGCGTCAAAATCGCTTTCACCTCACTCTCTCAGCTTCCGTCTGCTCCAACGTCTCACTCTTTGTTCGTGCTGGCTTCTATAAGCAGCAGTATATTTAGCTTCAAAAGTATAAGGTTGTGAATCCTCATTTGTCCAAAAATAGTCGTCTTCATTGTCTGTTACCAAGTCTGCCATGATTAGAAAACACAGTGGTGTTTGATGCCGGAAGTAGGAACACATATTTGTTGCCAGAAGTCAGACGTGCGCTGCTATGGAAACAGAAATGAATGCTCGGAAGAAATCAGTCTCGGAAATGAATAAACTTATCAAAATACGGGAACAATTTTACATATTACATATTATGGATGTGTCTGTTACTACATTATAAATAGACTTGCAGTGTGTATATAAAACGTTGATTGGGGGTTTTGAAATTGTTTTAGAGGGCTTTGAAGGCTACAACGATGACTCCCGTCAGCTGCATCTTTCTAGCTTTTTTTTAATCTTTCAAATCATATACAAAAAAGACGTGTGTTCTTGTCTCTCGTGATGATTGTGAACGAT
Organism: Nerophis lumbriciformis; assembly: GCF_033978685.3. Taxonomy (NCBI): domain Eukaryota; kingdom Metazoa; phylum Chordata; class Actinopteri; order Syngnathiformes; family Syngnathidae; genus Nerophis; species Nerophis lumbriciformis. Next base: position 924,078 of record NC_084576.2, read on the forward strand.
AGGCAAAATTACAAAAAAAGTACAGTTCCTTAACCTTCCTCTAATTATAATCCACTCAGATATCAGGGTAGAAAGTAAATGTCATCACAGCCATGGAAAACACTCAAACAACCTTCTAAAATAATAGTAAACACCTAACAATAACCTCTTAAAATTAAGGGGTTCAAATAAGCAATACGCAAGAAATGCTTAATAAAGTGTAACAAAATAGTGCAAAATGTGAAAATTGAAACAGAGAGGAACCTGAGAAGAAGTATTTTCTGCAGGTTTAGAGCCAGGAAGTTACGGCTGTGCTCGGGTGAGGTGGCGTGGTCTTTGGTCTGACTACAGTCCGTTTTAAAAAAATCCCAAAAGTTGTCATACTGTTGAGGTGACTTTTCTGGTTTCATCAACAATTTCTCCTGTTTTGTCAGTATTTCCTGTTTGATCTGTGTTTTGCAGCACCTTTCTTGTCCTGCCAACACACATGTTCCTCGTTATTTTAGTTCCACCTAGTTCCCTCGTTCAGTGCTTCTGTTCTGTTGCTTTCTACCTTCTCTGCATCCTGGTATCACGCCAACAGCCCTGATCCACTGTCACAATAGTAATATACTTAACCATTATTTTAAATAGTATCTCTGAGTGATCTGGACTGTTTAAATGTGGGTATGACATGTTCTCTTGAGCAGAATTGGGTCTATGTAAAAGTAGCTTAACTTCCTTGAGCTGACGTTCTGTAACAGATTGTCAGTCCATCAGTTAAAGATTGGGATTAGCACCCACACACGCCACCATGGTACAACCACCAGGTCCAGGCTATTTTTAATCATTAATACACTTAATCTATTTATAAAAACATTGCAGAAATGCCTCTGGCTTCAAGGGAATCCCTTGTTTTTAATGTCTTAAACGTGTACTTTCTGATGTATCCCTCACCTTTCGCCATATAATGCATTGCAATACAAATAAAAAAAAAGGCCTCCAGCAAGGAGCTGGCCTGTGTTATTTTTTTCTCCCTAGACCAGGGGTCGGCAACCCGCGGCTCCGGAGCCTCATGCGTCTCTTTGATCACTCTGATGCGGCTCAGCTGCATACTTGCCGACCTCCCCGATTTTTCAGGGAGGTTCCCGGATTTCAGTGCCTCTCCCGGAAATCTCCCGGGGCAAACATTCTCCGATTTTCCGTGATGGCACTGCCTTTAACGTCCTCTACAACATGTCGTTGCGTCCGCTTTTACACCATGCTATCTGCGTGCCGACCCGGTCACATGTAGTATGCGGCCTCTGCTTACACACGTAAGTGACTTCAAGGCATACTTGGTCAACAGCCATACAGGTTACACTGAGGGTTGTGATATAAACAAGTTTAACAATCTTACTAATATGAGCCACACTGTGAACCCACAACAAACAAGAATGACAAACACGTTTTAGTTAGGGATGCATGGGATTCTGGGTATTTCTTCTGTTGTGTTTATGTTGTGTTACAGTGCGGATGTTCTCCCGAAATGTGTTTGTCATTCTTGTTTGGTGTAGGTTCAGAGTGTGGCGCATATTAGTAAGAGTGTTAAAGTTGTTTAAACGGGCACCCTCAGTGTGACCTGTATGGCTTGCAGTCACTTATGTGTGTCTGCAGAAGCCGCATACAACATGTGACTGGGCTGGCAAGCTGTTTGTACAGGTTGTAAAGGGCGCTAAAAGCAGTGCCATCATAGCACGCCCTTATTATTGTTGTTTTGGTGAAAATCAGCAGACATTCGAGAGAATAGTTGCTCTGAAATTCGGGAGTCTCCCGGAAAAATTGGGAGGGTTGGCAAGTGTGATGCTGTCAAGCGGCATTCATATAAAACTCGCGGGCCGCACTAACATTAGATTTTCATATTAGGGTGCGGGCTGCGTGTCTTGAGATCCCTGGTTTGTACATAGCACAAAGCAAAAAAACCAAACTTGTATGTAGTGTTATTTCATTTTAAATTTCAAAAGAGTTTTGTGGCTCCCATTGTTTTCTTTATTTTGTGAAACAGGTCAAAATGGCTCTTTGAGTGGTAAAGGTTGCCGACCCCTGCCCTAGACCGTCTCAAACGCTTCTTTAACTTAAAGGATCTGGTGCCATTTTGAAATTCAGCGGCGGGCTAGATATGAGCCTGGCATGGAAATGAAGTTGCAGCCTAAGGAGTGAGTTTGCCAATAAGACCTCCTGACGCCGTGTGAAGTCACAGCAAAATAGGCCGAGGTCGATCGGCGAAGCACTTAATTATGTCTCCAGTACCTTTCAGCCGCAGCCTTGAGGCTCACCTGTCTCTAGCGTCGGGGTTGCTGACTCCCGGTCACGGCGGGGAAGATGTCTCACAGCTTGATAAGTTCATGCCTGTGGATAATGTGACTCCAGGCTGATAGCAAACACACCCACGGGGATAAACCATATTGTAGTTTGTAATCACACGGTAGAGGCTGCCTCCTTTCAGGGAAACAATAAGCTGACAAATATTGGACATTGCCTTACAGGTTGTCGATCTGGATTGTGCCGCTGTGCAGTGTTGCCCTGACGTTTTCATTACCTCTTCTCTTCTCTCTTTGTCAGTGTTGAGGCTGGGGAACGCAGTAAGTGCCATTGAGGCTGCCAAGCGGGCTGTGCGACTCTCAGACCGAGTGCTTTGCCTCTGCCTTACCACGGCCAACATCAACCGTGCGCTCTACTTTATCTTCGACAACGCACTCTGGGCGAGGAACGCGGGCCTCGTCCGCGGTATCGACAAGGAACGCTGGAGCGCTAACGCCTCCCGTTGCTACCTGCTCTCGCTCATTACGAGCCTGACCAGAGATGTTTACGTCATCTCCCAGTTGATGGTGCACAGGGCGAGAGATCAGCACTTCAGGCAGAAGATGGATGCGCATCTCAACCAGAGTCCTGAAGTAGTTGACGTCATAATCCCTCAATTGGATGCTTTTCTCTTTCTGCTGCTGCACAGTTTAAAGTCGCAGCCGTCTGTCTTCTTGGACACCATCAAAAACGTTTGTGATCTGTCCCTGCCCCTGGACAAATTGGGCATCTACAAGTCAAACAATGGGGTGGTCGCCTTTTGTGGCCTGGTATCTTCATTGATCGGGATTGTGACGCTCATACATCCCAAGCTGAGAATTCAACCGTGAAGACACATTCCTCCATGGCTTAAACTACTGCAGAGTTGAATAATTACTCTCTGTAGTAGTCTTGCACCTTGTACACATAGAGATCAGACAATTTGTACACTTTAAATGGGATTATTTTCCACAGCATGGTACCTACTCGGCTCTATAACGTGTTCCTGTTAGCCAAAGCAGGTAATATCAGGTACTGTTTCTAGTACCTACACTGTTTGGGTTCCAAATGGGTGACTGGTAAAAACCACTGCTTGTTGCTCATTAGTTGAGCAAATTTTCAGCACGGGTGTCCTAACTGCAGCCTGGGGGTTTATTTACACACACAATGTAAAGCAACATCTGCATTTGAAAATAAGGGAATTTTTCAGGAAAAAAGGGAAATTACTCTCACTGCGAGCCCACTCAAATCAGGTGTCCTAAGTGCGACCCACAGCTCATTCTTAAAAATACTCTCCTTAATAAAAAACACTAACGAGTGTAATGTAACGAGAACAATTTGAAATGTTGATGCTACATATATAAGGCCCCATTCGTCATTGTTTACCTGTCACATGAAACGTGACAAATTTGGAAGGTACGCTATCCACTTTAGCCACCAGACGGCAGTAGAGTTTTGAATATCTTAAAATGTGTTTTGTGGAAATTCCAACTTTGGCCACAGCGTGTTTCCACCGTTTTCAGCAGATTGCATTGCAAAATGATTAACCCCCACACCTCCTTCCTCTCGTGCGAGATCCACCCAGGAATGGGGCCATATGAATCCCTTCCCTACTGTTCTATAATAACACATAGCAAACATGCAGGCTGTGTTTTTTTGGTTTAAAAAAATAAAAAGATTGCATTTATTATTAAAATAAAAAATATAAATGTTCGGCCCTCCGTGGAAAAAGTTTGGACGCCCTGCAATAATGGTTATCCTGCCTTGGGTGTGGAAAGATCTAACTACCCACTATGTTGTTACCTGTAGTACTTAAGTTTGAGTTTATTTCGAACATGCATGCATACAACATGATACATCACAATTTCCGGTTTTCCAGAGTGTATGTTGTTGTTTGATGAAAGTTAAAGTACGGGAAATTTACAGGAAGCTATTTAAATGGGAGGGCGGAGACAGGAAATCAACTCACGATTCAATTTCCAGTTCTTGGGGTGACAATTCAGTTCAGAATGGATTCTCGACTCAAACTGATTTCCGCAAAATATTATTTGGTATAAAAAAAAAATGATGAAACCATTTCAAAACAGGTTACAACATTTGACGTATATGTGCAGTGAGTAAGCACGGAGATGGCCTGAAAAATGTCATTCTGAAAATTGATTCTATAAAAAATTAAATGTACCGTATTTTTCGGAGTATAAGTCGCACCTGCCAAAAATGCATAATAAAGAAGGGAAAAAACATATAAGTCGCACTGGAGCCCGGCCAAACTATGAAAAAAAACTGCGACTTATAGTCCGAAAAATACGGTATATCCATCCATCCATTTTCTACCGCTTATTCCCTTTGGGGTCGCGGGGGGCGCTGGAGCCTATCTCAGCTACAATCGGGCGGAAGGCGGGGTACACCCTGGACAAGTCGCCACCTCATCGCAAAATACGGTATACTTTTTTAATATATTTTTGAACATTTTAAATTAGAATAAATAAGAATCATGTTTCTAATGTGAATCTGTGAGTTCTCCAAGTAATTTATTGGGCAAAAACCGGATGGCGGACAAGTACGTGTTTACGCCTCAGACCTTTTTTTTCGTATTGGCCTGCAAAAAAATTACTATTACAAAATAACTAAGCTTAACAATTGCATTAATTGGAAAAATAAAAGAGCCAATCGGCATAACGATATGGAATAAAAGTTAAAACCTTTTACACAAATATATATATACAGGTAAAAGCCAGTAAATTAGAATATTTTGAAAAACTTGATTTATTTCAGTAATTGCATTCAAAAGGTGTAACTTGTACATTATATTTATTCATTGCACACAGACTGATGCATTCAAATGTTTATTTCATTTAATTTTGATGATTTGAAGTGGCAACAAATGAAAATCCAAAATTCTGTGTGTCACAAAATTAGAATTTTACTTAAGGCTAATACAAAAAAGGGATTTTTAGAAATGTTGGCCAACTGAAAAGTATGAAAATGAAAAATATGAGCATGTACAATACTCAATACTTGGTTGGAGCTCCTTTTGCCTCAATTACTGCGTTAATGCGGCGTGGCATGGAGTCGATGAGTTTCTGGCACTGCTCAGGTGTTATGAGAGCCCAGGTTGCTCTGATAGTGGCCTTCAACTCTTCTGCGTTTTTGGGTCTGGCATTCTGCATCTTCCTTTTCACAATACCCCACAGATTTTCTATGGGGCTAAGGTCAGGGGAGTTGGCGGGCCAATTTAGAACAGAAATACCATGGTCCGTAAACCAGGCACGGGTAGATTTTGCGCTGTGTGCAGGCGCCAAGTCCTGTTGGAACTTGAAATCTCCATCTCCATAGAGCAGGTCAGCAGCAGGAAGCATGAAGTGCTCTAAAACTTGCTGGTAGACGGCTGCGTTGACCCTGGATCTCAGGAAACAGAGTGGACCGACACCAGCAGATGACATGGCACCCCAAACCATCACTGATGGTGGAAACTTTACACTAGACTTCAGGCAACGTGGATCCTGTGCCTCTCCTGTCTTCCTCCAGACTCTGGGACCTCGATTTCCAAAGGAAATGCAAAATTTGCATGGTTGGGTGATGGTTTGGGGTGCCATGTCATCTGCTGGTGTCGGTCCACTCTGTTTCCTGAGATCCAGGGTCAACGCAGCCGTCTACCAGCAAGTTTTAGAGCACTTCATGCTTCCTGCTGCTGACCTGCTCTATGGAGATGGAGATTTCAAGTTCCAACAGGACTTGGCGCCTGCACACAGCGCAAAATCTACCCGTGCCTGGTTTACGGACCATGGTATTTCTGTTCTAAATTGGCCCGCCAACTCCCCTGACCTTAGCCCCATAGAAAATCTGTGGGGTATTGTGAAAAGGAAGATGCAGAATGCCAGACCCAAAAACGCAGAAGAGTTGAAGGCCACTATCAGAGCAACCTGGGCTCTCATAACACCTGAGCAGTGCCAGAAACTCATCGACTCCATGCCACGCCGCATTAACGCAGTAATTGAGGCAAAAGGAGCTCCAACCAAGTATTGAGTATTGTACATGCTCATATTTTTCATTTTCATACTTTTCAGTTGGCCAACATTTCTAAAAATCCCTTTTTTGTATTAGCCTTAAGTAATATTCTAATTTTGTGACACACGGAATTTTGGATTTTCATTTGTTGCCACTTCAAATCATCAAAATTAAATGAAATAAACATTTGAATGCATCAGTCTGTGTGCAATGAATAAATATAATGTACAAGTTACACCTTTTGAATGCAATTACTGAAATAAATCAAGTTTTTCAAAATATTCTAATTTACTGGCTTTTACCTGTGTATATATATCTTGACTAGAAAAACACTCACGGACCTCTGCCAGACCTCCGAATAGTACAAAATCTTGACTCCAGATGATGATCCTAATCATCCCCAAAATGTAAACACTAAGCCACTTTCATCAAAATCTACCTATAATTTTTTGAGCTATGTTGCTGAAATAATCGGAGTGAACCCTCTTGTCAGTCATCCACTCTCTTTGTCACTGTGGTTGGAGGAAGGGATATATACCGTACACATACATAGAGAAGTTCAGTATTGTAACATATGTAAGGTAACAGTAGAAAAGATACAGATCACCCACAAAGTCGTATCAGTTGTTCCTTATCCCGTTTTGGACATTTCCTGAACGTTTCATGAAAATCTGTGTATACGTTTTTGAGTTATGCTATAACTAAGACACCGGCAGAGGTCAATTACGTATATAACTTTTTAACATATCGACATGGGTTGCTTTTAGCCTGTGTAAACAATCTAAACGGCCTCCGTATCCTTACATTTTTCAGTATGACACCCTCAGTGGACATCCCTGCTCGACTGTCTCCACTTGGCTGCAGCGGTCCAGTTTTCTTGCTGCCCTCAGTGTCCTTTTGGATAAAATAAGTTTCCTCTTTAAAAAAAAAAAAAAAAAAAAGGAAAAAGTATCCATTGTTATTTGATAGTGTGTCAAATTCTGACCCATGCATTCCCTGTGGTTTGGTTTTTGGCAGAGAACCCACTGCCCCAAACCCAAGGCAAGGCAACTTTATTTGTATAGCACTTTTCATAGACTCAAAGTGCTTCACAGACAACAAAGTGAAATGAAAGAAAATTAAAAACAGTGCGGACGTTAAAAGTTAAAAGATTTAGCTGAAAGCTAAGGTGAACATAAAAGTTTTCAGTCTAGTTTTAAAAGTAGTCAGAGTTGGGGAAAGTCTGACATCTTCAGGAAGTTTAGTCCAGCTATTTGTTGCATAGTGACTGAATGATGCTCTCCCTTGATTTGAGTTTACTCTGGGAACCGCTAACAGATTGGTCTCAGACGATCTTAGTGATCGAGAGGGCTTATATAGTTGGAGCATATCGGTGATATACTTCGGCCCTAGACCATGTAGTGATTTATATGTGAGCAGGAGGATTTTGAAATCAATTCTCTGATGTACAGGGAGCCAATGTAAGGATTTAAGAATTGGTGTTTGGTCTTTGTTAGAACTCTAGCAGCAGCGTTCTGAACAAGCTGCAGCTGCCTGACAGTTTTTCTGGGAAGACCTGCAAGGAGACCATTACAATAGTCTAGCTTACTGGTAATAAAGGCATGTACACATTTTTCTAAGTCTTGAGCCAGTAGAATCGGTACTATGCAGTGGAAAAGTGGCAATAATAAGTACAAGACTACTTGATTTTACACAAATTCATATCTTGATTGTCTATAAAATGTATTTTTGGAAACGATTTAAAGAAAATGGAGCAAAGCCAGCAACATTTTAATATGTTCTTACTTGATGTATTGTATACAGTACGTCTGGACCCAGGTACACTATGGACTAGTCTAGGGGATTACTTCCTCACTATTCCTGGTCTGCTTTGACATCTAAATGCTGCTAAAAAGGGAGAAAACAATAAAGTTGTGCCTCAAGGGGGAGTTAAGTTAATATTGAGGATTGAGGGTGTTATGGACTTTAATTGGACCCCACAGGTACTGGCCCAGGTCCACATTCTTGGAACTGTATTGTAGATTATTGTAACAAATCAGTTCCATATATTATGGTAGCTTAGGTCAAAAGTCAAATTACAGGGTTTTTTTTCACACTTTAATCAGTGTTTTTGACTTGTTCTGATTCTGACGGTGAACAACATTCTATTGTATGAATTCTGACTATTTTGTATATGAACAACTTCATACCTGAGCCCATGTTCTTGAGGGTGAAAAGTCAGCACCACTGGCAACTTTTAACATGTTTCTCCTCAGTTTTCTTTCAAGTTTGCAACTGTTTTTCCTATACTTTCATGATTATACTATGACCTCAAATGGGAAGTGCCCTTTTTTTTTTAAATTCTGCCTATCATTCACAATCATTATAAGAGACAAGAAGACACAATTTTGGGGGGTTTTTGTATTCCAACATGTAAAAAAACAGCTTGTTCTTGGTGGCTAGCAATGCAGCTAATGGGAGAAATTAATTTTACCTCTAAATAACTTTAAAAACGGGGAAGTTTTTCCGGTTTATTTGGGTAAGCACTCCATTTATGTCCGCATAGCTTGGCTCCAAGTTCCCCCATTTTGCAGCTTCGAGTCACTTTCACCTCGCTCTCTCTGCTTTCGTCTGCTCCAATGTCTCTGCCTTCCTTCATGCTCGCTTCTAGAAGCAGGACTTTATCCTCCTTCTATTTAGCTTCAAAAAGATAAAGTTGCGAATCCTCATTTGTCCAAAAATATTCGTCTTCGTTGTTTGTTACCGAATCTGCCATGATTAGAACACACACATTTTCTTTCTGAAAGTAGGAACACATTTGTTGCCAGAAATAGGATGTGCGTTGCTATGGAAACAAATAAATGCGGCAAGGAATTGGTTCCAGCGATGATAAAAAATGATAAACTACGGTAAATATTGTACATGTTACATATTATGAACATGTCTGCTACTACTTCCAGTGTGTATATACAACGTTTGAGGGTTTTGAAGTTGTTTTAGAGTAGAGATGTCCGATAATATCGTTAAAATGTAATATCGGAAATTATCGGTATGTTTTTTATTTATTTTTTTATTAAATTAACATAAAAAACACAAGATACACTTACAATTAGTGCACCAACCCAAAAAACCTCCCTCCCCCATTTACACTCATTCACACAAAAGGGTTGTTTCTTTCTGTTATTAATATTGTGGTTCCTACATTATATATCAATATATATCAATACAGTCTGCAAGGGATACAGTCCGTAAGCACACATGATTGTGCGTGCTGCTGGTCCACTAATAGTACTAACCTTTAATTTTACTCATTTTCATTAATTACTAGTTTCTATGTAACTGTTTTTATATTGTTTTACTTTCTTTTTTATTCAAGAAAATGTTTTTAATGTATTTATCTTATTTTATTAATTTTTTTAAAAAGTACCTTATCTTCACCATACCCAGCTGTCCAAATTAGGCATAATAATGTGTTAATTCTACGACTGTATATATCGGTTGATATCTGTATCGGTAATTAAAGAGTTGGACAATATCGGAATATGGGATATCGGCAAAAAGCCATTATCGGACATCCCTAATTTAGAGGGCTTTGAAGGCTACAACGGTGACACCCATTAGCCGCATGTCTTTAAAATCCAAAGAAGAAAAATAGATATGTGTTCTTGTCTCTCATGATTGTGAACGATTGACTCACAATTATTTTGCCTAGTACGCTGAATCGTCAGTTAAATCTGGTTTCATCTTTTAAAATCTGCAAAATAACTTCCCATTTATGCTGACCGTTCCATTCTTTTAAATGTGCATTTAGTGTCCTGTTCACACGTTCACATCTCCCATAAACTCTTCACACGTCAAACTGAAAATGGCTTTAATAGCAATTTTCATTTTACGAGACGATACATTTTCCTTTTTCTCCTCACAAAGATGACATTTGCATCAGCGTTGCAAAAATGTATTCCCTTTCGCCGTACTTTTCACGTGTTAAGGTTTTATTGATGACAAATCCCGTAAAAGAACAAAAAAACAAAAAAGAAAGAAATCAATAAATACAGTAAAATACGTTTGTTCTCCTCGGTACATTGTTGCAATGTTCTGTTAAGACAATTGTTTTATTTCACATTCCTTTGTGACCGTGTTGTTCCAGCACCAACAAGGCACACCTGGAACCAACGTGGACAGAGACAACTTAATAGCTCCTACTCGGCAGAACTAATACAACTCAGGCGACCTTGTCTCTAATGCAAATGACGAACTCACTTGAAAACATGTTTTAAATGTCAGAAGGCCTTTTATCAGTATAACTGTGATGTTGTTTTTATTGCATTTCACAAGGCATTAATTAGATGACACACAACATAGCACTTTCAGTGGTGGCAACAGTGTGAAACTACATATTGTACACGTTTGCTTCAAATCTGTGTCCATGAAAAGGCACCTCTTGTATTTTGCTGCTCGAGAGCAGTGCTTCTCAAACCTTTTTCACCAAGTACCACCTTAAAAAACACTCTCCAATTCATATTGGCCAATATTAAAATACAGTAGCGTAGTAGGCCAAAGGATTTATCAAAAACAAGGCAGAGGGTTTATGTAATATTTTTGGCCACCACACAGTTTGAACAGTAACACTGTGTGTGAATATTTAATTAAGTGATTCTTTGGCGTACCACTAGATGGAGCCTGCGCACCAGTTTGAACAGAGCTGTGCAGAGAGTACGGTATGGACAACTCGATTTCAGAGTTGGTCCCAAACGGGGTGCTAATTTTGACCAATCTCTTAAATGATTGGTCAAAAGCCCCTCAGGTGACTACAGGATGCCATGTTTGGACCAACTCTGAAATAGTTTGAGAATCACTGCTGTAGAAAAATTAACAAACATATTGGATTCTATTAATGATTACTTGGTAATCTACACATGTACAAACCCCGTTTCCATATGAGTTGGGAAATTGTTAGATGTAAATATAAACAGAATACAATGATTTGCAAATCATTTTCAAGCCATATTCAGTTGAATATGCTACAAAGACAACATATTTGATGTTCAAACTCATAAACTTTTTTTTTTTGCAAATAATCATTAACTTTAGAATTTGATGCCAGCAACACGTGACAAAGAAGTTGGGAAAGGTGGCAATAAATACTGAGAAAGTTGAGGAATGCTCATCAAACACTTATTTGGAACATCCCACAGGTGAACAGGCAAATTGGGAACAGGTGGGTGCCATGATTGGGTATAAAAGTAGATTCCATGAAATGCTCAGTCATTCACAAACAAGGATGGGGCGAGGGTCACCACTTTGTCAACAAATGCGTGAGCAAATTGTTGAGCAGTTTAAGAAAAACCTTTCTCAACCAGCTATTGCAAGGAATGTAGGGATTTCACCATCTACGGTCCGTAATATCATTAAAGGGTTCAGCGAATCTGGAGAAATCACTGCACGTAAGCAGCTAAGCCCATGACCTTCCATCCCTCAGGCTGTACTGCATCAACAAGCGACATCAGTGTGTAAAGGATATCACCACATGGGCTCAGGAACACTTCAGAAACCCACTGTCAGTAACTACAGTTGGTCGCTACATCTGTAAGAGTTAAAACTCTCCTATGCAAGGCGAAAACCGTTTATCAACAACACCCAGAAACGCCGTCGGCTTCGCTGGGCCTGAGCTCATCTAAGATGGACTGATACAAAGTGGAAAAGTGTTCTGTGGACTGACGAGTCCACATTCCAAATTGTTTTTGGAAACTGTGGACGTCGTGTCCTCCGGACCAAAGAGGAAAAAAAACATCCGGATTGTTATAGGCGCCAAGTGTAAAAGCCAGCATGTGTGATGGTATGGGGGTGTATTAGTGCCCAAGACATGGGTAACTTACACATCTGTGAAGGCACCATTAATGCTGAAAGGTACATACAGGTTTTGGAGCAACATATGTTGCCATCCAAGCAACGTTGCCATGGACGCCCCTGCTTATTTCAGCAAGACAATGCCAAGCCACGTGTTACATCAACGTGGCTTCATAGTAAAAGAGTGCGGGTACAAGACTGGCCTGCCTGTAGTCCAGACCTGTCTCCCATTGAAAATGTGTAACGCATTATGAAGCCTAAAATAGCAGAAGGGAGACCCCCGGACTGTTGAACAACTTAAGCTGTACATCAAGCAAGAATGGGAAAGAATTCCACCTGAGAAGCTTCAAAAATGTGTCTCCTCAGTTCCCAATTGTTTACTGAGTGTTGTTCAAAGGAAAGGCCATGTAACACAGTGGTGAACATGCCCTTTCCCAACTACTTTGGCACGTGTTGCAGCCTTGAAATTCTAAGTTAATTAGTATTAGCAAAAAAAAAAAAAAGTTTATGAGTTTGAACATCAAATATCTTGTCTTTGTAGTGCATTCAACTGAATATGGCTTGAAAAGGGTTTGCAAATCATTGTATTCCGTTTATATTTACATCTAACACAATTTCCCAACTCATATGGAAACGGGGTTTGTATTATATTAATATAATTTGTAATGAATCCTTCCGTGATTGGTGAAAAAGCCTCATCAAGCCTGTTTTGTAGACGCTTATAATTGCATCAAACAATTGTAAAGTTCCATTTTGTTTGGTTTTGGTGAACTAATTGTGTCCGATTATACGCTCTTTAATTAAAGTACCACAGCGGAGCAAAACGTTTCAAGAAAATCTGGATTAAAAACAATTATCAGTGCTAATAAATACGTTTTCTTCTCGTATGTGCTTAGACACAAGTCCCACATTCTTCAAACAACCCGGAATGCGAATCCAACAAATTGTCTAGCGAGACTGCTGCATGTACGCAGTAAGTCTGATTGGGTGTGTTTGTGTAAATAAACAACAACAAAAGAGCACATTGCTGCAGTAATGATTTGTCTCGACAGGATTGGACAATGCGGTTCGGAATACTAAGTCAAAACAACATTAACACATACAGGAAAAAAAACTGCCCCGATAGAATAAGACCAGTATCCAGTAAATAAATAAACATGAAGTCTCAGAAAAGTCGGGCAGGGTTCAGCACAAAGATGCCAGATGTGTGTAAATGTCTGACATGCACGTTAAGGCAATAATTAGCTTCACTTTTCCCATCCAATTAAAAGCATCACAATCTCATCCCACATTGTTTTGAAGATGTCCTACCTGAGCATCAGCAACACTAGCGCTTGTTGGCGTTTGGCACCCCCTAGAGGTCACTCTGTTCCTTACACCCAATTATTCCACACCGGGGTTTAACCTTCAACCTCGGCTAGAGCTAAAATAAAGTACACTGTCCCAAAATGTGTGTATAACAAGGCGTCACATTCAAATGGCAAATAAGTGAGCTTGTTAAACGACATAAACGTTGTGTGCTTCGTACTGGTAAACAAACATGTTGTTAGCAGCAGACGGGAGATAAGAAGTTGTGTTTGATTGTTTTGAAAAAGGCAGTTCATGGTCGGCTCGGCGTGGGTGACACCTTCTAGAAACCGGGACATGATCATGATAATATTCCCTCTTAATAAACTCACAATATAGTCTTCTAGATCAGTGGTTCTCAAAAAAGTAGGTACCAGTACCCCTGGGTGTACTTGGGATTTCCAAAATACAGACAATGCAAACTGTGCGTTCCATTTGTACTCGGAAATGTGAATTTTTGAGTTCCTAGTCGGAAATTTTTAAGTACCAGTAGAGTGGAAAAACAAGTTGCCTTTATATTGAAGCTACAGTATTATCGTACATATCTGACGTATGACACCGGAAGTCTTACACAGTTTGCGAATAAATAGATATGATCAAAATAGTATCAATCACAGAGATTCCTGAGCCATTTTAAAGGGGAACATTATCACAATTTCAGAAGGGTTAAAACCATTAAAAATCAGTTCCCAGTGGCTTATTATATTTTTCGAAGATTTTTTCAAAATTTTACCCATCACGCAATATCCCTACAAAAAGCTTCAAAGTGCCTGATTTTAACCATCGTTGTAAACACCCGTCCATTTTCCTGTGACGTCACATAGTGATGCCAACACAAACAAACATGGCGGAAAGAACAGCAAGCTATAGCGACATTAGCTCGGATTCAGACTCGGATTTCAGCGTTTTAAGCGATTCAACAGATTACGCATGTATTGAAACGGATGGTTGTAGTGTGGAGGCAGGTAGCGAAAACCAAATTGAAGAAGAAACTGAAGCTATTGAGCCATATCGGTTAGAACCGTATGCAAGCGAAACCCACGAAAACGACACGACAGCCAGCGACACGGGAGAAAGCGAGGACGAATTCGGCGATCGCCTTCTAACCAACGATTGGTATGTGTTTGTTTGGCATTAAAGGAAACTAACAACTATGAACTAGGTTTACAGCATATGAAATACATTTGGCAACAACATGCACTTTGAGAGTGCAGACAGCCCAGTTTTCATCAATTAATATATTCTGTAGACATACCCTCATCCGCGCTCTTTTCCTGAAAGCTGATCTGTCCAGTTTTGGAGTTGATGTCAGCAGGCCAGGGAAGCTAGGGTCGATAGGGGGTTTAGCTCGCTCGTCTGCGGGAACAAACTGCCGCCATTGCTTGCCGTGCTACCGAGGTCCTTTGTCCCTGAATTGCTCACACACTCCGGCAGATTTAATGGGGGTCTGGCGGCAGATTTCTTTGACTTTATGGTTGGAAATGCATCTGCTTTGAGTGTCGCAGGATATCCACACATTCTTGCCATCTCTGTCGTAGCATAGCTTTCGTGGGTAAAGTGTGCGGAACAAACGTCCAATTTCTTGCCACTTTGGCATCTTTGGGCCACTGGTGCAACTTGAATCCGTCCCTGTTGGTGTTGTTACACCCTCCGACAACACACCGACGAGGCATGATGTCTCCAAGGTACGGAAAACAGTCGAAAAAACGGAAAATAACAGAGCTGATTTGACTCTGTGTTTGAGAAAATGGCGGATTGCTTCCCGATGTGACGCCACGTTGTGACGTCATCGCTCCAAGAGCGAATATTAGAAAGGCGTTTAATTCGCCAAAATTCACCCATTTAGAGTTCGGAAATCGGTTAAAAAAAAAAAAGGTCTTTTTTCTGCAACATCAAGGTATATATTGACGCTTACATAGGTCTGGTGATAATGTTCCCCTTTAAAAGATAACATGTTAGCCAGTCACGTGATGGCGCGGCGTAGAGGTAGGAACTGCAAATCCCTTCCCCGCCAACAACAAAACAAATCACTTTGGGTAAAATGTTGATAAAGAAACATATATTTTTGATCCTGAATATAAGAAGAATGAGCTACACTGCTAAACAGATCCATCTGTAGTGAAACACTAAGCATCATGTAGCAGTATTGCTAAGTGCTAAAGAAGAAATACAAACAATATCTTACTGTACAATGTCTGCTCTCACTTCGATGACGACTAATAGGATGTCCATATCTTCCCGTTTAGATGAAGAGTTAATCACCATGCACCCAAATGGTTAACAAGGTTTATCTCTGGTTATAAATTGAATGTCACAGATGAACAACTTCTAGATTTATGGCTAAATCCTCTTAACGTCCAGATGAGAGGCAATCTGGAATAACTTTGACGAGCCGAGACACGATGAAGCGGGAGACCTCACTGCTGGCTCACAGTACAGCAGCAGATGTCTACTGAGCTGGGTTATCAATTCGCCACTAAAAAAAATAGTTTGTCTGTGTTCGCGCTTATAAGTACGCATATATAAGAAGGATTGTGAATGATAAACAGCACATCTCTCTGTAATTGTTTAGTATTCCCAGTATGACTGGTCAGAGTGCAGAAGTGTCACTGAAGTGTTACTACTGTGACGTCAATATGACTGAATATGTGGCATTTTATGATGTTTATACTGTATTTTCACATTCTTTGCAGATTGTAAATACAATTGATATGGTTTAATGGATGCAATGGAACACTACGCATATAAAGTCAACTTGTTTGTCCACTCTACTGCTACTTTAGGCAAGTCAGTGCATTCTCACCACTTGGCTTCAAAGATGGCTGCTCTGAATGTAAACAATAATTTAAGCTTCTATATCTGTTACGTTTTGTCGCACTAAATGAGCCATGCACGATTTATTGTTGAACATTTACATAGTGATGTTACTGTAGTGTAAACAATTAAAAAACGTGGTATAAACATTCTTAATCGTGAGCGATAGTGTCTGAAGGTTGCAGAAAGTGAATATTTTCCCATAAGTTGTTTATACTCAGACAAGGCAAGTGCAAGAATAGCTTCAGTGGATGTGACCAGCTTGATTTCCGTCCGTGTAACTGGAACGCTCACAACTCGGCTCCGACTTCCGAGGTAAATGGACCGCATCGTTATTTCATGTTTTCTTATACTTTGGAGTCTCAGTTGCAAATATGCATTCATTTCAGTTGGTCTCAGTTGTGTTAGTCAGGAAGTAGTCTTTGCCAAAAGGTTGAGTGTGCCAGTCTTGTCTCCTGTCGCGTACTACCAACATACTTGCCAACCTTGAGACCTCCGAATTCGGGAGATGGGGCGGGGGGTATACACATTTTCAAGTATTTCTTTATACCGTATTTTTCGGACTATAAGTCACAGTTTTTTTCATAGTTTGGCCGGGGGTGCGACTTATACTCAGGAGCGACTTATGTGTGAAATTATTAACACATTACCGTAAAAATTTCAAATCATATTATTTATCTCATTCACGTAAGAGACTAGACGTATAAGATTTCATGGGATTTAGCGATTGTTTGGTAAATGTATAGCATGTTCTATATGTTATAGTTATTTGAATGACTCTTACCATAATATGTTACGTTAACATACCAGTTGGTTATTTATGCCTCATATAACGTACACTTATTCAGCCTGTTGTTCACTATTCTTTATTTATTTTAATTTGCCTTTCAAATGTCTATTCTTGGTGTTGGCTTTTATCAAATAAATTTCCCCCAAAAATGCGACTTAAACTCCAGTGCGACTTATATATGTTTTTCCCCTTCTTTATTATGCATTTTCGGCCGGTGCGACTTATACTCCGGTGCGACTTATACTCCGAAAAATACGGTATAAATATAAATAAATAATCCGTTCATGAATGAGTATATCGATTCGGCCACCGTGTTCAATGGAGAAGTCTGATCTACAAAATGTGCAGGCAGCATACCCCTTCCCCTTCCAGCTGTCCTGGATGAACTGAAATGATTTTTTTCCAATAATTTTGGAACTTCGTTCTTCTGCTTCGTCTCTGTTATGTTTTTGGACATTACTACTTGCCGTAGTTTTGAAGCAATGCATGATGGGAATCCGGATGTTGTGTGTCAGTGTATTAACGTGCCGGCTGGAATAAACACACACTGAAAAATAGCTCCGTGCCTGCCTACTTTATGGGTTATAGATAGAGACATATATAATAGTCTCCTTTTCAGGTGAGAGAGGACGCTAAAGGCACGCTCCCAATATTGTTGTCCGGGTGGAAATCGGGAGAATGGTTGCCCCGGGAGATTTTTGGGAGGGGCACTAAAATTCGGGAGTCTCCCGGGAAAATCGGGAGGGTTGGCAAGTATGACTACGAATACTGTAGGTACTGTGCTTATTACACACCAGCTGTTTGATTGTAACCTGCATCTTAGTTGTAGTTTTCATTAACAAATTTGGGATGTGTTGAAATCGCCATGTAAAATTGCTAATGCTACTCAGTGTATATCCAATATAAATTAGCATCGAGATGGGTGCATTTTGAAAAGTGAACACTTGCTTTCGAGCACTTTCTAGCAGGCATGAAAAACTGCAACGTTACCTAGAGGCGGGTCCGCTATGAATATGCCCGTTTGGCTGCCGAGTGCTTAAAGTCTGCAACCGTAAGTGACGATACGTGCAACAAAATTATTGAAATATGGTACCTTTTGATTTTACGGGAATCTGTACATGGTAGTACCTACAAAAGTACTGAATTCGATAAAGTTGAATATTTCTAAACTAGTGGTCTGCGCACAATTGAGTTCCTGAATTCAGATGTACGGTATTCTGATTTAGTAAAACTATAGATTTAGTGGGGAAAATATTTGATCCCCTGCTTATTTTGTATGTGTACCTCCTTAAGAAAAAATATATGAACACTAAGTACAGAACTGGTCATAGTATTTATAGGTAATATCAAAATATATGAAAAATATATGAACACTAAGTACAGAACTGGTCATAGTATTTATAGGTAATATCAAAATAAAGTTTATAAAGTCATTTGTATCTGCATTTAAGAACACATATTTATCATAATTTTCAATAGAGGCCACACTAATAATTATTTTATACATTTGAATAGCTTTTTTTGTTTACAATTGAAGTAATTGTATGTTGTTTCAAGCACGATCACCACAGATGAATGTTTTGAGCGTAATAAAACAGTTACTAACGCAAAAGTGCTATGTTTCAAATATGCTTTTCGCCGGGGATAGTGGGAGAAAATATGAATTCAATATTTTGATAACCACTGAGATTCTCAAATCATGCAGGAAATAAATAGATGTATTGGAAATGGGAACGCCTCGGGATCCCCCCGGGAAGAGCTGGACAAAGTAGCTAAGAAGAGGATAGTCTGGACTTTTCTGCTTAGGCTGCTGCCCCCGCGACCCCACTTCGGATAAGCGGAAGAAAATGGATGGAAATATATACATTAAATATGTCATTAATGTTTATTTCTTCTCATATGGGAATGACCTGTCAAATGTGTGTTTTTGCAGGGTGTAGAAAGGTTGAGAGCCACTGATCTAGAGATGCTGGTGAGATAAAAACATTGTTGAGGAGTCTTAGTGAAATGTACGGCAATTCAATACGAGGTTGTGTTTTCTTGAAGTTAGTTAATAAAGTGACTGAATGTGTCGGTTAAGACTCGACTAGTAGCTTTTGTTTCCCCCCTTAAGACTGATTGTACCATCAATTGAATACTTCATTTGGAAAACAAGAGAATAAAAACGCATGTCGGCAGGAAGGCTCAAAAGAGAAAAGATTTGGCTTTCACTTGCACATCTGCCCAGTTCACAGCAGGACATTTTGTTCCAGCACTAAAAAACCATCACCTTGAACTTTTTGTTGAGAAGTCGGTCCTTGATTGCATCATCTCACAGAGGACTAAAGTGAATGTTGTTTGAGCGTCTTTTGGTCCACTGCCAGTCTTTTTGGTCCAGTCTTGTTTGCAACCCTGTTAGTAGCGGCCGTTGGCACTAGGAGAGTTCCCGTGCTCGGTCGTAGTCTGAGATCAGACCTTTGATATGTGACAGTTTCTGATGGAGGTACTCGCAACGCTTCTTTTCTTCCCGGTAGCCAGGAAACCTCTAGAAAAACAAAAGGCCTGAGGTCAGTACTCAGCAATTTAAGTGCAGGGACATTTTGTAAAAACAATTTTGATGACTGCACTGCTTTATAAATAGCACAGCAAAATTCCTAGAATTTTCCAAGTTGGAAGGTTTTTTTTAAAATTTGGTGTTTGCAGGAGCAAATGACAATGAAGTGGACATTTTCCAAATAGTCTACTGGGTTGGAATTTGCTAACCATCCATCCATCCATCCATCTTCTTCCGCTTATCCGAGGTCGGGTCGCGGGGGCAGCAGCTTAAGCAGGGAAGCCCAGACTTCCCTCTCCCCAGCCACTTTGTCCAGCTCCTCCCGGGGGATCCCGAGGCGTTCCCAGGCCAGCCGGGAGACATAGTCTTCCCAACGTGTCCTGGGTCTTCCCCGTGGCCTCCTACCGGTCGGACGTGCCCGAAACACCTTCCTAGGGAGGCGTTCGGGTGGCATCCTGACCAGATGCCCGAACCACCTCATCTGGCTCCTCTCGATGTGGAGGAGCAGCGGCTTTACTTTGAGCTCCCCCCGGATGACAGAGCTTCTCACCCTATCTCTAAGGGAGAGCCCCGCCACTCGGCGGAGGAAACTCATTTCGGCCGCTTGTATCCGTGATCTTGTCCTTTCGGTCATGACCCAAAGCTCATGACCATAGGTGAGGATGGGAACGTAGATCGACCGGTAAATCGAGAGCTTTGCCTTCCGGCTCAGCTCCTTCTTCACCACAACGGATCGATACAGCGTCCGCATTACTGAAGACGCCGCACCGATCCGCCTGTCGATCTCACGATCCACTCTTCCCTCACTCGTGAACAAGACTCCGAGGTACTTGAACTCCTCCACTTGGGGCAAGATCTCCTCCCCAACCCGGAGATGGCACTCCACCCTTTTCCGGGAGAGAACCATGGACTCGGACTTGGAGGTGCTGATTCCCATCCCAGTCGCTTCACACTCGGCTGCGAACCGATCCAGTGAGAGCTGAAGATCTTGGCCGGAGGAAGCCATCAGGACCACATCATCTGCAAATAGCAGAGACCTAATCCTGCAGCCACCAAACCAGATCCCCTCAACGCCCTGACTGCGCCTAGAAATTCTGTCCATAAAGGTTATGAACAGAATCGGTGACAAAGGGCAGCCTTGGCAGAGTCCAACCCTCACTGGAAACGTGTCCGACTTACTGCCGGCAATGCGGACCAAGCTCTGACACTGATTATACAGGGAGCGAACTGCCACAATAAGACAGTCCGTTACCCCATACTCTCTGAGCACTCCCCACAGGACTTCCCGGGGTACACGGTCGAATGCCTTCTCCAAATCCACAAAGCACATGTAGACTGGTTGGGCAAACTCCCATGCACCCTCAAGGACCCTGCCGAGAGTATAGAGCTGGTCCACAGTTCCACGACCAGGACGAAAACCACACTGTTCCTCCTGAATCCGAGGTTCGACTATCTGGCGTAGCCTCCTCTCCAGTACACCTGAATAGACCTTACCGGGAAAGCTGAGGAGTGTGATCCCACGATAGTTGGAACACACCCTCCGGTTCCCCTTCTTAAAGAGAGGAACCACCACCCCGGTCTGCCAATCCAGAGGTACCGCCCCCGATGTCCACGCGATGTTGCAGAGCCTTGTTAACCAAGACAGCCCCACAACATCCAGAGCCTTAAGGAACTCCGGGCGGGTCTCATCCACCCCCGGGGCCTTGCCACCGAGGAGCTTTTTAACTACCTCGGCAACCTCAGCCCCAGAAATAGGAGAGCCCACCACAGATTCCCCAGGCCCTGCTTCCTCATAGGAAGACGTGCTGGTAGGATTGAGGAGGTCTTCGAAGTATTCTCTCCACCGATCCACAACATCCGCAGTCGAGGTCAGCAGAACACCATCCCCACCATACACGGTGTTGACACTGCACTGCTTCCCCTTCCTGAGGCGGCGGATGGTGGTCCAGAATTGCTTCGAAGCCGTCCGGAAGTCTTTTTCCATGGCCTCTCCGAACTCCTCCCATGTCCGAGTTTTTGCCTCCGCGACCGCTGAAGCCGCACACCGCTTGGCCTGTCGGTACCTGTCTGCTGCCTCAGGAGTCCCATGAGCCAAAAGAACCCGATAGGACTCCTTCTTCAGCCTGACGGCATCCCTCACCGCCGGCGTCCACCAACGGGTTCTAGGATTACCGCCACGACAGGCACCAACCACCTTGCGGCCACAGCTCCAATTGGCCGCCTCGACAACAGAGGTGCGGAACATGGTCCACTCGGACTCAATGTCCAGCGCCTCCCTCGTGACATGTTCAAAGTTCTTCCGGAGGTGGGAATTGAAACTCTCTCTGACAGGAGACTCTGCCAGGCGTTCCCAGCAAACCCTCACAATGCGTTTGGGCCTGCCAGGTCTGTCCGGCATCCTCCCCCACCATCGCAGCCAACTCACCACCAGGTGGTGATCGGTAGAAAGCTCCGCCCCTCTCTTCACCCGAGTGTCCAAAACATGAGACCGCAAATCCGATGACACAACTACAAAGTCGATCATGGAACTGCGGCCTAGGGTGTCCTGGTGCCAAGTGCACATATGGACACCCTTATGTTTGAACATGGTGTTTGTTATGGACAATCTGTGACGAGCACAAAAGTCCAATAACAGAACACCACTCGGGTTCAGATCCGGGCAGCCATTCTTCCCAATCACACCTCTCCAGGTTTCACTGTCGCTGCCAACATGAGCGTTGAAGTCCCCCAGTAGAACGAGGGAATCACCCGGGGGAGCACTCTCCAGTACTCCCTCGAGTGAATCCAAAAAGGGTGGGTACTCTGAGCTGCCGTTTGGCGCGTAAACGCAAACAACAGTCAGGACCCGTCCCCCCAGCCGAAGGCGGAGGGAAGCTACCCTCTCGTCCACCGAGTTGAACTCCAACGTACAGGCTTTGAGCCGAGGGGCAACAAGAATTGCCACCCCAGCCCGTCGCCTCTCATTGCCGGCAACGCCAGAGTGGAAGAGAGTCCAGCCCCTCTCAAGAGAAGTGGTTCCAGAGCCCTTGCTGTGCGTCGAAGTGAGTCCGACTATATCTAGCCGGAACTTCTCCACCTCACGCACTAGCTCAGGCTCCTTCCCCCCCAGCGAGGTGACGTTCCACGTCCCAAGAGCCAGCTTATGTAGCCGAGGATCGGACCGCCAAGTGCCCCGCCCTCGGCTGCCGCCCAGCTCACACTGCACCCGACCTCTATGGCCCCTGCTATGGGTGGTGAGCCCATTGGAGGGGGGTCCCACATTGCCTCTTCGGGCTGTGCCCGGCCGGGCCCCATGGGGACAGGCCCGGCCACCAGGCGCTCGCCATCGTGCCCCACCTCCGGGCCTGGCTCCAGAGGGGGGCCCCGGTGACCCGCGTCCGGGCGAGGGAAATCTGGGTCCTTTGTTAGTGTTCTTCATAGAGGTCTTCGAATTTGCTAACTGAAATGTAAAATAAAATAATAAATTATATAAATACATATACATCAATATATTTTCTCAGCTGCATTTAGGCGGGGTACTCTCTCTCTCTCTCTCTCTCTCTCTCTCTCTCTAGAAAAGACCCCAATATTTGTACACAATTGTCAGAATGCCATCCGTTTTTAAATGTTTTCCTTAAATGCATTTCTGTCATGTATTTGCACAAAACATGCTAACAGTTTTATCTAAAGTTCTTTCAGGCTGTATTCTGGTGGGAAATTTGCCAACAAGCTAACCAGTCGTATTCTCCTCACTCATTTTTATACTGATGTATGCGTTGATCTGATCACTGACCGTATAGCGTTTAAGGCAGTGGTTCTGAAACTTTTTTCACCAAGTACCACCGCATAAAACCCTTGGGTCTCCAAGTACCACCATAATTACAACATTAAAATACAGTAGTGTATTCAAACACAGTAGTGTAGTAGACCTAAGTATTCATTAGGTACCACCATAATGACAACATTAAAATACAGTAGTGTAGTTCAGTGGTTCTCAACCTTTTTTCAGTGATGTACCCCCTGTGAATTTTTGTTTAATTCAAGTACCCCCTAATCAGAGCAAAGCATTTTTGGTTGAAAAAAAGAGCTAAAGAAGTAAAATACAGCACTATGTCATCAGTTTCTGATTTATTAAATTGTATAACAGTGCAAAATATTGCCCATTTGTAGTGGTCTTTCTTGAACTATTTGGAAAAAAAGATAGGTTTTTATTTATATTTATAAAGGATTTTTGAATTGTTGCTATTTTTAGAATATTAAAAAAAAAATCTCACGTACCCCTTGGCACACCTTCAAGTACCCCCAGGGGTACACATACCCCCATTTGAGAACCACTGGGGTAGTAGACCTAAGTATTCATTAGGTACCACCATAATGACCAACATTAAAATATTGTAGTTTAGTAGACCTAAGTATTCATTAAGTATCACCATAATGACCAACATTAAAATACAGTAGCATAGTAGGCCTAAGTATTCATTAAAAAACAGGCAGATGTTTTATTTAACAAGTATATTTAAAATATTTGGCAATCGTGCCATTACACAGTTTGAACAGTAACACTGTTTGAATATAGAAAAATAAAACATTGTACTTAATCAAGTGTTTCTTTGGCGTACCACTAAATGAAGCGTAACAGTTCGAGCATTACCGTATTTTCCGCACTATAAGGTGCACCGGATTATTAGCCGCACCTTCAATGAATGGCATATTTCATAACTTTGTCCACCAATAAGCCGCCCCGGACTATAAGCCGCGCCTACGCTGCGCTAAAGGGAATGTCAAAAAAACAGTCAGATAGGTCAGTCAAACTTTAATAATATATTAAAAACCAGCGTTCTAACAACTCTGTTCACTCCCAAAATGTACGCAAATGTGCAATCACAAACATAGTAAAATTCAAAATAGTGCAGAGCAATAGCAACATAATGTTGCTCGAACGTTAATGTCACAACACACAAAATAAACATAGCGCTCACTTTCTGAAGTTATTCTTCATTCGTAAATCCTTCGTCTTCGGTGTCCGAAGTGAAAAGTTGGGCAAATGTGAGATCCAAAATGGCCGGTTCCGTCTCGTCGAAGTCATCGGAGTCAGTGTCACTGTTGTCCAGCAGTTCTGTGAATCCTGCCTTCCGGAAAGCTCGGACCACAGTTGTGACCGAAATATCTGCCCAGGCATTTACGATCCACTGGCAGATGTTGGCGTCGTCTGGCGCTGTCTCCCTGTCTTAGTGAAGGTGTGTTCGCCTTCGGTCATCCATTGTTCCCACGCAGTTAGCAGTCTAGCTTCGAATGCCCTGTTGACACCAATATCTAGCGGCTGGAGGTCTTTTGTCAATCCACCCGGAATGACGGCGAGTATTGAATTAAGCGCGTAAGCGTGTCTCTTAATGTGATGTTATGAGCTAGCAAATATAACAACTACACTACCCAGCATGCAACGATAGTGACGAGCATGCGCGGTAGCCCTGAGAAGCGTTGTTGTATGCTGGCAGTTAGAATGTGCTTATGAGCACGCTGTGAGTAAACGTTGAGAACTCAGTTAACACGCCTCGTCTGCATTATTTATAATTAGACAGACAACACACTTAATAGGAGCCATTTTGGGGTCTTTACATAAACACACAAATGGAAATGAAACGTCACATATCCCAGCATGCACCGCGCGCTTCTTCTTCTTCCGGGGGCGGGTGGTTGCTTACAGTACAAGAAGAAGCGCTTCCTGTTCTATGGGGGCGGGTGCTTACCTTGGCGGTTGCTTGCGTAGAAGAAGAAGCGCTTCCTGCTCTACCGGGAAAAAAGATGGCGGCTGTTTACCGAAGTTGCGAGAACGAAACTTTATGAAAATGAATCTTAATATTTATCCATATATAAAGCGCACCGGGTTAAAAGCCGCACTGTCAGCTTTTGAGTAAATTTGTGGTTTTTAGGTGCGGCTAATAGTGCGGAAAATACGGTACTTGAAAAATCAAAATATATTGCATGCCTAATCTAAGTGGGGATTTTTTTGTGATAAATCACATGAGTTAACTCATTAATTTTGACAGCACTAATATATATATTTTTAAATAAAGGATTTATATATAAAAAAAATATATCCTTTAAAAAATTTGTATACTTTTTTTTTTTGTCAAATACTCATTCTGTATAAATACACATTTTAATACTACTAATAAAGCAATAACTTGGATTGTTTGAAATGGATATGGTACATTTAAAAAAAATATATACTAAAAATAGTTTTAAAGAATACAATTACAGTACATTTGGAAAACTGTGGAGGGGTGCGTGGCCTGCGGGCCTGCCGCGGAGCGGGGTGTGCCAGGGCTTTGAAACACAGCTGACAGGTGATTAGATTGCCAAGCTGGGGTTTGTTATCTAATCACCTGTCACCTGTGCACACATCGCACTGTATGGAATGGCCTCAATCTCGTTACCCTGCGTAATGACAATAAAGCTGATTCTGATTCTGATTCTTTATTAGTGGCAGCCGTGCAGAGACACGTTGTTGGGAGTTGGAGCCAGGGAGAGACACGCGGGACTGAAAAGTAAAAACATATATTGCTGGAACGAGGCGTGCATGCCAATAAAAAGACTGTATTCACACTGTATACCGGGCTTACGAAGATCTGTCGGCCAGGAGAACCCACACAAGAGGGAAACCTCCGCAAAAACATTTTACAGAATTGACCGATTTATTTGCCAAAAAAGTTCCATTACTACCACGAGCCTCTGCAGCCGGGGATTATTGTCATCACAATAATCCCCTCAATTCTCCCAAAAAACGGATGAACTCACTGGACTATAAAGACATATGCAAAAGTGCAATATATTTATCTGAACAGTAATCTATTTATATCTGCATCTTCTTTTGTAAATGCAAACACTCTGCACCTTATTGCTCTTTTACAACACTAAATGGTCCCTAGTGTGTGAATGTTGTCTGTCTATCTGTGTTGGCCCTGCGATGAGGTGGCAACTTGTCCAGGGTGTACCCCGCCTTCCGCCCGATTGCACCCCCCGCGACCCCGAAAGGGATAAGCGGTAGAAAATGGATGGATGGATGGATCCTGCACTACAACGAGCTAATGCAACAACATTTCGTTCTTATCTGTACTGTAAAGTTCAAATTTGAATGACAATAAAAGGAAGTCTAAGTCTAAATGTGGAACATTAAAGATCAAGACAAAAAACAGCACCCTTGTCTTACAAATATACCCAAAAAATTGAAAAAATAAAAAGAGTCTAAAATAGTGGAAAGTCATCACTATTATATTGTTCCAAAATTCCTGAGCTTAACTTCTCATGGAACGTTCCAGAGATTTCATGGAATGTTTCCACCCTTAAAAAGAACACTTTCCAACGGAGCAGAATTAAAGAAACAGAAACTTTGCTTTTGGCTTCCTATCCTGTGTGCAAGTTTAGAAAGCCTAGCGCAGAGCAGGGATAACCACGCCCCGCTCGCCCCGGAGCTCATTTGATTGCAAAGTCTCTCGCTTGTGCCTTGGATACTGAAGGAAACACAACTCTACTTTTATTCAGATTACGTGCATAACTATGGAAGTAGAATTGTCTCACATCAACTTATTTATATCAATATGCTATTAATACATATGCATGTATTAATAAATATACAAATACAAATGTGATATACAAATTAATAATGTGTATAAATAAACACGTATTTTTAAATATATTTTTCAGATTTGAAAATATATACAAATAAAATGTATAAATATAAAAATGTGACATACAAATAAATCTAGAATTTGTATAAATAAACGTGTATCTGTAAATATCTTTTTGAGATTTGAATATAAATATGCTTGATTTTGTATTTATATTGAATTTGCATATGTGGATCGCTTTTTTGCTTTTGTGTCGATGAGACATTCCTCCCACAAACCAGAGGCACAAATAAATGTGACCTAAACACTCCCCTGAATAACCAGCAGAGGGCACTGCAGCCAGAGCGGTCTGGGTCACAGAGCATTATATGCATTATATGCAAAATGCCCGGAGTTCTCTGCACAAAAACAATCCACGTCTTTACAGAGAGAACACACAACGGGCCTGAGCTAGCTAACATTAGCGTTGTATTAGCTAATGCTAATGTATCCAGTTAATCTGAAAGACCGTGCTAGCTGCTTATTTTATTGTATCAATGCCGTGTAATGACCTTGTCCCGATGTAGATACTGATCTCTTATCAGTGCAATGTGTGTCAAATCATCATCATATATCAATCATCATATGACCCTCCCTAGTGTGCCTCTGATTGGCTCGCCAGTGTCTGACCATGTCTATGACCGAGATCGCTCTGGCTGCAGTGCCCTCTGCTGGTTGTTCAGGGGAGTGTATAGGTCACATTTATTTGTGCATCTTGTTTGTGGGAGGAATGTCTCATCGACACAAAACCAAAAAGCGATCCACATATGCAAATTCAATACAAATACAAATACAAAATCAAGCATATTTATATATTAAATGTCAAAAATATATTTACAAATACATGTTTATACAAATTATTTATTTGTATATCACATTTGTATTTGTATATTTATCAATATATGCATATGTATTAATATCATATTGATAAATGTAAGTTGAGACAATTCTACTTCCATACATAACTTGCAAAATGACCGAAATATGTAGTTTTTCTCACAGAAATCTTAGTGAATGTCTAACGTTATATTGTTTAAGCACCGTCTAACAACACATATCAACTGCCTGTGGAACAAACTTCAATCATCAGGGTTCCCAATAGTTTGTGAAGTAAAACATCATTACAGCTTGTGAAGAAGTTTTCACAACAAAGGGCCACATAGCGATAACATAGACTAGAGCAGTGTTTTTCAACCACTGTGCCGCGGCACACTCGTGTGCCCTGAGATACAGTCTGGTGTGCCGTGGGGGATTATCTAATTTCACCTATTTGGTTTAAAAATAATTTTTGCAAACCAGTAATTATAGTGTGCAATTGATGTGTTGTTGAGTGTCGGTGCAGTCTAGAGCTCGGCAGAGTAACCGTGTAATACTCTTCCATATCAGTAGGTGGCAGTTGGTAGCTAATTGCGTTGTAAATGTCGGAAACAGCGGGAGGTAGTGTGCAGGTAAAAAGGTATCTAATGCTTAAACCAAAAATAAACAAAAGGTGAGTGCCCCTAAGAAAAGGCATTGAAGTTTTGCAGAACGAAACTAAAACTGAACTGGGGACGGCGTGGCGCAGTTGGGAGACTGGCCGTGCCAGCAACCTGAGGGTTCCTGGCTCGTTCCCCACCTTCTACCAACCGCGTCACGTCCGTTGTGTCCTTGAGCAAGACACTTCACCCTTGCTCCGGATGGGTCATGGTTAGGGCCTCGCATGGCAGCTCCCGCCATCAGTGTGTGAATGTGGAAATAGTGTCAAAGCACTTTGAGTACCTTGAAGGTAGAAAAGCGCTATACAGGTATAACCCATTTACCATTTATTTACATTTACATTTAACTGGCAACAAAGTAAACAAAAACAGAATGCTGGACGACAGCAAAGACTTACTGTGGAGCAAAGATGGCGTCCACAATGTACATCCGAACATGACATGACAATCGACAATGTCCCCACGAAGAAGGATTAAAAACAAAGTAGATGCGGGAAATATTGCTCAAAGGAAGACATGAAACTGCTACAGGAAAATACCAAAAAAAGAGAAAAAGCCACCAAAATAGGAGCGCAAGACAAGAACTAAAACACTACACACAGGAAAACAGCAACAAAGTCCAAATAAGTCACGGCGTGATGTGACAGGTTGTGACAGTACACCTACTTTGAGACAAGAGCTATAGTGATGCAGGCTTGGTTATGCTTTAAAGTCATATCCAACAATTGTGACAACTTTTTACTGTTAACTGAGTTTCGTTTTTTAATGATTTCCGCTGGTGGTGTGCCTCCGCATTTTTTCAAGGCAGAAAATGTGCCTCGGTTCAAAAAAGGTTGAAAAACACTGGACTAGAGCATGCAGTTGGCAATCGCAATTGTATCCTATTTTACAGTATTAATATTATGGTCTAACCTACCCCTAAAAGTGGATGTTCCTGCTTCCTGTGTACATTTGACGACTGGCGAGCGTCAACTTTTCATCACATCTTTACATTAAGCATGCTTCCTTCAATCAGCAGGTGTCATAATGATCAAGACATTGGGGCGTGGTCATCCCTGCTCTGTGCTAGGCTTTCTAAACTCTTCCTGCACCTTACAGTGTTAGGCAACAGTGCCCCCTTGTGGTCCAAACACCTTCATTGACAGAACATTGGCATGAAAGTAAGAGTAGGATCACATAAGTGATACTTACTTTCTTATATCGCCGGTACTTTTGTAGTATCTGTTCCTCCATGAGCTGCAAAACATGTGTGGTGAGTTCAGAGGTGTTCAAGTTGAAGAAGTGTGTCAGGTGCTACCTTGTACTCCTGCGTCCCCGGCGAGAGCGAGTTGATCTTTGAGCCTAACTGGACAAACATCTCTGTGATGGCTCTGATGCGATCGTGAAGAGCTCTGTACTCGTCGTACTCGGAGCAGAAGTCGTCCTTGTACTGCTCGCGCTGCTCCAGTGCTGTTATTGTGCAGTATTTTCTAAAAGGAAGGGAAAAAATAATTGTCCTCAAACCTCCAGCAGAGGGCGCTGCATGATAGCGGCGTGACTAGCCTTTGCAGTGTTATGTGTTGCACAGATGTTGTGTTCAAAGACATTTTTCAAGGATGATTTGCGAACGCAGACATGTGTTTTATTGCCTTTGATTTGATGTGAGTGTTTTCAATCTGAGGCGAGTGGAGATGGTGACTGGTGTTTCGACACCGACTGGTGTGGAAAACACTGATCCCACTCCCCAGTCGCAGCCACAATTTTCAATGAACTCACAATAAATAGTCCGGCAGGTCGTCTGCTGTGCTTGGACTCGCTCGCGTTTTCTCTCCTCCGTGCTCTGAAAGAAGAAGAAGCGCACACACGTTGCTCCTTCAGTGCACATGTCATAAGGTCAGCGTGGCGTAAACGGCTGAAAGACTCGTTCATCGCGGCCCGTGTGAGAGGTAAACAAGAGACCAGGCAGGGCGGTGACGTCAGACGTTTCCGAGGAACAGGCGACGTCGCCCGCTGACTTACTCGGCCGTAGGTCACCCAGCTGTTGCACGGTCAATCATCAACAGAAAAGGTCAGACTGAGGACTTGGTAAAGAGTCCTGGAAACACTTACTGGCAACCACTTTGCTCTATTTTAAATCAGACTGGCTAATCTACCCATTCTGTGCACTTCCTTTGGTCACTGAACTCAACCAAATCAGGACAATATGGAAGTATACTTTAGAGTAGTCAGTGTGCAGGATGTAGCAGTATAGATGTACTATCCACAACTGGCAACACAAGTAGAGTACCAATATAATTGTGTTATGCCAACAGTCAAACATGGTGGTGGTAGCATGAGTGCAGCCCGCAATGAGGAGCTGCGGTTCACACCAGCACACACTTCGACATTCTGAAGCATAACATGAGCTTGACCCGTTTTTAGTATATCATACAAGCTGTACACTGACTACTTGAAAGTATATCCACGTATCATTTCTATAGTATTGTCCCTGGAGAAGATACATCAAAGTGCTTATTGAAATGTGATGCGTGTACTGTACCGTATTTTTCGCACTATTAGCCGCACCTAAAAACCACAAATTTTCTCAAAAGCTGACAGTGCGCCTTTTAACCCGGTGCGCTTTATGTATGGATAAATATTAAGATTCATTTTCATAAAGTTTCGATCTCGCAACTTCGGTAAACAGCCGCCATCTTTTTTCCCGGTAGAACAGGAAGCGCTTCTTCTTCTACGCAAGCAACCGCCAAGGTAAGCACCCGCCCCCATAGAACAGGAAGCGCTTCTTCTTCTACTGTAAGCAACCACCCGCTCGCGTAGAAGAAGAAAAAGCGCGCGGATATCACCGTACGTTTCATTTCCTTTGTGTGTTTACATCTGTAAAGACCACAAAATGGCTCGTCAGGGATCCGGTTCATGAAAAGACGCAATCTGTCCATCCACACACGGATTACTATTTCACAGCAACTGATATTCCTGTGAACCGCACTGTGGATACAACGGGAGCACGTACGGTGAATATTCGCACCACAGGGAATGAGAAGTCATCCTTCACTGTGGTTCTAGCTTGCCATGCTAATGGCCAGAAACTTCCACCCATGGTGATATTCAAAAGGAAGACCTTGCCAAAAGAGACCTTTCCAGCCGGCGTCATCATAAAAGCTAACTCGAAGGGATGGATGAAGAAAAGATGAGCGAGTGGTTAAGGTAAGTTTAAGTTTACGCGAAGAGGCCGGGTGGCTTTTTTCACGCAGCTCTGTCCATGTTGATATACGTATGTTTGTGATTGCACATTTGCGTACATTTTGGGAGTGAACAGAGTTGTTAGAACGCTGGTTTTTAATATATTATTAAAGTTTGACTGACCTATCTGACTGTTTTTTTGACATTCCTTTAGCGCAGTTAGATGCGGCTTACAACACGGGGCGGCTTATAGGTGGACAAAGTTTTGAAATATGCCGTTCATTGAAGGCGCGGCTTTTAACCCAGGGCGCCTTATGGTGCGGAAAATACGGTACTCCCTTTTGGGAGACACTAATTATTTGAGCATAGTCCCTCGTTTATCGCTGTTAATTGGTTCCGGGTGTGACCTTAGTAAATTTATTTCCGCAAAGGAATTCATTGTAAATTAAATATTTGAATAGGTAGACTGCAGTGGTGGTTCTATCTTTTTTCACCAAGTACCACCTCAGAAAACACTTGGCTCTCCAAGTACCAACATAATGACCAACATTAAAAATACAATAACATAGTAGACTTAAGTAGTCATTGAAAACAAGGCAGAAGTTTTATTAAGAGTGTTTGGTCACTGTAACATTACACACAGTTTGAGTAGTAACACTGTGTTTATATGTAGGAATGGAAAACACTGTACTTAAATAATGAATCAAATCTTTGGCGTACCACTAGATGGAGCCGGCGTACCAGTTTGAGAACCCTTGAGGGAGAGCATAAAAAACTTTCTATGACCTTTCCAAAAAAAAAATTAATTATGAGAGCTCATCTAGACATGAAATACAACCCACATAGTCACCTTTACACGCGTTTACTCAAGTATAGTAGACATCATAATATACTCTAATAATAACAAATATATTGTACGGTCTATGGATGGGTATCGTGTACAATTTAGCTTATACTAAAACAAATTAAACTGTGCCCAAACCAGTACTTAAAATTTTCTCTAATAAAATATGCCTTTTTATTTTTGTGGAATTTTGTGACATTCAAGTTGAACAGACTAGTAAGTTAAATACTAGGGATGTCCGATGATTTCGGACTTCCGTTATTATCGGCCGATAAATGCTTTAAAATGTAATATCGGAAATGATCGGTATCGGTTTCAAAAAGTAACATTTTTAAATCGCCGCTGTGTACACGGACGTAGGGAGAAGTACAGAGCGCCAATAAACCTTGAAGGCACTGCCTTTGCGTGCCGACCCAGTCACATAACATCTACGCTTTTCACACGCACAAGTGAATGCAAGGCACTGAGGGTGGCCGTATAAACAACTTTAACACTGTTACAAATATGTGAACCCACACCAAACAAGAATGACAAACACATTTCGGGAGAACATCCGCACCGTAACACAACATAAACACAACAGAACAAATACCCAGAATCCCTTGCAGCACTAACTCTTCCGGGACGCTACAATATACACCCTTGCCACCCCCTAACTTCCTTATGCTCTCTCAGGGAGAGCATCTCCCAAATTACAAGCTGCTGTTTTGAGGCGTGTTAAAAAAAAGAATGCACTTTGTGACTTCAATAATAAATATGGCAGTGCCATGTTGGCATTTTTTTTTCATAACTTGAGTTGAAGTTGTTCTCTTATTTTGGAAAACCTTGTTACATTGTTTAATGCATCCAGCGGGGCATCACAACAAAATTAGGCATAATAATGTGTTATTTCCACAACTGTATATTATATATCGGTTGATATCGGAATCGGTAATTACGAGTTGGACAATATCGGAATATCGGATATCGGCAAAAAAGCCATTATCGGACATCTCTATTAAATACTTCAATAATATACATGAAATACAATCTATAATACATTGTCATAAATATCGCAGCAATAGGGAACTTACATAACATGTAAAAAACGACTTACTTAAATTGTAATGTTTAATAGTTAAAAATACGGGTGTTCCTGAAGGCAACCTCGCTTGCTGTAATGGTCATTGGTGGACAATGAGGAAGTGATGTGTTGTTGTTGTGGCTACTGGCTAGGCTAGGCTAGGCTAGGGCAGCGCTAACAGTGTTATGAGGGCTGCTGTTGCCGTGTTTTTGTCGGCAATAAAGTTTAAAAAGAGTGTCATACTGCGTGTGCTTGTGTCCAGACGCTGCATTACTTACAGGACGTTACAATATCATCACCAAGTACTGTAAATTCCAGACTATAAACCGCTACTTTTTTCCTGATCTTTGAACCCTGCGGCTTATAAAACGATGCGGCTAAATTATGGAATTATTTTCACCGACAGCTATAAAGCAAATAGTTTTTATTAAACACATGCAAAGACATTTAAATGGTGAGTTAATGTTTGTGCTATGGTGCCAACTTTCGGACCAGTTTGCTCACTCCAGGTGCTGCTGGGTGAATGTGAATTCCTGCTGTTTAAAGCTTCGAACCGGACGTAAAGTGCCGTTCTGTCTTCTAATCCTCCATAGCGTTTCTTCATCATTCCAAGCAACATTTGTAAGTTTTACAATATAACTAAAACAATTTTAACTTACTAAACCGTCTCATGTGTGATGTTCATAGGAGTGTTTTCATGCATATTTGCCCGTGCTATCGTAATGTAATGAAGCTAACGTCGTTAGCAATACCGTAATGTGCCAACACTTTTACGAGTGACTGTGTTAGTTTTATTAAATTACAATGGCATTTTTTAAATATTCTTTCAGTTTCACAAATTCCTCAGTAAATTTACCAAAACGTCACCGTGGAGTTATTGAGTCTGTTTAGCTGATTGAAAAGCTAGCTTCCGCAGGTAGTGGGTCCATGACAATGACTTCTGTTTTGTTTGAGGATTCATTTTACTGCCCTGTTACAGACACAATTAAAGTATGTAAATAAACATTTACAAAAGAGTAAATAACAAATGTCACAACATACAGTATATTTCTGCGAATTAAAGTCAGGTGCAGCTGATATATGGAATGTTTTTTTTTCTTAATTTCATGAATGCGGCTTATTTACCAGTCCGAAAAATATGGTACTTTTTGCAGGTGGCCGAGTCTGCATTTAGGACCGAAAGTCGGCGTGTGCCATCATAGAACCAGGTTTTGCTGCCCATCTCTAGTACTGACTTTAGTAGCCATGGTTTTATCTTGTGGTCAATACTACTGTAGTCAGCAGAATTGATATTTTTAGTTCCTTAAGCCATTTTTGTACAAAACCCAAAACCAATGAAGTTGACACATTGTGTAATTCGTAAATAAAAACAAAATACAATGATTTGCAAATCCTTTTCAACTTATATTCAATTGAGTAGACTGCAAAGACAAGATATTTCATGTTCCAACTGAGAAACTTCATTTGTTTTTGCAAATAACAATTAACTTAGAATTTAATGGCATCAACACATTGCAAAAAAGTTGGCACAGGGGCATTTTTAACACTGTGTTACATGGCCTTTCCTTTTAACAACACTCAGTAAATGTTTGGGAACTGAGGAGACACATTTTTGAAGCTTTTCAGGTGGAATTCTTTCCCATTCTTGCTTGATGTACAGCAGGGGTGCTCACACTTTTTCTGCAGGCGAGCTACTTTTCAATTGATCAAGTCGTGGGGATCTACCTCATTCATATATATCATTTATATTTACTTATTTATGAAATATATGTTTTTGTTAACAAGTTAAAGGTGTTTAATGATAATGCAAGCATGTTTAACACATATAGTTAATATTGTTAATACATTAAAGGTGTTTAATGAAAATACAAGTATGTTTAATACATATAGTTAATATTGTTAACAAGTTAAAGGTGTTTAAAGATAATGCAAGCATGTTTAACACATATAGTTAATATTGTTAACAACTTAAAGGTGGTTAAAGATAATACAAGCATGTTTAACACATATAGTTAATATTGTTAACAACTTAAAGGTGGTTAAAGATAATACAAGCATGTTTAACACATATAGTTAATATTGTTAACAAGTTAAAGGTGGTTAAAGATAATACAAGCATGTTTAACACATATAGTTAATATTGTTAATAAGTTAAAGGTGGTTAAAGATAATACAAGCATGTTTAACACATATAGTTAATATTGTTAACAAGTTAAAGGTGTTTAAAGATAATGCAAGCATGTTTAACACATATAGTTAATATTGTTAACAAGTTAAAGGTGGTTAAAGATAATACAAGCATGTTTAACACATATATATTCCTTTCTTTCATGAAGACAAGAATATAAGTTGGTGTATTACCTGATTGTGATGACTTGCATTGATTGTAATCAGACAGTGGTGATGATAACGTCCGCATTTTCGAATGGAGGAGAAAAAAAGTCCTCCTTTCTGTCCAATATCACATGAAAGTGGTTGGTTTTTGGCATCTTATTTGTCCAGCTTCCGTACTCCTTTGTATACACTTTACAAGAAATACATTGTCGGCAAACTCCGTAGCTTGCTAGCTTGTGCACGCCAGCTTTCTGAGACTCTTATTTTGGTAGCGCAGGCAGGATGAAGCAGAGCTTTTATTGTGCAACTGTGCAGTCGGTCTTTGGAGTTTTGACGACAGGTACGGCGCCAGAGTCTGTTGAAATAAAGTGTTTCTCGCCTACCAGTCGGTAATTTGAATGAGTCATCTCAGAAGACCCTCGGGTGCCGTGAATGTCAATCAAGTGACGAAAGTGACGTCATAGTGAAGATTTATGATCGCTCATTTTTAGGACTATTTTTTTCATGCCTGGCTGGTGATCGACTGACACATCCTCCGAGATCGACCGGTAGATCGCGATCGACGTAATGAGCACCCCTGATGTACAGCTTAAGTTGTTCAACAGTCCGAGGTCTCCGTTGTGGTATTTTAAGCTTCATATTGCGCCACACATTTTCAACGGGAGACAGGTCTGGGCTACAGGCCAGTCTAGTACCCACACTCTTTTACTACAAAGCCACGCTGTTGTAACACGTGGCTTGGCATTGTCTTGCTGAAATAAGCAGGGGCGTCCATAACAACGTTGCTTGGATGGCAACATACAGTATGTTGCTCCAAAACTTGTATGCACCTTTCAGCATTAATCAGTATTAGTGCCCATGTCTTGGGCACTATTACACCCCCATACCATCACAGATGCTGGCTTTTGAACTTTCCGCCTATAACAATCCGGATGGTTCTTTTCCTCTTTGTTCCGGAGGACACCACGTCCACAGTTTCCAAAAACAATTTTAAATGTGGACTCGTCAGACCACAGAACACTTTTCCACTTTGCATCAGTCCGTCTTAGATGAGCTCGGGCCCAGTGAAGCCGGCAGCATTTCTGGGTGTTGTTGATAAATGGCTTTGGCTTTGCATAGTAGAGTTTTAACTTGCACTTACAGATGTAGCGACCAACTGTAGTTACTGACAGTGTTTTTTTGAGGTGTTCCTGAGCCCATGTGATGATATCCTTTACACACTGATGTCGCTTTTTGATGCAGTACCGCCTGAGAGATCGGAGGTCTGTAATATTATCGCTTACGTGCAGTGATTTCTCCAAATTCTCTGAACCTTTTGATGATATTACGGACCGTAGATGGTGAAATCCCTAAATTTGTTGCAATAGCTCGTTGAGAAATGTTGTTCTTAAAATGTTCGACAATTTGCTCACGCATTTGTTGACAAAGTGGTGACCCTCGCCCTATCCTTGTTTGTGAATGACCGAGCATTCCACGGAAGCTGCTTTTATACCCAATCCTGGCACCCACCTGTTCCCAATTAGCCTGTTCACCTGCGGGATGTTCCAAATGAGTGCTTGATGAGCGTTCCTCAACTTTCTAAGTCTTTTTTGCCTCTTGTGCCAGCTTTTTTGAAACATGTTGCAGGCATCAAATTCCAAATGAGCTAATATTTGCAAAAAATTACATTTTCCAGTTCAAACGTTTTTCTTGTCTTTGCAGTCTATTCAATTGAATTTGCAAATCATTGTATTCTGTTTTTATTGACCATTTACACAACGTGCCAACTTCACTGGTTTTGTATGTAAAAATGCATGAAAATATACTTTTAAAAGACCTTTGCAGTAGAGTGAGGCTGCAACCTTGAAAGCGTGATGTGGCGAGTGAATATTTGTCAAACTTACCTTTGAGATTTTCCTTGTTCTTCTTCAGGTCTGGGCTGGTCTCGATCCACTCTGGTTTTAAGCGCTCCCGCTCCTTCTCTTTGTGCTTTTTGGACTTCTTCTTTTTATGCTGGCCGTTGTGCATTTGCTCGTCAGTGCAAACCTTTGTGTTCAAGCATGGGGACTTGGGGCTAAGTGCAGTGGACGCCGGCGCATTCCTCTCCACTTTGGGAGTAGTAGTCGTCGTCGTAGTCGCAGTAGTAGTTGTAGACGATGCGTTCAGTTTCAGCGGCGAGTGCAGACCATTAAGACGCGTCTGGAGATGATTGTTGGTTTGCTCTGTTTTGATGTGCACACCAGCAGCGGTGTGGCTGGAGGAGCTTTGGGGCGTCCCGTTGGCGCCGCAGTCTCCCTGAGATGGAGACTGCCGAGGCAAGCAGGGGTCTATTAGTCTTTGTTTTTTGGGGGTCTGGCAGTTAGAGGGATCCGAAGGCAAAGGGCGTTTCTACAGGAAAGAAAGCATATGTTAGTGTTTAGTTATTGTCAAAACATTTGCCAAAATGCCTTTTAACGCTCTATTTTTTGGACTTGCTTGTGGCTATTCAGTAGCTTTGCACTGAAAATTGAAATAATCCGTTTTTTGGAACATGTGCATCTTTTACAGCAGGGTGTCCAAAGTGTGGACCTGGGGCCTTGGGGGCTCGCAGCATAATGTCGAAAAAAAATCCAACAAAAAAACAGCAGTAAAAATGTGACAAAAAGGATATAATATAATCTATGTTGCTGCTTCTTGATTTTAGCGCTGCTTTCGATACCGTCGATCATAATATTTTATTAGAGCGTATCAAAACACGTATTGGTATGTCAGACTTAGCTTTGTCGTGGTTTAACTCTTATCTTACTGACAGGATGCAGTGCGTCTCCCATAATAATGTGACCTCGGACTATGTTAAGGTAACGTGCGGAGTTCCTCAGGGTTCGGTTCTTGGCCCTGCACTCTTTAGTATTTACATGTTGCCGCTAGGCGACATCATACGCAAATACGGTGTTAGCTTTCATTGTTATGCTGATGACACCCAACTCTACATGCCCCTAAAGCTGACCAACACGCCGGATTGTAGTCAGCTGGAGGCGTGTCTTAATGAAATTAAACAATGGATGTCCGCTAACTTCTTGCAACTCAACGCCAAGAAAACGGAAATGCTGATTATCGGTCCTGCTAAACACCGACATTTATTTAATAATACCACCTTAACATTTGACAACCAAACAATTACACAAGGCGAATCAGTAAAGAATCTGGGTATTATCTTCCACCCAACTCTCTCGTTTGAGTCACACATTAAGAGTGTTACTAAAACGGCCTTCTTTTATCTCCGTAATATCGCTAAAATTCGTTCTATTTTATCCACTAGCGACGCTGAGATCATTATTCATGCGTTCGTTATGTCTCGTCTCGACTATTGTAACGTATTATTTTCGGGTCTCCCTATGTCTAGCATTAAAAAATTACAGTTGGTACAAAATGCGGCTGCTAGACTTTTGACAAGAACAAGAAAGTTTGATCATATTACGCCTATACTGGCTCACCTGCACTGGCTTCCTGTGCACTTAAGATGTGACTTTAAGGTTTTACTACTTACGTATAAAATACTACACGGTCTAGCTCCGTCCTATCTCGTCGATTGCATTGTACCATATGTCCCGGCAAGAAATCTGCGTTCAAAGAACTCCGGCTTATTAGTGATTCCCAGAGCCCAAAAAAAGTCTGCGGGCTATAGAGCGTTTTCTATTGGGGCTCCAGTACTATGGAATGCCCTCCCGGTAACAATTAGAGATGCTACCTCAGTAGAAGCATTTAAGTCCCATCTTAAAACTCATTTGTATACTCTAGCCTTTAAATAGCCCCCCTGTTAGACCAGTTGATCTGCCGTTTCTTTTCTTTTCTCCTCTGCTCCCCTTTTCCTTGAGGGGGGGGGGGCACAGGTCCGGTGGCCATGGATGAAGTGCTGGCTGTCCAGAGTCGGGACCCGGGGTGGACCGCTCGCCTGTGCATCGGCTGGGAACATCTCTGCGCTGCTGACCCGTCTCCGCTCGGGATGGTGTCCTGCTGGCCCCACTATGGACTGGACTCTTACTATTATGTTGGATCCACTATGGACTGGACTCTCACAATATTATGTCAGACCCACTCGACATCCATTGCTTTCGGTCTCCCCTAGAGGGGGGGGGTTACCCACATATGCGGTCCTCTCCAAGGTTTCTCATAGTCATTCACATCGACGTCCCACTGGGGTGAGTTTTTCCTTGCCCGTATGTGGGCTTTGTACCGAGGATGTCGTTGTGGCTTGTGCAGCCCTTTGAGACACTTGTGATTTAGGGCTATATAAATAAAGATTGATTGATTGATTGATTGATAATGTAATGAGAAAAAGCTGAGATTGTAATACTAAAATAATATGCTTTGTCACCTGTAACAGTGTTTCTTAACCATAGGGCCGGGAGTCATTGTTGGGTTGTGCAGCTGTGGTCCGTATGGGCCGCAACAGTACTCAGTTGTAATACACTTTTCCACCACTTGTGGCAGTAATTATAATATCAAACAGAAGAAGTCTGGAGCTAAAGCCATAGAGAGGTTTCTTAAGGGCAAAATGATGACTAAAGTGGTGAAGCTGTATTTAATTTGCACTTAAATGTTATTAAATAATTTACAAACCCTGTTTCCATATGGGTTAGGAAATTGTGTTGGATGCAAATTTAAACAGAATACAATGATTTGCGAATCCTTTTCAACCCATATTCAATTGA
This sequence comes from Nerophis lumbriciformis, assembly GCF_033978685.3. NCBI lineage: Eukaryota > Metazoa > Chordata > Actinopteri > Syngnathiformes > Syngnathidae > Nerophis > Nerophis lumbriciformis. The sequence continues at coordinate 964,864 of NC_084576.2, forward strand.
ATGCACTACAAAGACAAGATATTTGACGTTCAAACTCATAAACTTTTTTTGCAAATAATAATTAACTTAGAATTTCATGGCTGCAACACGTGCCAAAGTAGTTGGGAAAGGGCATGTTCACCACTGTGTTACATGGCCTTTCCTTTTAACAACACTCAGTAAACGTTTGGGAACTGAGGAGACACATTTTTGAAGCTTCTCAGGTGGAATTCTTTCCCATTCTTGCTTGATGTACAGCTTAAGTTGTTCAACAGTCCGGGGGTCTCCGTTGTGCTATTTTAGGCTTCATAATGCGCCACACATTTTCAATGGGGGACAGGTCTGGACTACAGGCAGGCCAGTCTAGTACCCGCACTCTTTTACTATGAAGCCACGTTGATGTAACACGTGGCTTGGCATTGTCTTGCTGAAATAAGCAGGGGCGTCCATGGCAATGTTGCTTGGATGGCAACATATGTTGCTCCAAAACCTGTATGTACCTTTCAGCATCAATGGCGCCTTCACAGATGTGTAAGTTACCCATGTCTTGGGCACTAATACACCCCCATACCATCACAGATGCTGGCTTTTCAACTTTGCGCCTATAACAATCCGGATGGTTCTTTTCCTCTTTGATCCGGAGGACACGACGTCCACAGTTTCCAAAAACAATTTGAAATGTGGACTCGTCAGACCACAGAACACTTTTCCACTTTGTATCAGTCCATCTTAGATGAGCTCAGGCCCAGCGAAGCCGACGGCGTTTCTGGGTGTTGTTGATAAACGGTTTTCGCCTTGCATAGGAGAGTTTTGACTTGCACTTACAGATGTAGCTACGAACTGTAGTTACTGACAGTAGGTTTCTGAAGTGTTCCTGAGCCCATGTGGTGATATCCTTTACACACTGATGTCGCTTGTTGATGCAGTACAGCCTGAGGGATGGAAGGTCACGGGCTTAGCTGCTTACGTGCAGTGATTTCTCCAGATTCTCTGAACCCTTTGATGATATTACGGACCGTAGATGGTGAAATCCCTAAATTCCTTGCAATAGCTGCTTGAGAAAGGTTTTTCTTAAACTGTTCAACAATTTGCTCACGCATTTGTTGACAAAGTGGTGACCCTCGCCCCATCCTTGTTTGTGAATGACTGAGCATTTCATGGAATCTACTTTTATACCCAATCATGGCACCCACCTGTTCCCAATTTGCCTGCTCACCTGTGGGATGTTCCAAATAAGTGTTTGATGAGCATTCCTCAACTTTATCAGTATTTTTTGCCACCTTTCCCAACTTCTTTGTCACGTGTTGCTGGCATCAAATTCTAAAGTTAATGATTATTTGCAAAAAAAAAATGTTTATGAGTTTGAACATCAAATATGTTGTCTTTGTAGCATATTCAACTGAATATGGCTTGAAAATGATTTGCAAATCATTGTATTCCGTTTATATTTACATCTAACACAATTTCCCAACTCATATGGAAACAGGGTTTGTAGTTAAGAAACATTTGTTATTAATTGTACTTTATTTATTTCAGTACAACATAATTGTATGTACATTGATGTAGCCACCGCTTAACTCCTTAGGGGCGACAGATGGCTGCAGTGTGTCGCAACATGTGTATATGTGCTTACCGTGGCTCTGGTTTTTTTTTTTCCGCGCCCACACTGGTACCCCACCTAACAGGAGTGCAGTCTGGCATCACGTTTTCTTTTTTTACTTACACCCCCCCCACGTCCATCTTTTTCCCACCTTCAATGTGGCGACCCATCAGCATGCCTGTTCTGTCGCCCTGTACAATGTATGTCTGCTCTTCAACGGCTTTGTGCTGAAAATGACATTTTATTGTTCTTGCGCAATGACAAAGTCCTTCATTCCTTACTTTCATTTATGAGTCCTTATGCACTAAATATATAATTTTTCTAATCAGCCTGACCTAAGCCTAAGAATTTTGTGTTAAATAAATATTAATCTTTGTGATTAACATATGGTTTCATATCATTTGACAAGGGTGTACACTGTAAGTATCGGTAGGTTAGATATCATTATTGAATAGTATTAAAATCAAGAGTAAGATTACTAATCCAGTGTTAATAATACTTGAGTACTACTTTGTACTGTAATAGTTGGGCCCCGAAGTAAAAAAGGTTAAGAACTCCTGACCGATAACACATGGCTGTGTCTTTAAATATACTGTAAATTCTGGACTGTAAGCCGCTACTTTTTTCCTATGCTTTAAACCCTGCGGTTTATAAAACAGTGCAGCTCATTTATGGATGTTTATTGCAAATAGTTTTCATAAAACACATGCAAAGACACTGAAATTGCGTGTTATTGTTTATGCTATGATGTCATCTTTTGGACATGTTTGCTCACTGCAGGTGCTGTTGGGTGAATGTAGACAGTATTTCCTTCTGTTTAGAGCTTTCAACTGGAAGTACATGTGCCGTTCCGTCTTCTAGTCATCTCTAGCGTTACTACTCATATGGATTCTTTAGTCATCGCTCCAAGCCAGGTTTGTAAGTTTTACAATATAACTATAAGAATTCCTACTTACTAAACCGTCCTATGTGTGATGTCTGTAGGAGTGTTTTCACGCATTTTTGTACTTGCTATCGTAAATGTATTGAAGCTAGCGTCGTTAACATTCAATAATATGTTAGTATTATTAACTTACAATAACATTCTTTTTGTATTGTTTGAGTTTCGTAAATTCACCAAAACGTCACCGAGGAGTTATTGAGTCTGTTTAGCTGTTTTGCTACAGACACAGTTTGGAAACAATTAAGGTATGTAAATAAAAATTTACAAAATCTTTCTGTGTACATAACCCATTTCACAACGTATTTATCGGCTAATATACCGTTTTTGAAAAAAAATCGTTCTAAAACTTAGTGGGTGCGGCTTATGTACGTACTAGTGCGTTCATAGTCCAGAAAATATGGTATATAATATCTGTTTTCAGCATGTAGTATAATGACTTTCAGTATGCGGCCCTTGTTGGAAAAAGTTTGGACACCCCTGGTTTGCAGCCTTTTTAATGCAGTTTAAGCAGATTGCGCCTTACCACTATTAAAGGCCTACTGAAACCCACTAGTACCGACCACGCAGTCTGATAGTTTATATATCAATGATGAAATCTTAACATTGCAACACATGCCAATACGGCCAGGTTAACTTATAAAGTGCAATTTTAAATTTCCTGCGAAACTTCCGGTTGAAAACGTCTAGGTATGATGACGTATGCTCGTGACGTCGATGGTTGAAACGGAAGTATTGGGACGCCATTGTATCCAATACAAAAAGCTTAGTTTTCATCGCAAAATTCAACAGTATTCTGGACATCTGTGTTGGTGAATCTTTTGCAATTTGTTTAATGAACAATGGAGACTGCAAAGAAGAAAGCTGTAGGTGGGAAGCGGTGTATTAGCGTCTGGCTACAGCAACACAACCAGGAGGACTTTGACTTGGGTAGCAGACGCGCTATCTGACGCTAGCCGCCGACCGCATCGATGATCGGGTGAAGTCCTTCGTCGCTCCGTCGATCGCTGGAACGCAGGTGAGCTTCGGTGTTGATGAGCAGATGAGGGTTGGCGGAGGTGGAGAGCTAATGTTTTTATCATAGCTCTGTCGAGGTCCGTAGCTAAGTTAGATTCAATGGCGTCGTTAGCAACAGCATTGTTAAGCTTCGCCAGGGTGGAAAGCATTAACCGTGTAGTTGCAGGTCCATGGTTTAATAGTATTGTTGATTTTCTGTCTATCCTTCCAGTCAGGGGTTTATTTATTTTGTTTCTATCTGCAGTTAAGCCCGATGCTATCACGTTAGCTCCGTAGCTAAAGTGCTTCGCCAGGCTGGAAAGCATTAACCGTGTAGTTACAGGTCCATGGTTTAATAGTATTGTTGATTTTCTGTCTATCCTTCCAGTCAGGGGTTTATTTCTTTTGTTTCTATCTGCAGTTAAGCCCGATGCTATCACGTTAGCTCCGTAGCTAAAGTGCTTCACCGATGTATTGTCGTGGAGATAAAAGTCACTGTGAATGTCCATTTCGCGTTCTCGACTCTCATTTTCAAGAGGATATAGTATCCCAGGTGGTTTAAAATACAAATCCGTGATCCACAATAGAAAAAGGATAGAGTGTGGAATCCAATGAGCCCTTGTACCTAAGTTACGGTCAGAGCGAAAAAAGATACGTCCACTCTAATACTTCACTCTCACTTTTCTCATCCACAAATCTTTCATCCTGGCTCAAATTAAAAGGGTAATCGTCGCTTTCTCGGTCCCAATCGCTCTCGCTGCTGGTGTAAACAATGGGGAAATGTGAGGAGACTTTCAACTTGTGACGTCACGCTACTTCCGGTACAGGCAAGGCTTTTTTTTATCAGCGACCAAAAGTTGCGAACTTTATCGTCGTTGTTCTCTACTAAATCCTTTCAGCAAAAATATGGCAATATCGCGAAATGATCAAGTATGACACATAGAATGGATCTGCTATCCCCGTTTAAATTAAAAAAATTAATTTCAGTAGGCCTTTAAAACATTGGTTCTGTGTTTTGCAATATGCTGGTAATAAACGTGGCTCGGGAGAGCTTGACGAAAGCCTCGTTACACTAATTAAAGAGGTATTTTGTACCTGCAACAAAGGAAATTCCCTCACTTATTTCGTGACAGCGAGAGAAAGACCAAAGTATTCAAAGTGAAAAATTACCGCAGAGAGCGTCTTGGCAGGGCTGAGTTGGGAAGGAGAATCCCCGGTAGTTTTGTGGAATGACTGGTTGGCCTGGGGACTTTTCAACTGGCAACTCGTGTGGAGTGGCTGAAGCTTCCTGGAGACAAGATGAAGAACACAGTAATAGCCAGGTCAATGGGCTGTCATGTTAAACAGGAAGCATGTAGATAATGAAGCTGGCGGATTTATGAGGAGGAAGATGGATGAACGCTGCTCACTCACGCTGGGAACCAACAGACCGCACCGACAGAATGTAGTTTCTCTGGTGTGTTTTGAGTGTTCCGGCGATACCATCGACAAGACGCGACCACGCAGACTGAACGCAGTCCAGTGAGCAGAACAATAGCAGCAGATGTACCAAACCCTTAATCTGCTTCCTACAGTTCCTTCCTCATAGAGACGCTCCCAGCAACAAGTCACTCCCATACTTAATCAACTCACTGGTGCGAGTTACGGTCCAAATCATCTGAATGCCACAACAAAGCCTGAATTGGAATTCACTTTGTGACAAAATCATAAGGAGCCAAATAGTATTTGCATCGCTTTTATTACTTCGCCTACAATTTAATTATTGTTTTTTTTTGCTCTGAGCGGGGGTTGTAAACCAAGGGGGGTTGTGCAATTACGCAAAACGCTCTGCAAGCACATGGCCTGCGTGTTTACTGGCAGACACATGAAGGGAAGAAACCCTGCGAGCCTCAACCTTTCCATGCTAATACCATTTTGGCAAGCGAGTAGAAGGGATATGTTTTTTCCTCTTCCCACTTTCATGTGCCCATTAAGAGATTCAACAGCCCAGAGAAGGAGTCATTTTCGAACAATGATCACAGCACGCTTTTCTAGTCATTTAGTGGCACTACTACTGCCATAAACACATCCATCCTTTGGTCTTTGCAAAGGCCCATTAACGTCTGCAGAAGTCAACAACAACCTGCAAGCAGCCGTTTGACATTTCTTTCAGGCAGAGTGACCCCACATTGTTGACAACCACTTGCACTGATCACCTTGTTGTTTACTTTTTGCCTTTTTTAACACAAGGATCACACAAAAATAGCTATCACAGTTACTGAATATCCAGCTTTTTATTGTGTGAATGCTCCAGCCTATTCGGGAATCACAGGCTTTCCCTTTGCAAATTCCAAAAATGACCAGAAATCCAGGTTTTCCGGCCTCCCAGAGGGTGGAACAATGGGATGAATCAAATGCAGAGGGTAATTTCCCCCCACCGAGTGTGTTGGTGACTATCAGTGGTACTTTAACTTTAACCCATTCAAGATGAATTGGCCATTTTCCAAACTTCCACCATTTCCAACCGATTCAAACCATTCCACCATCCTGGAAATTCAAACTACCCTTTTTCCAAGTTCAAAACAATTCCAAGATTTTCCAGAATTCCTGGTTTTCCAAAGTCCTATTTCCACCCTTTTTTCTAACATTTTTCAACGCATTTCAACCGTTCCACCGTCAAAAAATTCCCCTTAATTAGGACAAAAAACAAAGTTGTTTTTGAACTGGAAAAATTCCCGGTTTTCCCGAAATTCCGTAATACCATTTCTCAATTAAAACATTGTTACTACTTCGACATTTCTTGACCGATTTAAACAATTCTAACACTAACCAATTCAGCTCATGCAGGACATTCATGATCCTAATGATTTTCAAAAAAATCCCGCTTTTCCCAATATTCCAGGAAGTTCCCATTGAAATGAATGGGACATTTTTCCAAGTTGCACAATTCCCACATTTTTCAAACTTTTAACCCATTCCAACATCAACACATTTCACTCTTCCTGGACATTCAAACTAACACTTTTCCAAGTTCCAAACCAAATTCCGGTTTTCCTGAAAATTCAAACTCCTCAACATTGAAACCATTCCAACATTCAAACTGTTCTTACATTCAGACTACATTTTATCTGCATGTTAGTTCAACTTCAGCATTGGAGCATTCACACACAATTCCTTCAGGAATTGCCTCATCTAGTTACCTGTGCCTTTTATACAGAACCATAAACACTGAATATTTCCAGAACCGTGTGCACTTTCACACAGCAAAAGGCATCTTGATATTTTGATAATGTTAGGTGTTCTTCACACAACGACAATTGCTTCAACTATATATGAAGCAATGCTCAGGAAAATAATACATTCTCTATACTATTTTCAATGCCACAGGGATTAAAAACAATAACAGAAATGTTTTTAACAACAAGAAAAATGCCAAAACCAACACTATTACAACACGTAACAATAAAAACAACCACAGGTTAAATCGTAATAATAAATGCACAAAGAAACTGCAGCTATGATAAAAAGTTTTAGGTTGTTTGAAGTATTGCAACAAAAATAATACATTTTGAAAACAAAAATGAATCTATTCAATTTTGGAATAAGGTTATAACATAACAAAATGTGGAAAAAGTGAAGCGCTGTTAATACTTTCCAGATGCACAGTGTGTTTCTTTTTTTGATGCATTCTAACTTTAAGTTTGTTAACAATGGAAGTCACTCTATTCCACCTATAAAGGGCTCTAAAAACATCCCAAAACCTCCATCAACATGGTATATACAGGTAAAAGCCAGTAAATTAGAATATTTTGAAAAACTTGATTTATTTCAGTAATTACATTCAAAAGGTGTAACTTGTACATTATATTTATTCATTGCACACAGACTGATGCATTCAAATGTTTATTTCATTTAATTTTGATGATTTGAAGTGGCAACAAATGAAAATCCAAAATTCCGTGTGTCACAAAATTAGAATATTACTTAAGGCTAATACAAAAAAGGGATTTTTAGAAATGTTGGCCAACTGAAAAGTATGAAAATGAAAAATATGAGCATGTACAATACTCAATACTTGGTTGGAGCTCCTTTTGCCTCAATTACTGCGTTAATGCGGCGTGGCATGGAGTCGATGAGTTTCTGGCACTGCTCAGGTGTTATGAGAGCCCAGGTTGCTCTGATAGTGGCCTTCAACTCTTCTGCGTTTTTGGGTCTGGCATTCTGCATCTTCCTTTTCACAATACCCCACAGATTTTCTATGGGGCTAAGGTCAGGGGAGTTGGCGGGCCAATTTAGAACAGAAATATCATGGTCCGTAAACCAGGCACGGGTAGATTTTGCGCTGTGTGCAGGCGCCAAGTCCTGTTGGAACTTGAAATCTCCATCTCCATAGAGCAGGTCAGCAGCAGGAAGCATGAAGTGCTCTAAAACTTGCTGGTAGACGGCTGCGTTGACCCTGGATCTCAGGAAACAGAGTGGACCGACACCAGCAGATGACATGGCACCCCAAACCATCACCCAACCATGCAAATTTTGCATTTCCTTTGGAAATCGAGGTCCCAGAGTCTGGAGGAAGACAGGAGAGGCACAGGATCCACGTTGCCTGAAGTCTAGTGTAAAGTTTCCACCATCAGTGATGGTTTGGGGTGCCATGTCATCTGCTGGTGTCGGTCCACTCTGTTTCCTGAGATCCAGGGTCAACGCAGCCGTCTACCAGCAAATTTTAGAGCACTTCATGCTTCCTGCTGCTGACCTGCTCTATGGAGATGGAGATTTCAAGTTCCAACAGGACTTGGCGCCTGCACACAGCGCAAAATCTCCCCGTGCCTGGTTTACGAACCATGGTATTTCTGTTCTAAATTGGCCCGCCAACTCCCCTGACCTTAGCCCCATAGAAAATCTGTGGGGTATTGTGAAAAGGAAGATGCAGAATGCCAGACCCAAAAACGCAGAAGAGTTGAAGGCCACTATCAGAGCAACCTGGGCTCTCATAACACCTGAGCAGTGCCAGAAACTCATCGACTCCATGCCACGCCGCATTAACGCAGTAATTGAGGCAAAAGGAGCTCCAACCAAGTATTGAGTATTGTACATGCTCATATTTTTCATTTTCATACTTTTCAGTTGGCCAACATTTCTAAAAATCCCTTTTTTGTATTAGCCTTAAGTAATATTCTAATTTTGTGACACACGGAATTTTGGATTTTCATTTGTTGCCACTTCAAATCATCAAAATTAAATGAAATAAACATTTGAATGCATCAGTCTGTGTGCAATGAATAAATATAATGTACAAGTTACACCTTTTGAATGCAATTACTGAAATAAATCAAGTTTTTCAAAATATTCTAATTTACTGGCTTTTACCTGTACATGATGTAATGTAGTAACAGGTACATTCATAATAACATTGAATATTGATGTATTTTGCTCAATTTAAGCATACGGTAGCACATTAATGTCCTGGAGGCATCACTGTGTTCGCTTTTTCCTTCCACAACAACTACTACTAATCATGCAGACTTATGACAACGTACTTTTTAAATATGGATATTTTTGAAAAGCCCAGCTTCAACACAACACGGCGGAGAGTGGCCTGTTTCTGTTGCAAAAAAAATGCCCATTCAACCTCGGTTACCTCTAGTATGATGACTCCTTATTTGGCATCAATGGGGAAAAAAGTTTGGTAACAAAATAAAGTGCACTACTTGGTTGTTGATTCAGTGGTGTCTACAGAGACGCAACATAACATCAGTGACAACTGACAGAGATATAGATAAATATCCAGAGACTGAATGGAGTCTTGACGCCAAGTTTGGTAACAACTGATTTCAACTCAAGCTCTTTCTTAAATCTCAAAGATACAGCACACTTTCGAAGAAATTGCGCAATTGGAATTGAAAACAAAAACGTGGTCCATTTACACCACAAAAGAATCTCTAAAAACCTTTCATTACTGAGACTCACCTGATCAGAAGTCTGTGTATGAGCTGCTTCTCCTCCTCGAGATAACCAGGCCAGTCTCTCTGGACATGTCTGTAGAGCTCCTCCTTCAGAGAAAAGCTGTGATCTTTCAGGCTCTGCTTGCCAACCTGAAAACAACAACAGTCCCCCTTATTAATAATATTTTAATAAAACCAGGTCATTAAGCCACTTCTGAGAATATCTAGACATCACTGATTGTTTGGATGCTAAACAACTCTGCTGATACAAATCAAGCCACATGGTTCCTTCCTGAAGGTAGCCCACCTCTCATCTGTGAAAACCTAATCTTCTTTATAGATCATTTAAGCGGCCCCAATGAGACACCACTTTCAGCTCCGTCTCCATGCGATGAATGCTGTGTGACTGTAAAAGACTCGCTGGGGACAGGTTTTTACAATCTTTTACTTTGCAGTCACATTTACTACCCTTTCTAAAGCTGTGGCATCATTGAAATATGCCAATAAATGGCGTTTACGCAAGTCTAGACGAACACACCCGGGGCTTAATAAAAAACACCCACAGTAAATCAAAACTGCAGCCATAAATATGAATGCTCTAATGATAGCCAGCATGTTTGTTTGTCTGAGCCGCAAAAAAGGAGGAGGCGTTAATTTAAAACAGGCAATATGTAAGAAACTATAGGAGACTGTGCGGTTAATTAAATCGAGTCGCTAAATGGAACATTTAGATTGTGTTTAGGGCTGTCGAACGATAAACATCTTTGAATGCGATTACTCGCAGTTGGTCATAGTTAACTCAAAATTAATCGTAATTAATCACAGATAGATATAATACTTATTACCATGACTGCTGGAAAATTAGTTTGCTTTAATCAATTGTTTTTTTTAAAGATTATGCTTTTTTGGACAGCTCAAAACAAAATGAAGATAAACATGCTTTTAATGACAATAAAAAAATATACCTGCATTGGTTGGTGTCTTGCCAGATTTTGTAGGAATTCAGAATTTGTATTCTTGCTGTAGGAGAACTTGCATTCAGAAGAGGAGCTACACTTGCATGTTTGATTGTCAAAAGATGTTTGTTAATGTAATCTGTGATATTTCTACCTGAATAAATGCTTCTGATATTCTGTTGTATCAGTTAATGGTCTTCATCTTGCTGCATATTAATGTTTTATCCTTTTTTGTTTATTAATAAATTGTAATATTCCGCCTACTAAACATTCGATAATTGCGGACTATCAAGCAGATCAGGTTATAAAAGAATATACCGTATTTTTCGGACTATAAGTCGCTCCGGAGTATAAGTCGCACCGGCCGAAAATGCATAATAAAGAAAGAAAAAAACATATATAAGTCGCACTGGAGTATAAGTCGGATTTTTTGGGGACATTTATTTGATAAAAGCCAACACCAAGAATAGACATTTGAAAGGCAATTTAAAATAAATAAAGAATAGCGAACAACAGGCTGAATAAGTGTACGTTATATGAGGCATAAATAAGCAACTGGTATGTTAACGTAACATATTATGGTAAGAGTCATTCAAATAACTATAACATATAGAACATGCTATACGTTTACCAAACAATCTGTCACTCCTAATCGCTAAATCCCATGAAATCTTATACGTCTAGTCTCTTATGTGAATGAGATCAATAATATTATTTGATATTTTACGGTAATGTGTTAATAATTTCACACATAAGTGGCTCCTGAGTATAAGTCGCACCCACGGCCAAACTATGACAAAAACTACGGTACGCTTTATTTCAATCTGCTAGAAAATCTTTATTTATGGTAGAAATATCACAGGTTACACTACAAAACATATTTGACAAAGCATGATCGTAATGTAAAATGATTTTTCAGATATGGTAAGAGCGGATTTGATGCATAGCACAATTATTGTGAATCCTGAAGTATGTGATTGGTATGAGAAGAGGTGTCTTGATATGTTTTGACGACGTAAAAGTCTTTCACAAAAAGTGGGTCTAGACTTCCTGACGACAGTCTTTCTTTGCTGCTGAGCTTGTATTCCATTTTACTAAAGCAGTTAGTGTAATAATCTGCATTTTATGTTATCAATGCACTCAACTGTAACCCAAACATGGATGTAAAGAAGCAAGGTGCGTCAGCAGGCATTCGCTCCAATGATGTCGTCTCACAGCGATTGAAGATAGTCTTGTCTTGTCCGAAGAACGACTTGTCGTGGCTTTGGACCTAGGATTGCGATAATGTACCCTTTTTCTTTTTGGATTTCTGCTCGCTTTTTTCGAGCTTGTGGCTCAACAGTAACTAAACGTCATTGCCTTTCCCCAAACTACGGAATGAATGAGGGTCAAAAAGGAGTCAGGACGCATGTGCGTTATCTTTGCCAGTCCTAGTTGATTTACATTAGATGTGCATAGACCATTAGGAGTGAGTGAAGTCTACTTGTGTGCTGTCGCTTGAAAATACATGTAAATATTCACTCCAACAAATTGGATATAGACACTAAATCAGTACGTAAACCTGCAGTGTAAAACCAACTTAACGTCCCAGCACAAACATTTATAGAATGTATAGATTTTTTTCTCATGGCTACTTGATGTGTTTACATAGCAACTTGCCGGATGTCTCACCTCATCCAGCACTGAGGTCAGGTCAGCCTTGTCTTTTGGACTAGCCCGTTCCCTCTCCAACCACAGTAGCAGCTCAGGTTTCCTGTAAGGTTTTAAGGCCAGGAGATGGATGACTCGGTCCCTTAAAGGCCTGTGTGCCACAGGGCTGGGAACTAGGCTCCTCTTATTGCTGGGGGAGTGCTTGTTGCTGCTGCTGCTGCTGCTATCTGAGCCTGAAACCAGACCCTGCTTCCTCTGGACCTTCACACACTTACCTGAGAACAAAACAAAGGCACACCTACTTAAGTCCCAATAGAACATCTGTGGAAAAAAAAGAAAGCCTTTTGCAGCGGTAATCAACATATTATTTTGTGGATATACAGGCGAAACTCCTAAAATTTGAATATCGTGCAAAAGTTTAGTCATTCAGCAATTCAACGTAAAATGTGAAACTAATATCCATCCATCCATCCATCCATCCATTTTCTACCGCCTATTCCCTTTTGGGGTCGCGGGGGGCGCTGGAGCCTATCTCAGCTACAATCAGGCGGAAGGCGGGGTACACCCTGGACAAGTCGCCACCTCATCGCAGGGCCAACACAGATAGACAGACAACATTCACACACTAGGGCCAATTTAGTGTTGCCAATCAACCTATCCCCAGGTGCATGTCTTTGGAGGTGGGAGGAAGCCGGAGTACCCGGAGGGAACCCACGCAGTCACGGGGAGAACATGCAAACTCCACACAGAAAGATCCCGAGCCCGGGATTGAACCCAAGACTACTCAGGACCTTCGTATTGTGAGGCAGATGCACTAACCCCTCTGCCACCGTGAAGCCCTAACTAATATGTGATATACATTTATTATATGCAAAGTGAGATATGCCAAGGTTTTATTTCTTATACTTTTGACGATCATGGCTTACCGTTTTTGAAAACTCCAAATTTTCTGAGATTTTCAATTCGAGGTTTTCATGTAAACCATAATTATCAAACCTCCATCAAAAGAAGGTTTGGAATATTTTGAGTGGCATATTACGAGCCTATGTCATATATTAGTTTGACCTTGTGAAACTAATTGCTGGAATGAAGAAACCTTTGCACGTTATTCTAATTTAATATACAGTACAGGCCAAAAGTTTGGACACACCTTCTCATTCAATGTGTTTTCTTTATTTTCATGACTATTTACATTGTAAATTGTCACTGAAGGCATCAAAACTATGAATGAACATGTGGAGTTATGTACAAAAAAAGGCAAAATAACTAAAAACATGTTTAATATTCTAGTTTCTTCAAAATAGGCACCCTTTGCTCTGATTACTGCTTTGCACACTCTTGGAATTCTCTCCATGAGTTTCAAGAGGTAGTCACCTGAAATGGTTTTCACTTCACAGGTGTGCCTTATCAGGGTTGATTAATGGAATGTATTGCTTTATCAATGGAGTTGGGACCATCAGTTGGGTTGTGAATGAGAAGGTGTGTCCAAACGTTTGGCCTGTACTGTATATGCACAAAATACACAAAACCAAGTCTTCTGTCCAGTTCCACAAATACCTTCTGTTTGACTTGGTTTTTTTGGCAGACTACATTCTGCAAACAGTGCTGAGGCATTATGAGTAGCACGTTCTCCCCGATGTTGAAAAAGCAGCTTTAAGAACATAAAAAGTGAACCAGGTCTTGCTCCAGCACCACAAGAGCGCCTGGACCCTAACTGCTTGGTAAACAGTAGAGCATGGAAAGTTCAAGCAACTAGCAAACAGAGGCCCTTTCTTGCACTAATTCAACTGCACCCGTGCAGGCACTCCTTATAGATTTCTGCAGTCCATAATCTCATTACAACTTTAAGCCATACTTTGGAGGTTGCTAAAGGTCAGAGACTGAACGACACATTCAGAGGAACGTATAGTACCGTATTTTCCGCACTATTAGCCGCACCTAAAAACCACAAATTTACTCAAAAGCTGACAGTGCGGCTTATAACCCGGTGCGCTTTATATATGGATTAATATTAAGATTCATTTTCATAAAGTTTCGGTCTCGCAACTACGGTAAACAGCCGCCATCTTTTTTCCCCGTAGAAGAGGAAGTGCTTCTTCTTCTACGCAAGCAACCGCCAAGGTAAGCACCCGCCCCCATAGAACAGGAAGCGCTTCTTCTACTACTGTAAGCAACCACCCGCCCGCGTAGAAGAAGAAGAAGCGCGCAGATATTACGTTTCATTTCCTTTGTGTGTTTACATCTGTAAAGACCACAAAATGGCTCCTACTAAGCGACAGGTTTCCGGTTCATGAAAAGACGCAATCTCTCCATCCGCACACGGACTACCGGTACTATTTCACAGCAACTGCCTAAAGACTTTCAAGAAAAGCTGGCTACTTTCCGTGCATATTGTAAAAACAAGATAGCTGAAAAAAAGATCCGGCCAGAGAACATTATCAACATGGACGAGGTTCCACTGACTTTTGATATTCCTGTGAACCGCACTGTGGATACAACGGGAGCACGTACGGTGAATATTCGCACCACAGGGAATGAGAAGTCATCCTTCACTGTGGTTCTAGCTTGCCATGCTAATGGCCAGAAACTTCCACCCATGGTGATATTCAAAAGGGAGACCTTGCCAAAAGAGACCTTTCCAGCCGGCGTCATCATAAAAGCTAACTCGAAGGGATGGATGGATGAAGAAAAGATGAGCGAGTGGTTAAGGTAAGTTTACGCGAAGAGGCCGGGTGGATTTTTTCACGCAGCTCCGTCCATGTTGATATACGACTCCATGGGCGCCCACATCACGCTGGTTTTTAATATATTATTAAAGTTTGACTGACCTATCTGACTGTTTTTTTGACATTCCTTTAGCGCAGTTAGATGCGGCTTATAACACGGGGCGACTTATAGGTGGACAAAGTTTTGAAATATGCCGTTCATTGAAGGCGCGGCTTATAGCCCAGGGCGGCTTATGGTGCGGAAAATACGGTAGTTGGTGCATGCATTTTGTACCTCTGTACTAACAAATCAACAATCAACGACAGAGCCTAAAATCTATATTGCCAAATATATTGCAGCCTCCTGCGATAAAGGCATGTATCACAATCTATCATTTTATATATATAAAATAGTGATAGAACCGTTTCAAAATGGATTTAAAAGGTTCTTAATTAGGCTGCTGACATATAGTATGTAGTAACATATTACCGTATTTTTCGGAGTATAAGTCGCTGCGGAGTATAAGTCGCACCGGCCGAAAATGTATAATAAAGAAGGAAAAAAACATATATAAGTCGCACTGGAGTATAAGTCGCATTTTTGGGGAAATGTATTTGATAAAAGCCAACACCAAGAATAGACATTTGAAAGGCAATTTAAAATAAATAAAGAATAGTGAACAACAGGCTGAATAAGTGTACGTTATATGAGGCATAAATAACCAACTGGTATGTTAACGTAACATATTATGGTAAGAGTCATTCAAATAACTATAACATATAGAACATGCTATACAATCTGTCACTCCTAATCGCTAAATCCCATGAAATCTTATACGTCTAGTCTCTTACGTGAATGAGCTAAATAATATTATTTGATATTTTACGGTAATGTGTTAATAATTTCACACATAAGTGGCTCCTGAGTATAAGTCGCACCCCCGGCCAAACTATAAAAAAAACTGCGACTTATAGTCCGAAAAATACGGTACATCATTTCCAGTTGCTTCATTGTTAATATCTGGTTACTTTCTGTTGTAAGATGGTTCCATCTATTCCATCAAAGACAAATGAAAAGTTCTTATCGGGCCATTTAATATTCTTCTTTTCCTGTTTGCCATTGACAAGAGTCGCATGTTTCATATTCCTTTCAGCACAACTATTTGTTCAAAAGAAAAACAATTATAGTTGTTACCTATTCATTTTAATTGCAGATCAAATGTAGCAATTGTTTTTAATCCAGCAGATGGCGCCATTATGAAACACCAACACCTTATAATATCAGTTAGGGATGCAACGGCTCATCGATTAAATCAATTGTTTCGATCAGAAAAAAGCATCGATTTGTATTTTTGATCAGCAGGTAAAATACACAGTGTATTTAAAAAAAAATGTTTTTAATGTAAGTTACATGTAGTGATGCTCCCATTTTAAAAGTGCAATATACATGTTATATGCATTTATAAGGAACAATTAAGGTAATTAGCAAAATCATTGTTTCTTTCAACTACTTTTCCTAAAAGTCACATTGAGGCTAAAAAGTGTGTTTTATTCGATTAATCGATAGATTACTCGATTACTAAAATAATCGATAACTGCAGCCCTCATATCGATGCGGTGTCAATAGAGTCAGTGAGTGAGCTACACACTCATTGACGGACACTCATTTGCCCATCACCACAAATTACTTGTTTACGTAAAAAATGTAAAATACTAATACAATCGCGGACAGCTTAATAGACACAAGGCAATGTTCCCTCTAATTGTTCATGTGTGTGAGCAAACACATAAACTCCATGTAGTGGAGCACATGTGAGCAACATTACACGTGGAAATACCAGCAGCACACCTGTCTCAAACCAATTTCAATATTTTATTATAACACTCAAATGACAGGAGTCATTTTCATGAAATGATTTTCTAATATTAGTGATTTGGCTCACTTGTAATGGAAATAACAAAATAAATCTTGTTTTTCATAAGCTATGGGTCCTGCTTTGGAAATAAATGGAGATCACATTTAGTTCCCCTTAAACATTCACATGTTGCACAATGAAATGTAAGCATGGGGTAAAGTGTAAATTACTGTAACTTTCTCTAGTAACAGCATTTCACGATTAACATCCATAAATTAACATTAATAATAAATGACAGTACAATAAGCACACATATGATTGAGGAGTCATAGTGTAACTGTGTGGTGTTTGAGTTGTGCGACTTTTTGGGTGGCCTTGAACGCACCACTGGCTAAGTGCTATGAGTTGGTGCAGGTGAAAGAGAGCGAGCGGTTGCTGTAGATATGACAGACGACAGAGTTGGTTTTGGCCTGGTTTGTACGGCAGAAAATGACTCGTTTTTCAAGATGGAAGTTTTTTACTCATGTTTTTGGTGTGGTTATGGCCGAATATAAACAGTTTTGCTCAATAAAGTGATGCATATAATTCCTGTCCTCGAAGCGTCTCGACGGGCGATACAATAATTGAACGATGTTGACGAACATTGTTTTAACTGCTTGTTGTCACTGTCACTCACAGAGTTGCATTGCAAAATCATACAGGATAAATGATGTGTTTATTTTGTTTAGAATTCAGATGGGATTTGATTTTGTGCACGGCATAAATTTGCTGTGCGCAGAGGACGCTTGAGCAGTGCGCACCTTAGAGGGAAAGTTGCACATAGGTATAGACCCACACGCACATTCACTGTACCAACATACAAACATACGGGAGAAACTGCGTAGAATTATCCTATTTTTACCATAACAATGTATAAGGTTAATATAGTCCACTCCTCTTTCATCCACCTCCCCTTATTTGTAATTCAAGTATTCACTACATTTATATATTGTTGCATTTGAAGCAATTTTAATGGTGATAATAGAGGTAATTATTATTGTTATTCATTATCAATAGTGTTATTTCTATTGGTATTTTTATTGCTCCATTTGTAGTGCCTCCTCTCTGAGCTGCCACCTTACCGTGGTGGAGGAGTTTGCGTGTCCCAATGATCCTAGGAGCTATGTTGTCCGGTGGCATAAAGCCCCCTGGTAGGGTCTCCCAAGACAAACTAGTCCTAGGTGAGGGATCAGACAAAGAGCAGCTCGAAGACCTCCATGAAGAATAAAAACAAAGGATTTTCCTCGCCCGGACGCGGGTCACCGGGGCCCCCCTCTGGAGACAGGCCCGGAGGTGGGGCACGATGGCGAGCGCCTGGTGGCCGGGCCTTTCTCCATGGGGCCCGGCCGGGCACAGCCCGAAGAGGCAACGTGGGTCCCCCCTCCAATGAGCTCACCACCCATAGCAGGGGCCATAGAGGTCGGGTGCAGTGTGAGCTGGGCGGAAGCCGAAGGCAGGGCACTTGGCGGTCCGATCCTCGGATACAGAAGCTAGCTCTTGATACGTGGAACGTCACCTCGCTGGGGGGTAAGGAGCCTGCGCAAGTGCGCGAGGTCGAGAAGTTCCGGCTAGATATAGTCGGACTCACTTCGACGCACAGCAAGGGCTATGGAACCAGTTCTCTCGAGAGGGGCTGGACTCTCTTCCACTCTGGCGTTGCCAGCAGTGAGAGGCGACGGGCTGGGGTGGCAATTCTTGTTGCCCCCCGGCTCAGAGCCTGCACGTTGGAGTTCAACCCGGTGGACGAGAGGGTAGCTTCCTTCCGCCTTCGGGGAGTCTTGTTGACGAGTGAGGGAAGAGTGGATCGTGAGATCGACAGGCGGATTGGTGCGGCGTCTTCAGTAATGCGGACGCTGTATTGATCCGTTGTGGTGAAGAAGGAGCTGAGCCGGAAGGCAAAGCTCTCAATTTACCGGTCGATCTACGTTCCCATCCTCACCGATGGTCATGAGCTTTGGGTTATGACCGAAAGGACAAGATCATAACCTTTATGGACAGAATTTCTAGGCGCAGTCAGGGCGTTGAGGGTATCTGGTTTGGAGGCTGCAGGATTAGGTCTCTGCTATTTGCAGATGATGTGGTCCTGATGGCTTCATCTGGCCAAGATCTGCAGCTCTCACTGGATCGGTTCGCAGCCGAGTGTGAAGCGACTGGGATGGGAATCAGCACCTCCAAGTCCGAGTCCATGGTTCTCGCCCGGAAAAGGGTGGAGTGCCATCTCCAGGTTGGGGAGGAGATCTTGCCCCAAGTGGAGGAGTTCAAGGACCTCGGAGTCTTGTTCACGAGTGAGGGAAGAGTGGATCGTCAGATCGACAGGCGGATCGGTGCGGCGTCTTCAGTAATGCGGATGCTGTATCGATCCGTTGTGGTGAAGAAGGAGCTGAGCCGGAAGGCAAAGCTCTCTATTTACCGGTCGATCTACGTTCCCATCCTCACCTATGGTCATGAGCTTTGGGTTATGACCGAAAGGACAAGATCACGGGTACAAGCGACCGAAATGAGTTTCCTCCGCCAGGTGGCGGGGCTCTCCCTTAGAGATAGGGTGAGAAGCTCTGTCATCCGGGAGGAGCTCAAAGTAAAGCCGCTGCTCCTCCACATCGAGAGGAGCCAGATGAGGTGGTTCGGGCATCTGGTCAGGATGCCACCTGATCGCCTCCCTAGGGAAGTGTTTAGGGCACGTCCGACTGGTAGGAGGCCACGGGGAAGACCCAGGACACGTTGGGAAGACTATGTCTCTCGGCTGGCCTGGGAACGCCTCGGGATCCTCCGGGAAGAGCTGGACGAAGTGGCTGGGGAGAGGGAAGTCTGGGCTTCCCTGCTTAGGCTGCTGCCCCCGCGACCCGACCTCGGATAAGCGGAAGAAGATGGATGGATGGCATTTGTAGTGCAATAATGTTCATTGTGTTTCTGTGTTATTAATATTTACTTAACAAACTGGTTCTTTCCCATCATTTTTCGTATCATATTTGTACACATGGTATTTGCTGATGTTTTTCTATTTTGTTGTTATTTTTGCTGTCTCTCTGTCTTATCCCCCTCATATTTCTGCAAAAACTCGGAAACCAAGTCATACAAAGAGCGGTGTGTACTGGGGTGTTTCATAGTATCTGGTGGTGCCGAGCCAAGTAGGTACCATGCAGTTTTGAAATCCCATCTTTGCAACATTTTTATTATTACTGACATTTTAAAGAGTACACCGGACGACGGGGTGCGTTATTACATAATGCACATAAATGATCTATTCATTAGGACTGTTATGTGACAACTGTCAAGGAGAATTATTTTGTATACGCTTGTGTTTCCTACATCGTCCAACAAAACTAGTATGCTTCAGGCGTCCTTTCACACAGAATGTGTCCTTTTATTATACATACGACTTTACAGCTCAAACTGCTTTCTCCATTTCACTTCCAGTTCTCTCCAGTTGACTATATTCTCTGCTTAAGAAGACACTATCAAGTATTTCATCAAGTGGATTAAATCTCGGTCATGAAATTCCATTTTTAGCGAATCCTGATCAGTGCGAGACTTGTTAGCGAGTTATATTATTGCTCTGGCGGGAATGTTGGCAGACCGCCAGAGCAATCTGGTCAAAATCCAAGCAACAATCAGACAAAGAGGCATGAATAATTGCAAAAATGTACTTTGAATATGTGATAGCCTCAACGCCATATGGCAATTCCCAGCAGGATGGAATAGTGAGGAAAAAGTAGTCGAGAAGCTTTCGAGGTACATTAACCCCACTTGGTATTTGAACACTTACTTGGCCCGGGTTTTATCTCGATGGCTGACCGGCTCCAGATGTCCTTCTCCACCTGGGACATGCGCTCCCGTGTCGCCTGGTAGGAGTCATCGGTGGCACAAACTGTGATCTTGTCCTGAATGCTGCCCTGGCCCTCCAGCTGATCCCTGCCCTCTCTTTCCAGAAGAAGGACAAATGTGTATCAGATTTACAAAGGAGTCTCTGGCTCAGCGCTTTGCCAACACCACACAAGTGCTTCTTTGACTGCTCCCTCGTCAAGCATCAGTTTAGTGCATTTGGATGCTACTGGCAACATCTTTGAGCTCTTTGCTAACACTACACAACCCCTTCTTTGACTAACTTAGACTATTCATTAGTCCAAAACCATCAGCTGAAATTAACACACGTGTGCATTATTAATACTGGTCACATCTTTGTGGTCTTTAGAGAAACCACACAACTGCTTTTTTCACTGGTTTCTTGTCAACCATTGGTTTAGTGCGCTGAGTGATATCAATTGATCCAAAACCAGTAACACATGAATTGTATCTTCAACCCTTTGCCCCTAAACTAGGGCTGGGCGATATATCGATATACTCGATATATCATTGGTTTGTCTCTGTGCGATATAGAAAATGACTATATCGTGATAAATCGAGTATACGTTCTCACGCAGTTGCTTTTAGCTGCGGGCCTTACACTACAGGCTTTTTTCACTCTTTCTTGTCTCTCCTTCTCACAGAGACTAAAAACAAGCGCACCTTCTTACATACGTCACATACGCTCTAGCTGAGCAGAGAGGGAGCGGCATGGGTAACATTAGCTGTGATGCTAGCGGAGTGGTAATACGAGAGAAAGAAGGTGCGAATCTGGTAACAAATGAAGGAAGAATTAATGCCTAAGAAAAACAGCACAGGGTCCATCGTCTGGCGGTGGTTTGGCTTCAAGCGGGAAGATGTCGAACAAGTATGCGGCAAAAGCGTCGCTACAAAAAGTAGCACCTACTGCTAAATTGTAGCATCATTTGAAAAGTCACCCGCTAGAGAATGAAGAGTGCTTGAAACTCCGCATGTCAACATCTCCGTTTGGTGCCACACCCACAAAATGCCGAAGCAACCATTTCCACATCAACACCATATGAAAAAATGTGTCAACAACAGAAGGAGATAACGTCCGCAGGAACCTACCACATAGCGAAGGACATAAACCATTTGATTTCCTATTATGCAGCTCATTTTTATTTGACACTTATTGAAATATCTTCTGTGACATCATGCACAAAAGTGCACTTTATTTGTTTTAAACTATTGTAGTTGCATTCTGTACAAAAAGTGCACTTTAATTTAGTGTTGTTTTGATCTTAGTGACATCATGCACACAAGTGCACTTATAGCTTGTTTTAAAATGTCTCTGACAATCTTGCACTTTCTGTTTTGAAATGACATGAATGTTTGTGCCACTGTTTCATAAATACAGTATTGGTCAATTGACTTAATTGTGGTTTCCCTCTCTGCATGAAAGTTTAAATTTAGCATATATTAATGCAGTATGAAGAAGAATGTTTTAATGTAGACACATAGAATCATCATACTGCTGTGATTATATGCATCAAGTGTTCATTCAAGGCTAAGGCAAAATATCGAGAGATATATCGTGTATCGTGACATGGCTTAAAAATATCGAGACATTAATAAAAGGCCATATCACCCAGCCCTACCCTAAACTGTGCTTTATTAATACCAAATAGTATCTCACTTGAGATCTTTAGCAAGACTACACAACTGGTTCTTGTGCATTCTTGTGAAAACTAGGTTAAGTGATTGTATAATGCCTGAATCATCTGATGTTGGCGTAACACTAGCACTTCAAAATCCCAACACTGCAACAGCAGTACCATTTTTAATGTAATTAACACTGAAGGGAAAATATAGATCGAAACCTGCACAACTGAGGTTGAAAAAATTAACTGCAAGGAGCTACTGTAACGACATAAACATTTAATATCAAGGTTATTGTGACCAAAATGATCAGTTATTATTATCACGGTACTGTCGGATGTGCCTAAAAATGAAAATACAGTGTCACCACTTAAGTCATAATTTTTGCGCTTAAGCTACTTATCTGTGAATTAAGCTCCAGACTTCTTCTGTTAGTATGATATTTTTATTACTGCCACAAGTGGTGGAAAAGTGAATTACAACTGGACCACAGTTAAAAAACATTGGACTGTAAAGGAAAAAAAAACATGCTATGTGACTTTAATCGTACCTGTGTCATTTGTAATTAGGCTTAGGAGAGTATTTACTCTTATTGTTTGTATCATATTAGATAGAGCTGCACAATTATTACAATTGTAACCATGCTCACAATTCTGGCTGCCAGATTAAATAAAGGTGATCGTCTGGGATCTGTGGGAAACACTATATTTTACCTAACATTTTCTACCGCTTGTCCCTCTCAAAATAATCAAAATGAATAATTGTGTTTTTAATGTAGATGTAACGTAATCATGATTATAAATGTTGCCATAATTGTGCAACCCTACTATTACAGTAGTTTACACTTGGTTTACAGTTACTTTACATTGCATTTAAAGTCAAAAATGTTTAATGATGGTGACAGTTTCACTCTGGAATATATTTATTTAATGGCTATTGATTGACGAGGGTTGGAAAGAGGTGGGAAATGTAGGATATATCGCATGTGGTTTGAATATGTAATCCATGTAGTAATCCCTGCTTTTATCAAATACTGTAAATCAAGTTTCTGATTTGGAATATTTCCAAAACTACCATAAATTCCAGACTAAAAGCGGCTACTTTTTCCCCCACGCTGTGACTCCCGTGGCTTATAAAACAGTGCGACTAATTTATGGATTTTTTTTTCGTTGACGTCCATAAAGCAAATACTTTTCATTAAACACATGCAAATACATTTAAATGGTGTGTTATTGTTTGTGCAACAACGCCATCTTCTGGACGAGTTCGCTAACTGCAGATGCTGCTGGGTGAATGCCTGCAAGTGTTTTCTGCTGTTTAAAGCTTTAAACTGGAAGTAGAAGTGGCGTTTTGTTTAACTGTCCATAATGGTTCTACTCGTATGAATTCTTCATAACTCCAAGCAACGTTTGTAAGTTTTACAATATAACTAAAACAATTCTTACTCACTAAACCGTCCCATCTGCAGGAGTGTTTTCATGCATACAGTATTTGTACGTGCTATAGTAATGTAATGAAGCTGGCGTCGTTAGCACTATCTAATACGCTAACTCGTTTACGAGGGTCTGTGTTAGTATTATTAACTTACAATGGCGTTACTTTTGTATTGTTTCAGTTTCACAAATTCCTCAGTAAATTCACCAAAACGTCACTGTGGAGTTATTAAGTCTGTTTGATTGCTAAGGTTTTGTTTGATGAACAGTTTTACTGCTGTGTCACAGGCACCGTTTGGAAACAATAAAGGTATGTAAATAAACATTTGCAAAATATTTCTGTGTAAACAAAGCATTTTACTACGTATATATCTGCAGCTTATAGTCCGATGCGGCTAATATATGGAAAACATATTTTTCCCTGAAATTTAGTGGGTGCGGCTAATATACCGATGACCTCTATCGTCCGGAAAATATGATACCCTCCTTAATTGACGTCCCATGGATATTTTGCGGAAACTTTCCAACCTTTTGCAACCCTAAAGTTGGCCAACTAATACCGGATACATCGTTAGGGCTACTAAATACTCTTTTTTTTTTTTTTTTTTACTTCACAACCGGTTCTTTTAACTGTTTTCTATCTTTGATATGCATATTTTAGTCATATGTATGCCTTGCTTCTATTTGGAAAGACTTTCTCCATGTGTAACGTGTGCTGCTTACCCTGAAACATACTGATGAATGCAGTCGAAGCTGGACTGAGGCTTGTCCTTGCTGTCGCTGGATAGGTAGAAGGAGAAGACTCGGAATCCACCGGGAGATTCTGAAGTTGGAGTAGGGATCTTGATATACTGCGGGGAACAAAAGAGAACGGGGTTATTCGCACGTTGACGTCGAGGAGAAGAACGTGTTGGCAATGAGTGATTAAAGGCCTACTGAAAGCCACTACTACCGACCATGCAGTCTGATAGTTTATATATCAATGATGAAATCTTAACATTGCAACACATGTCAATACGGCCGGGTTAGCTTACTAAAGTGCAATTTTAAATTTTGTGCGAAATATCCTGCTGAAAACGTCTCGGTATGATGACGTCAGTGCGTGACGTCACGGATTGTGGAGGACATTTTGGGACAGCATGGTGGCCAGCTATTAAGTCGTCTGTTTTCATCGCAAAATTCCACAGTATTCTGGACATCTGTGTTGGTGAATCTTTTGCAATTTGTTCAATGAACAATGGAGACAGCAAAGAAGAAAGCTGTAGGTGGGAAGCGGTGTATTGCGGCCGACTGCAGCAACACAAACACAGCCGGTGTTTCATTGTTTACATTCCCGGAAGATGACAGTCAAGCTTTACCATTGGCCTGTGGAGAACTGGGACAACAGAGACTCTTACCAGGAGGACTTTGAGTTGGATACGCAGACACGGTACCGTGAGTACGCATGCAGCTGCGGCTTCCAAACATTTGATCGCTAGCCCGTACGTGCGTGCCGCTATGTGCATGTCACGTACGTAACTTTGGGGACTTTGGGGAAATATATGTGCCGTATGAACTTTGGGGAGGTGAACGGTACTTTGGGCTGTGGGATTGAGTGTGTTGTGCAGGTGTTTGAGTTGTATTGGCGGGTTATATGGACGGGAGGGGGGAGGTGTTTGTTATGCGGGATTAATTTGTGGCATATTAAATATAAGCCTGGTTGTGTTGTGGCTAATAGAGTATATATATGTCTTGTGTTTATTTACTGTTTTAGTCATTCCCAGCTGAATATCAGGTCCCACCCGCCTCTCACAGCATCTTCCCTATCTGAATCTCTCCCACTGCCCTCTAGTCCTTCACTCTCACTTTCCTCATCCACGAATCTTTCAACCTCGCTCAAATTAATGGGGAAATCGTCGCTTTCTCGGTCCGAATCGCTCTCGCTGCTGGTGGCCATGATTGTAAACAATGTGCAGATGTGAGGAGCTCCACAACCTGTGACGTCACGCTACTCGTCTGCTACTTCCGGTACAGGCAAGGCTTTTTTATCAGCGACCAAAAGTTGCAAACTTTATCGTCGATGTTCTCTACTAAATCCTTTCAGCAAAAATATGGCAATATCGCGAAATGATCAAGTATGACACATAGAATGGACCTGCTATCCCCGTTTAAATAAGAAAATCGCATTTCAGTAGGCCTTTAAGTACACTATCCATTGTGTTACATGTATAAGCTGTAGTGTACATTCAACTTGCATAATAAGCATGTTTTGTTTATCCCTGATGCTCTGATTTTTGGTCATTTCAAGCAAGTAAAACAATGTATCTGCGTGAAACCAGCTCCTCCATAAAGAACCTCCCAGGTCAAGGATGACGACCTGTTGCCATTTCTAGGAGGAGCCTGGCTGAAAGGCAAAACATAACAATGGAAGACAACCCCCCCCCCACCTTAAAAAAAAAAACAACAACTTGCGTCTTATCCTCGTTTATCATGGGCTGTCCATGCTTCCATGGCAACAGACGAGCCGGCGTGGTGAAGGCTATCTCTTGTCAGGGACACATTACATTAGCGACCCAAAAACCTACTTCCACTAAAAGGAAGGTTCAGCTCAGAAAGTCATTACTGTGCAGGTAATATGTCGTTTAGCGCGGCTCTCGGCCGATACGGCCTACAGCTGTCTTTCAGCCTCATAAGTGGAGCGTATTTGTTTTCAGAATGCCCTAGATTTAGGAAATCCCAATAACTATCATCCGTCTTGTATTTGTGCTAATTGCTTGTATATTTCTATTTGCTCCTCTGTCACATCTCTTGTGTGTTTGCTTCACTCCAGCAACCAAAAAGCACCTGAAGGCAAAAGCAGCACATGCGTTTTTAACTGCCGGGCTCAAGGAAAAACAAATGGCAGTAAGTGATTGATTCTAATCTGACTGGCTCGGGGCTCAGTGCCCCCTGGCAGATGTGGCAGGCAGGACTATGGCTGTCACAAATGCCCAGTCATGCAGCAAAGCCATAAGCATGGAACGGCGAGCCAATGAACAACGGCACCCCTCCTCCTCCTCCTGTCTGAAACCCAACGCATGCTATTTACCCTACACCCCCATCGGCCTCTCCTCCACCAGCATGGCCCACCCATGTCAACATGGAACTCAAAGCAGGGCCGCAGACACTTGAGACACACAGCTGACCATTAATTCTGACCTATTTCTGTCCGGACCTTCACATGAAGTGGTCTCTGCGTTGGGGTTTCGGCTAATTAAGAGCCATCAAAGCATCAAAGTGCACATGACCAGGAGACGGGGGGCTATGTCCTCGGGACGTAGTGCTTTAAAAGTGAGGCAGGAGCCGTCTTGGTCACAATTAGAAGCAACAAGTTGCAGAAATGCTAATTAAACGCAATGGCGGCTTCTGGGTACACTTCTGGCGTAGTGTCTCCTCTTTCTCAGTACAAGACCCCCACCCCTCAACCGTTGCACTCATCCCCCCCCCAGCCATCTATATGCCACCGTGCACACTTCACATTCTCATTCTAATCAATGTCACTCAGGTCAGACAGTTTAGAGGTTGCCCCCGTTTTATTCACAGCTTCCCTCTCCAGCTTCATAACCATATGTCATTTAACCCATGAGGTCCCGAAGGACACGGCCACGTAGTTTGACTATAGAAATGTAGCTCTTTTAATAAGAGAAAGGATGTTTTTGCTTCTTGGTTAAAGCCATATTCTCCTCTTGTTGAGTTTCAATGCAAAATAAGAGAGATTTTCAAATGTGTTATTAGGGCTAATAGGATAGATTTGTATTTATCCCATCTGAATTGGGAAATGATGTGGTTGCGGTGCAGATTTTTACATAAAGTAACAGAATGTCACATACATAATGAAAAACTAAAAATGAGTAATGAATAAGGGTGCACTAAAAATGTATTCACATCGTGATTCTTACTCATCTCAATTCTAAATTGATCCATTCATTTTCCAAAATTGCTTTAAACATTTTTTTTAGATAAAAACGCATTTTTAAAAAGACCAGGCTATCTCCATGCAATCAGAGAGTTTTTTTTAACCTGTAACCCATTTTGAAAAAGTTACATTTGTATTTATTCAACCAAATAATACATTGCAAGAATCGGTTTGAGAATCTTGTTGAATCGATTCTGAATAGAATCGTCACCGCAGGAATTGGATCGAATCGTTAGGTGTAGTGATGTCCCGATCCAGGTTTTTGCACTTCCGATCCGATACCGATATTGTTTTTGCACTTCCGATCCGATACCGATACTGACCGATACTGGCCTATCCGAGCATGTATTAAAGTATAAAGTTATTTAGCCTATTTAGTTGTCAGAATCATGTTGAAAAGGGTTTTAGTACTCTTGATAACAAGTAGCCAGCTGAATTAGGGGAGTTTGAATAATACACAATGGTTGGTAACAAGAAACTGACCTGTTTATTCAAGGATAAACACAAAATAGACAAAATTATACATGACAAACAGAAATGGCATCATTGAAACTAGGGCTGGGCGATATGGCCTTTTTTTAATATTGCGATAATTTAAGGCCATATTGCGATACACCATATATATCTCGATATTTTGCCTTAGCCTTGAATGAACACTTGATGCATATAATCACAGCAGTATGATGATTCTATGTGTTTTGATTGATTGATTGAGACTTTTATTAGTAGGTTGCACAGTGAAGTACATATTCCGTACAATTGACCACTAAATGGTAACACCCCAATAAGTTTTTCAAATTGTTTAAGTCGGGGTCCACTTAAATTGATTCATGATACAGATATATACTATCATCATAATACAGTCATCACACAAGATAATCACATTGAATTATTTACATTATTTATAATCCAGGGTGTGGAGGGGGGCGCCTGATGTAAGTGTCAAAAAGACAGCCAAAAGAGTTTGATATGAGAATAAATCTAAAGTTAAAATATAGGGTAGAAATGCACCCATTTGCAGGAAATGTAGTCTTGATTTTCAAAATGTTCTTTCAAGGCTTGCATGTCTACATTAAAACATTCTTCTTCATACTGCATTAATATATGCTACAGAGAAGGAAATCACAACTAAAAAAATCACTAATTTTTTCATACGGTGTTGATGTGGAAATTTTTGCCTCGGCATTTTGATGGTGTGGACGTGTGGCACCGAATGGAGATAAGCGTCTCGACAGACGTTACAATATTTGAACAATGATGACGAAAACCGTTTTCTCTGTCGTGTCCGTGTGTCGAAAATTGTTATGCGCTTATTTGTTTATTTGATTTTGTGCGTGGCATAGATTTGCCGTGCGCAGAGGACGTTTGAGCAGGCGCGCACCTTAGCGGCTGCGCTAGCATCACAGCTAACGTTAGCCATGCTGCTACCTCTCTGCTGGGAGAGGACGTATACGTATGTGACGTGTGACGTGTGTAAGAGGTTGCGCTTGTTGTCTGTGAGAAGGAGACAGAAGAAGGAGTGGGAAGAGCCTGTAGTGCAATGCCAGCAACTAAAAGCAACTGCTTGAGAATCCATAGACCTGTGGATGTGTTGAAGGTGTGCTGGAAAATGCGGAACGGAAATAGGGAGCAGCAGAAAAGTGGAATGTATTATTTGAATCTGTGCGTTGGAAAACACGGACCAGAGGGTTTTTTTTAAACTGGATCTGGATCTGCATTTTCCCATGCCTTGCCGATACGCATTTTTTGGCAAATATCGGCGGCCGATCCGATCCACATATCGGATCGGGACATCCCTAGTTAGGTGCCCAAAGATTCACAACCCTAATAAAAAATACTTATTGCGCACTAACGATTGCACAATGTATAAATAAAAAATAAAACAAAAATCTTAATGCTTTAACTCAGGTCTGCCCAAACTACGACCCGCCAGCGTCCAAAATCCGGCCCGCGGGAAGTCAGTCCCAAGTTGAAAAATAAATAAAAAATTTCAGAATCAGATGTACTTTATTATTCCCCGAGGGGAAATTTAGATTTTCATCACAATCCCTTTCAAGATCTGACAAACATTACAGGGAGACAGAACACGATCGGGTCTGCCAACTTCCAACTTTTTTTAATTATTTTTTTAAATCTGTCCTTTCTAATCTATTTTCCACCGCTTGTTACACTTGGTGTCTCCTAGTCGCTCAGGCAAATCATATTGTATAAAAATGCATTTTCCCATCGATGACGTGACATCATCGCGCTCGGAATATATATGTATATATATATATATATATATATATATATTGACCAAGCAACCCCCCCGTACCAAAAAGCCCTTGATGAAAGCGGATACAATTTCACCCTCACCTATGAACCCACGCCAGGAAACCAGCCAAAAAAGAACAGAAAACGGAACGACATCATCTGGTACAACCCTCCATACAGCAAAAACGTCTCAACGAACATTGGACACAAATTCCTCAATCTGATTGACAAACACTTTCCCAAAGACAACATCCTAAGAAAAGTATTCAATAAGAACAACATTAAATTGAGCTACAGCTGCATGAACAATATACGACAAATCATCTCAAACCACAACAAAACAATTGCAAATGAGCCGTCGGCCCTCAGACAGAACGACTCCAAAACCAACAAAGGATGTAATTGTCGAAAGAAACCTGATTGCCCTCTCAACGGGGGGTGCTTACAAACATCAGTTGTCTACCAATCTAAGGTAATACGCAAGGACATTAACACATCCGACACATATGTAGGATTAACCGAGGGAGAATTC
This sequence comes from Nerophis lumbriciformis, assembly GCF_033978685.3. NCBI lineage: Eukaryota > Metazoa > Chordata > Actinopteri > Syngnathiformes > Syngnathidae > Nerophis > Nerophis lumbriciformis. Next base: position 995,118 of record NC_084576.2, read on the forward strand.
AAAACCAGATGGAACAATCACAAGGCTTCTTTCAGGAACAAAAACCTGCGAAATACCACAGAACTCAGCAAACACATTTGGGACCTCAAAGACAATAATGTTGAATATTCAATAACATGGCAAATTCTTGCATCCAGCACACCTTACAATAGTGGTAATAAAAGATGCAACCTATGCTTGAAAGAGAAACTGTTTATTATTTACCGTCCAGACCTGTCATCCCTCAACAAGCGCAGCGAAATTGTAACAGCATGCCGCCATAGACGGAAACACCTCCTAGGTAACACATGAGCCAATCACCACGCCCCTAGGCCAGCCTGTACCCACCCACTCTGTGCCCTATATAAACCATGGTATGCGAATGCTCCCATTAAAATCTCCTGACGATTGAGGGTACCCCCCCTCATGAAACAGGCCTGTAGAGATGAAATAGTCTTGTGATTTTTTCCCACACATATATATATATATATATATATATATATATATATATATATATATATATATATATATATCTATCTGTGATGAGGTGGCGGCTTTAACTCGTCCAATTAATCACTAAAAATGATCGCGTTAATCATGTAAAACACAGATTAATCTTGCAATTTATTTTGATTGCGCATGCAGGTGGTTTGCCTGAAAGGCGGAGTCCAGAAATGAGTAAGGAGACTCCGATTGGTTTGCTTGCGGGAAAATTTTACCGAGAATTTACACCCCGCCGGTACTTTAGATAAAACTGTTTCCAAGTTGTGAACAAATAAATGACATGCATTCAAGTAAAATATTTAAAGAACATTTCCCTATATGATATTCGGACGATGTAATTTGTTTCAAAATATTAAGGTCTTTTTTTTAAGGTACCGGTAATTTAAATTATGCACACAAGTAATTTACTGCGATTAATCGTGATTATTCAAGTGTGATTAATGTTTAATAGTTTGAAAGCACTAGTCATTATTATTATTATGTTGACCCAACTTAAAAGCCATTTACCCAGGTTAGACAAATTGTGTGACTGTGGTTGACATTCAGATCAGTGTGGGATACAATATGTTAGCTGCTCAGTTATATAATCACAAACAAGGTTACGTAACAAAGTCTACTGGCTGGACTCTGAACAATGAAAAGGTTCAATGTCACAACTTTTAAACAAATGTGTGCCTTTACTTCTCACACTGAACTCTGGCGACTACTTCATCCGACACGAGCTTGTACAAAAACATGTATGTCTAACTTTTTTTAATTGCATTACATCATGGTGTTAAAAGAATACCATAAAAATAAAAATTTCAAAAGTCAGCAAAAATACACTTGGAAGACTGTGTTTGGCTGGCCTCTAGTCTGAGGTGCACTCTGCTTTTTGTCCAAAGTCAGCTAGGATATGATCCAGTTTACCCGGGACCCCAATGAGGATAAGAAAATAGATCAACTTTCAAAAATGTCAGACTTTATGTTGGGGGAAAAAAGTTTTAAAATAAGGATAAAGTTGAAATGTAAGTAACAGGTAAACATTTTAATCATCCATCCATTTGCTACCGCTTGTCCCGTTCAGGGTCGCGGGGGGTGCTGGAGCCAGCCTATCTCAGCTGCAATCAATCAATCACAATTTATTTACAAACCCTGTTTCCATATGAGTTGGGAAATTGTGTTAGATGTAAATATAAACAGAATGCAATGATTTGCAAAAAATGTTCAACCCATATTCAGATGAATATGCTACAAAAACAAAATATTTGATGTTCAAACTGTTAAACTTTTTTTTTTTTGCAAATAATCATTAACTTTAGAATTTGATGCCAGCAACACGTGACAAAGAAGTTGGGAAAGGTGGCAATAAATACTGATAAAGTTGAGGAATGCTCATCAAACACTTATTTGGAACATCCCACAGGTGAACAGGCAAATTGGGAACAGGTGGGTGCCATGATTGGGTATAAAAGTAGATTCCATGAAATGCTCAGTCATTCACAAACAAGGATGGGGCGAGGGTCACCACTTTGTCAACAAATGCGTGAGCAAATTGTTGAACGGTTTAAGAAAAACTTTTCTCAACCAGCTATTGCAAGGAATTTAGGGATTTCACCATCTACGGTTCGTAATATCATCAAAGGGTTCAGAGAATCTGGAGAAATCACTGCACGTAAGCAGCTAAGCCCGTGACCTTTGATCCCTCAGGCTGTACTGCATCAACAAGCGACATCAGTGTGTAAAGGATATCACCACATGGGCTCAGGAACACTTCAGAAACCCACTGTCAGTAACTACAGTTGGTCGCTACATCTGTAAGTGCAAGTGAAAACTCTCCTATGCAAGGCGAAAACCGTTTATCAACAACACCCAGAAACGCCGTCGGCTTCGCTGGGCCTGAGCTCATCTAAGATGGACTGATACAAAGTGGAAAAGTGTTCTGTGGTCTGACGAGTCCACATTTCAAATTGTTTTTGGAAACTGTGGAAACGGGGTTTGTATAAAGCTCTTAGGGGAAGTGAAGTGAATTATATTTATATAGCGCTTTTCTCTAGTGACTCAAAGCGCTTTACATAGTGAAACCCAATATCTAAGTTACATTTAAACCAGTGTGGGTGGCACTGGGTGGCACTGGGAGCAGGTGGGTAAAGTGTCTTGCCCAAGGACACAACGACAGTGACTAGGATGGCGGAAGCGGGGATCGAACCTGCAACCCTCAAGTTGCTGGCACGGCCGCTCTACCAACCGAGCTATGTCGCCCCAATAATAATTAATTATCACAAGTGCTTCAAATGCCTTCACAAACCGCAACAACGTCCCCTGATCTGAACTCACATCCGGGCAAAGAAAAACTTAAAAACGCTGTGACACTATTGATGCCAAGTGGGTACAATTATTAAGTTGTTACATCAATAGATAATGTGCAAATGATCAAATAGATAAAATTACAAGGGAAAAAAGTATTTAGAAAATTAAAGTTAAAAAAAATTGTTTTTAAGTATTAAATATCAAATTAAATATTCTGAGAATAAAGAGTATTAGAGTAAAGGCACAATTTGTGCAACAAAAAAGCTAAACATTTTAGAGAAATAGTCAGTATTTGAGAAATATTTCTTTTAATGAGTGAAAAAAATAATACAAAATAAAATACCCACCAAATACATGTTTAAACTATAAACTTGAAGTTCTGATTAATGAGAAAAAAAAAGTTAATGTGTGAATAAGGTTGAAAAAAAGTATTCATGTGCACGGGAACAGGTAATTATTAGACAAGAATGTTGTTCAAATATTACAGAATAAAGTTGTGGTATATATGACAAAAACAACATTTTATGTGAATGTGATGCAATTGATGAGAAAACACTTAAGACTACAAGATGTTCCTACATTCAAGATAATGCATGATGAGATGATTTTCTTTGTGATTCCCACCTCCATCTATTGATCTACTCTATCAATCTGTTACATTCCTAAAAGCATCGAGTACAAAAATGGCATGCATGCCGTTGTTGTCATGGTGTGTGCTAACATTTGAACACTACTAGATAATGAGGTGTACAAGCATCAGCGCTCATTGACGCAAAGAAGGCCAGTTGGATGACAGTTCCTCCATCCCGGAGCTGTTGCTAGATTGTCATACAGAAAGTGAGTCACAGAGCTCTGAGGTCTGATTCCCTACCTTCAGGCTGTGGGAGGGATCTGTGGACGAAGGACTGCTCGGGACACATGATGGTCGAGAGTTCAAACGTCTCTTCGGCTAACTCTTAGTAGGTTTGTTTATGAGACTGGAGATCAGGGTTTCAACACACTTTTTCCGCCTGGGACATTAAACTGACCGACACTTCTGGAGCAAAACAACAGAATGAAGCTCGGAGTAAGTCGGACAAAGTGTTTATATGCCACCACAATGGAGTTGGCAGTCTTTCTGCCCTCCTGCTCTCAAAGTACCACGTTAGGTAACGTCTGATTGTTGGCGTAACACAGCACACACTGTCAATGGTCAGGTCTTAGTACACCACACACACTACAGACCATAACAAGTCTAAACACACACCCTAGTGTTTGTGACACAGAGAGATGAAACCGAAGCCCAAAACATGAACAACCAGTAAATGAGTCATAGAGCGTACGAACAGTAAAGTGTTCATTTGACATCTATTAACAGCTCAAAGATACACAGAGATCCAACTCTCTGACTGCTTGTGTCAACGGGAGGCACTGGTGCGTATCTGTTTACGTTTTAAAATTCACTGCACTCCCCTCTGGGTTGATATGTAAAACATGCTAATACATACATCCTCAAACTTCTGGAATAATTACCGCATTTACCGGACTATAGAGCGCACCGGTATATAATCCGGACAGACTACATTTTAGAAGAAAAGAAATATTTTCCATATATTAGCCGCACTGGACTATTAGCCACAGATATACAAATTGTGAAATGAGTTATTTACACAAAAATATTCTGTAAATGCTTATTTACATACTTTAATTGTTTCCAAACGGTGTCTGTAACAGGGCAGTAAAACGGCTGATCAAACAAAGCAAAAGTCATCATCATGGACCCACTAGCTGCTGAAGCTAGCTCTCCAATCAGCTAAACAGACTCAATAACTCCACGGTGACGTTTTGGTGAAATTACTGAAGAATTTGTGAAACTAAAACAACACAAAAAGAATGCCGTTCTGGATGATAATAATAATAACACAGACACTTGTAAAAGTGTTAGCATATTAGCTAATGCTAACAACGCTAGCTTGATTACATCACGATAGCTCGTACTAATATGCATAAAAACGCTACTATCAAACACGTGACTGTTTAGCACCAGTAAGTTGTTTTAGTTATGTTGTAAAACTTACAAATGTGCTTGGAGTACGAATTAAGAAATAATTTGAGTAGAACGCTATGAATGGCTAGTAGACGGAATGGTACTTCAAAGCAGTAAACAGAAGGAAATGGTGTAGTGAGCGTAGTAAGTGCAGTGAGTAAACTCGACCAAAAGATGGCGCCATAACACAAACAATAACACACCATTTCAATGTCTCTGAAAATGTTTCTGAAAACTATTTGTTGAATACAAAACATTACGGTCGTTAGTGAAAAATAAAAGCCATCAATTAGCTGCACCATTTTATAAGCCATAGGGTTCAAAGCATAGGACAAAAAAACGGGTTTATATATATATATATATATATATATATATATATATATATGTATATATATATATATATATATATATATATATATATATATATATATATATATATATATTATACATATACACACACACACACACACGCACTGTATATATACACAACATACATAAATACAAAACCTAAAACCAGTGAAGTTGGCACGTTGTGTAAATCAATACAATGATTTGCAAATCCTTTCCAACCCATATTCACTTCAATAGACTGCAAAGACAAGATACTTAACAATCAAACTGGTAAACTTTGTTATTTTTTGCAAAAATTTGCAACATGTTTCAAAAAAGCTAGCACTAGTGGCAAAAAAAACTGAGAAAGTTGAGGAATGCTCATCAAACACTTATTTGGAACATCCCACAGGTGAACAGGCTAATTGGGAACAGGTGGGTGCCATGATTGGATATAAAAGCAGCTTCCATGAAATGCTCAGTCATTTACAAACAAGGATGGAGCGAGGGTCACCACTTTGTCAACAAATGCGTGAGCAAATTGTCTACCAGCTTAAGAACAACATTTCTGAACGAGCTATTGCAAATAATTTAGGGATTTCACCATCTACGGTCCGTAATATCATCAAAAGGTTCAGAGAATCTGGAGAAATCACTGCACGTAAGTGGCGATGCCCATGACCTTGGATACCTCAGGCTGTACAGCATCAAAAAGCGACATCACTGTGTAAAGGATATCACCATGTGGGCTCAGGAACACTTCAGAAAACCACTGTCAATAACTACAGTTTGTCGCTACATCTGTAAGTGCAAGTTAAAACTCTACTATGCAAATTGAAAGCCATTTATCAACAACACCCAGACACACCGCCGGCTTCGTGGGCCTGAGCTCATCTAAGATGGACTGATGCAAACTGGAAAAGTTTTCTGTGGTCTGACGAGTTCACATTTAGTTTTTGGAAACTGTGGACGTTGTGTCCCACGGACCAAGAGGAAAAGAACCATCCGGACTGTTATAGGCGCAAAGTGTAAAAGCCAGCATATGTGATGGTATGGGGGTGTATTAGTGCCCAAAGCATGGGTAACTTACACATCTGTGAAGGCACCATTAATGCTGAAAGGTACATACAGGTTTTGGAGCAACATATGTTGCCATCCAAGCAAGGTCTTTTTCATGGACACCCCTGCTTATTTCAGCAAGACAATGCCAAGCCACATTCTGCACGTGTTACAACAGCGTGACTTCATAGTAAAAGAGTGCGGGTACTAGAACTGTAGTCCAGACATGTATACCATTGAAAATGTGTGGCACATTATGAAGCCTAAAATAGCACAACGGAGACCCCCGGACTGTTGAACAACTTAAGCTGTACATCAAGCAAGAATGGGAAATAATTCCACCTGAGAAGCTTCAAAAATGTGTCTCCTCAGTTCCCAAACGTTTACTGGGTGTTGTTAAAAGGAAAGGCCATGTAACACAGTGGTGAACATGCCCCTGTGCCAACCTTTTTGCAATGTGTTGCTGCCATTAAATTCTAAATTAATGATTATTTGCAAAAAATAACAAAGTTTACCAGTTCGAACGTTAAAGATCTTGTCTTTGCAGTCTATTTAACTGAATATAAGTTGAAAAGGATTTGCAAATCATTGTATTCTGTTCTTATTTACGAATTACACAACGTGCTAACTTCACTGGTTTTGGGTTTTGCATGTTAATAGTATAATTAATAACAGATGTGTTTTAAATGTATTCATCTAGTGTGTGAATTTGGGTGTCAATGTTGTCTATCTGTGTTGTCCCTGCAATGAGGTAGCGACTTGTCCAGGGTTTACCCCGCCTTGCGCCCAAATGCAGCTGGGATAGGTTCCAGCCACCCCTTCGACCCTGAGAGGGACAAGCGGTAGAAAATTGATGGCTATTCTTTTGCTTTTTTAAAGAAAATATATGCCTCACAGCAAATAATTTGATGTCATATTGACCACAACCCAAGCCACACCCCCACCGCCATAGTGAAGTGAATTATATTTATACAGCGCTTTTTTTATCTAGAGACTCAAAGCGCTTTACATAATGAAACCCTTTAAGTTACATTTAAACCAGTGTGAGTGGCACTGGAAGCCCATAATCATTAGAGGTGGGAATCATTGAACACTTCACGATTTCATACGATTCCGATTCTTGGGCGGATGATTCGATTCAGAATTGATTCTCAATTAGCACAATTCTCGTAATACAGTATTTAATATAAAAGTTAAAAGTGCCACTGATAATCACACACACACTAGATGTGGTGAAATTACCCTCTGCATTTGACTCATCCCCTTGTTCCACCCCCTTGTAGGTGAGGGGAGCAGTAAGCAGTAGCGGTGGCCATGCTTGGGAATCATTTTGGTGATTTAAACCCCAATTCCAACCCTTGATGCTGAGTGACAATCAGGGAGGTAACGGGTCCCATTTTTATAGTCTTTGGTATGACTCGGCTGGGGTTTGAACTCACGACCTACCGATCTCAGGGCGGACACTCTAACCACTGAGCATAAATCATAATAAAACTTTACAGGTTATAGTTTATAATAGTTCCTCTTTGCTGCTCACCTAAGACTTGTACGCACAGTGTTGGCCTACAGAACATATTTTTAAAATGTATTTAAAAAATGTATTTACACAGAATCACAGAATGGTAATCAATCTAATAAAAGAAAATAGAGCAACTCCAACCCAATCCCATCTTTACATCATTTACTAAGTAAAATAAACACAATTTATCAAGCAATTTAGAAGACATACTATAGAATACTAAAAAAACACAAATAATTAAAGCAACAGGATCAGTAATAATTAAAGCTGCAAACAGCGATGGACGGAACCGACTTTAAGGGCTCATAAAATCCAAACCGGAGCAGTAATTAAAACTCTTTCATCAACTTTTAATCAGAAGAGTTCAATCTCTCTCCTGTGCTAATTTGAAGCCGACACGACAAACGCGCTCAGAGGAGATAATGTTTGAAAAAAGGTGACTGTTTTTGCACAACTTTTGTTTTGAAGGGGGAATTGCAAACTTCCTGTTGATTTTTGCTGGGGGTTGTCAGTGTACGAAATATACTTCTAAGTGAGACCTACAGAGAGGTTTTTGTTTCATGTCTCTATGACATTCCTACTGGGAGTTACAGGCAGTTTTGTCTGTGTTTTCTTCCGAGGGGGCGCTAGAGCGCAATTTTGAGTTTTGGGGTTTGGTTTTTTGATTAGATCGCAATATTCGCCAGTCCTGATGTGTGTGTCCAATTTGGTGAGTTTTTGTTAAGGGGGTCAAATTACAGCTCAAAGAGGCGGCGATATAATAATAAAAAGCTAGAAATACAATAGGGTCCTCTGTCCCAAAGGGACTCGGTCCCTAATAACAATAATAATGACAATAATAATACCAATAATAGTTGTTAAATGTTTTTCCAAAAAATTAAAAAATCACAAAAATTATTTTTATTAATCGATTTTCAAAAATAATGAATTGATTTAGAATGGGAATGAACAAAAATTGAGGTTGGGATGTACATCTATTTTTTGGAGCACCCCTAATAATTATTAAAACATTTTCATATTTCAATCTTTACTGGATTTGGGTCCACATTGCCAATGCTGTATGCAGTGTTTCTCCTTATGTTGCCGTCCCTGAGATATGCAAATGAGGCGTATTTGTCCAGCTCGGTATGAGGGAGAGAATTCATTAAAAGGCTTAGTCTCTGCTGTGTCCTAATTACGAGTGTGCAAATTTAATCTGATGATTAATTGCTGAGAGAAGAGCTTAATGGCGTATTAGCAACATCAGGGCGTATTATTAACATGAGGCACTTTAGCAATAAAAGTGAGTGGCACGCGTGTCGCAATGCCACCCGCCGTGTGGCCGTTGGGACGGTTCGTGACGGGGCATGCGGTGATCCTAGCATCATGACTCCCCCCGCCACGAAGAGCAAGAAGTCTGATACAATAACTGCTTCTGTGGCCCCCGGCCCGGCCACATCTGCTCCTCCGGGCGCGTTCTGTGTTTGGAGATGTCAAATACTTTCAAGGCGTCGTAAGGTGTGAACTGGACTGGAACAGAAAACCGCGGTGGGGGGACCGGGGGGGGATGCGCTGCTCAGCGGTCGAATCAGGACAAAGGGCGCTGATGTCCTTGTTAAAATAAAAATGTCCATCTTTAAGTCCCTGAGCAGCTCATCTTGATGGGGTTAAACAGAGTTTTCTAACCCGTTTAAGCGAGAAGGGCTTCACTAAGGGGATCTTCTTTTTTTCATGTCTTGTGCTTTGGCAGGCAGAGATGAGAGGATAGTTTTATTATCCGAATGAAGCCAAGCAGGCACAGTTCCCGGCGCTGCTCTCTGGCATGGCGGGCCTTGGATACGTGGTTCTGCTGTGAAGTCCTCTTGCCCTGGTCTGTACTCACACTGGTCCCCATTGTGTTCTCATCGGAGCCTACACAGCAATAGCTGCCCGTCTTTTGTTCTAGCGTCTTCCCCCCACAAGGCTGAGTGCGATGGCCTGTCGGCTGGCCTGGATTATTCATGAACAGCGGGGACGTGTGGCTGTGTGTCTTTGGGGGGTAAAGGGAGGGATTTGGTGTGTGTGTGTGTGTGTGTGTGTGTGTGTGTATGAAGGGTGGCTTCCAGTAAAGCCAGTGCATGAGGGTTGGCCCTAAATAGTCTTTCTTTAGGAATGTGCCACGCAGAAGAGAAGTGGAGGGGGATGAATTGAGGTTAATTCCTACCTGATTCCTTCTCCCCTGTAGAACCACAAATGCAGTGGCATCATCTGTCATTATCAAACTCAAGTTCAGCTGCTGGTTTTAGGGGTCATTCACACTGGACTTCAGTTATGGATTATTGTAGTACCAAATTTTTCGGAGTTTAGGAAACACCGGATTATAAGGCCCACTGTCAATGAAAGTTTGATCATATTACGCCTATACTGGCTCACCTGCACTGGCTTCCTGTGCACTTAAGATGTGACTTTAAGGTTTTACTACTTACGTATAAAATACTACACGGTCTAGCTCCGTCCTATCTTGTCGATTGCATTGTACCATATGTCCCGGCAAGAAATCTGCGTTCAAAGAACTCCGGCTTATTAGTGATTCCCAGAGCCCAAAAAAAGTCTGCGGGCTATAGAGCGTTTTCTATTGGGGCTCCAGTACTATGGAATGCCCTCCCGGTAACAATTAGAGATGCTACCTCAGTAGAAGCATTTAAGTCCCATCTTAAAACTCATTTGTATACTCTAGCCTTTAAATAGCCCCCCTGTTAGACCAGTTGATCTGCCGTTTCTTTTCTTTTCTCCTCTGCTCCCCTTTTCCTTGAGGGGGGGGGTGGGGGGGGGGGGGGGGGGCACAGGTCCGGTGGCCATGGATGAAGTGCTGGCTGTCCAGAGTCGGGACCCGGGGTGGACCGCTCGCCTGTGCATTGGCTGGGAACATCTCTGCGCTGCTGACCCGTCTCCGCTCGGGATGGTGTCCTGCTGGCCCCACTATGGACTGGACTCTTACTATTATGTTGGATCCACTATGGACTGGACTCTCACAATATTATGTCAGACCCACTCGACATCCATTGCTTTCGGTCTCCCCTAGAGGGGGGGGGTTACCCACATATGCGGTCCTCTCCAAGGTTTCTCATAGTCATTCACATCGACGTCCCACTGGGGTGAGTTTTTCCTTGCCCGTGTGTGGGCTTTGTGCCGAGGATGTCGTTGTGGCTTGTGCAGCCCTTTGAGACACTTGTGATTTAGGGCTATATAAATAAAGATTGAATGATCGGGTCTATTCAGGTCAATACTCATACCTATTTACTTCGACAGAGTCTTCTCCCCGTCATCTTTGTTGTACCCGTAGTTTTTAGCACTTCCATAACGAGTCTACCGACAGATAAAAGTTAGGACTAGTGTTTCCCGATACCAATATTTTGGTACCCGTACCAAAATTATTTTGATACTTCTCAGTATGTTTCTAAATAAAAGGGGACCACAAAAATTACATTATTGGCTTTATTTTAACAAAAAAATCTTCGGGTACATTAAAGGCCTACTGAAATGTGATTTTCTTATTCAAACGGGGATAGCAAGTCCATTCTATGTGTCATACTTGATCATTTCGCGATATTGCCATATTTTTGCTAAAAGGATTTAGTAGAGAACATTGACGATATAGTTTGCAACTTTTGGTCGCTGATAAAAAAGCCTTGCCTGTACCGGAAGTAGCAGACGAGTAGCGTGACGTCACAGGTTGTGGAGCTCCTCACATCTGCACATTGTTTACAATCATGGCCACCAGCAGCGAGAGCGATTCGGACCGAGAAAGCGACGATTTCCCCATTAATTTGAGCGAGGATGAAAGATTCGTGGATTAGGAAAGTGAGAGTGAAGGACTAGAGGGCAGTGGGAGCGATTCAGATAGGGAAGATGCTGTGAGAGGCGGGTGGGACCTGATATTCAGCTGGGAATGACTAAAACAGTAAATAAACACAAGACATATATATACTCTATTAGCCACAACACAACCAGGCTTATATTTAATATGCCACAAATTAATCCCGCATAACAAACACCTCCCCCCTTCCGTCCATACAACCCGCCAATACAACTCAAACACCTGCACAACACACTCAATCCCACAGCCCAAAGTACCGTTCACCTCCCCAAAGTTCATACAGCACATATATTTCCCCAAAGTTACGTACGTGACATGCACATAGCGGCACGCACGTACGGGCAAGCGATCAAATGTTTGGAAGCCGCAGCTGCATGCGTACTCACGGTACCGTGTCTGCGTATCCAACTCAAAGTCCTCCTGGTAAGAGTCTCTGTTGTCCCAGTTCTCCACAGGCCAATGGTAAAGCTTGACTGTCGTCTTCCGGGAATGTAAACAATGAAACACCGGCTGTGTTTGTGTTGCTGCAGTCGGCTGCAATACACCGCTTCCCACCTACAGCCTTCTTCTTTGCCGTCTCCATTGTTCATTGAACAAATCGCAAAAGATTCACCAACACAGATGTCCAGAATACTGTGGAATTTTGCGATGAAAACAGACGACTTAATAGCTGGCCACCATGCTGTCCCAAAATGTCCTCCACAATCCGTGACGTCATGCGCTGACGTCATCATACCGAGACGTTTTCAGCAGGATATTTCACACGAAATTTAAAATTGCACTTTAGTAAGCTAACCCGGCCGTATTGGCATGTGTTGCAATGTTAAGATTTCATCATTGATATATAAACTATCAGACTGCGTGGTCAGTAGTAGTGGGTTTCAGTAGGCCTTTAAACATATGTTTCTTATTGCAAGTTTGTCCTTAAATAAAGTAGTGAACATACTAGACAACTTGTCTTTTATTAGTAAGTAAGCAAGCATAGGCTCCTAATTTAGCTGCTGACATATGCAGTAACATATTGTGTCATTTTCCATTCTATGGGACGGCGTGGCGCAGTGGAAGAATGGCCGTGCGCGACCCGAGGGTCCCTGGTTCAATCCCCACCTAGTACCAACCTCGTCATGTTCGTTGTGTCCTGAGCAAGACACTTCACCCTTGCTCCTGATGGGTGCTGGTTAGCGCCTTGCATGGCAGCTCCCTCCATCAGTGTGTGAATGTGTGTGTGAATGGGTAAATGTGGAAGTAGTGTCAAAGCGCTTTGAGTACCTTGAAGGTAGAAAAGCGCTATACAAGTACAACCCATTTCTCATTTATTATTTTGTCAAAATTATTAAGGACAAGTGGTAGAAAATAAATTATTAATCTACTTGTTCATTTACTGTTAAAAACTGCTTACTTTCTCTTTCAACATGTTCTATCTACACTTCTGTTAAAATGTAATAATCACATATTCTTCTGTTAGTTTTGGATGATACCACAAATTGGGGTTGCGGACTGGTACTTTTCAGAGGCGGTATAGTAATGAAAATGATTCATTAGTATCGCGGTACTATACTAACACCAGTATATACCATACTACCCTAGTTAGAACTGTATGCTACTTTATATTAGAAATGGCAACAGCAGAGGAGGAATGACTAAGGCACGAACTACAATGGTGGACATTGTCGGGACTTATGCAGATCCAAAATACACATCAGCAGGTACCAATGGGTAAGAAAAGTTGGTTTTGCGTAATATTGCGGAAAACAAACACCCACAAGATAACATGTCTCCTAATGGATGCCATGTTGGGCTCCTTATACACAAACACCATAATAAAACCCATATGTTGAAGCACCGAGGTCGCCATAATGCGCCCACAAACCATCAAATGGTGCGGCTTTGTAGCTTACCAAAGTCGTACTAAAACATTTTGACAGATTTTTGAGCGCCGTGTGTTTGAACAGTAAATATCTTGTCTTTGCAGTCCTTTCAATTGAATACAAGTTGAAAAGGATTTGCAAATCATTGTATTCTGTTTGTATTTACGAATTACACAACGTGCCAACTTTACTGCTTTTGGGTTTTGTATAATGGCAGTTTTTTGAGACTGAAAACAATTTCCAATCTTTTAAAAAAAACAATCGTATTGTTCCTTCTGAAAACCACATGCACTGTACATAGAGATGTAACGATAAACGGTGATAATGATAACCTCTGTAAAAATTCAGATGGTTAGTATGGTTAGTTTTAAATTAATATGATCAATCAATAACCAAACTTTCCTAAACTCACAGACTCGTTAGCTAGCTTGAAAAGCTAAAATGAATACGAGACACAGTAACGTCTTTCCCCATGAAGAAAGATATACCCAATTTAAATTTATATAAAAAAACATTGCTGTCTGAGCAACTAAATATTCAATTGTGTACATGGAACATACAAGCTGTGCTCTCTTACAACAGAGTGGTCGTTCTATACTCAAAAGAATATGACACAAACAGGTGTTTTATTTTAAACAATTGTATTAACACAATCGGAGAGGTATCTACGACAGGAAGTGTATGTAAAAACTATTGTGCCTTTATCAATAAAATGTTATCAAATCGTTAACATTTTTTAAAATGTTTACAAATTAAAATGGAAAATAAACATATTCAAACACTCAAAAAAGTACATCTCTTAAAATGCCAGAATAATATTTAATGTTTTTTGCCAAGAAAGTATATTGTGTGTTGATTTATTTTAAAGGGGAACATTATCACAATTTCAGAAGGGTTAAAACCATTAAAAATCAGTTCCCAGTGGCTTATTTTATTTTTCGAAGTTTTTTTCAAAATTTTACCCATCACGCAATATCCCTAAAAAAAAGCTTCAAAGTGCCTGATTTTAACCATCGTTATATACACCCGTCCATTTTCCTGTGACGTCACATAGTGATGCCAACACAAACAAACATGGCGGAAAGAACAGCAAGCTATAGCGACATTAGCTCGGATTCAGACTCGGATTTCAGCGGCTTAAGCGATTCAACAGATTACGCATGTATTGAAACGGATGGTTGTAGTGTGGAGGCAGGTAGCGAAAACGAAATTGAAGAAGAAACTGAAGCTATTGAGCCATATCGGTTTGAACCGTATGCAAGCGAAAACGACGAAAACGACACGACAGCCAGCGACACGGGAGAAAGCGAGGACGAATTCGGAGATCGCCTTCTAACCAACGATTGGTATGTGTTTGTTTGGCATTAAAGGAAACTAACAACTATGAACTAGGTTTACAGCATATGAAATACATTTGGCAACAACATGCACTTTGAGAGTGCAGACAGCCCAATTTTCATCACTTAATATATTCTGTAGACATACCCTCATGTCAGCAGGCCAGGGAAGCTAGGGTCGATATTCTTCTCTTGATCATCTTCGGTGGCATAAGGGACGGTGTGAGCCAAGACATCCAGGGGTCGCTCGTCTGCGGGAACAAACTGCCGCCATTGCTTGCCGTGCTACAGAGGTCCTTTGTCCCTGAATTGCTCACACACTCCGGCAGATTCAATGGGGGTCTGGCGGCAGATTTCTTTGACTTTATGGTTGGAAATGCATCTGCTTTGAGTGTCGCAGGATATCCACACATTCTTGCCATCTCTGTCGTAGCATAGCTTTCTTCGGTAAAGTGTGCGGAACAAATGTCCAATTTCTTGCCACTTTGGCATCTTTGGGCCACTGGTGCAACTTGAATCCGTCCCTGTTGGTGTTGTTACACCCTCCGACAACACACCGACGAGGCATGATGTCTCCAAGGTACGGAAAACAGTCGAAAAAACGGAAAATAACAGAGCTGATTTGACTCGGTGTTTGAGAAAATGACGGATTGCTTCCCGATGTGACGTCACGTTGTGACGTCATCGCTCCGAGAGCGAATAATAGAAAGGCGTTTAATTCGCCAAAATTCACCCATTTAGAGTTCGGAAATCGGTTAAAAAAATATATGGTCTTTTTTCTGCAACATCAAGGTATATATTGACGCTTACATAGGTCTGGTGATAATGTTCCCCTTTAAATAAAAAAATAAAAATAGCTCAAAAGAGCACATTCAACAATACCGCGATAATAATGATGACCCAGATATGTTTGCTCACATTAACCATTGAGGTGGGAATATTTGGGTAACTCACGATTTGATTACGATTCAGGAGCTACAATTCCATTAAAAAAAATATTATTGATGCCTCTGTAATTTATGTGCAGTACATGCCGAAAGTTTGGACACACCTTCTCATTCAATGCGTTTTCTTTATTTCCATGACTATTTACATTGTCGATTGTCACTGAAGGCATCAAAACTATGAATGAACACATGTGGAGTTATGTACTTAACAAAAAAAGGTGAAATAATTAAAAATATGTTTTATATTCCAGTTTCTTCAAAATAGCCACCCTTTGCTCTGATTACTGCTTTGCACACTCTTGGCATTCTCTCCATGAGCTTCAAGCACACCTGTGAAGTGAAAACCATTTCAGGTGACTACCTTTTGAAGCTCATCGAGAGAATGCCAAGAGTGTGCAAAGCAGTAATCAGAGCAAAGGGTGGCTACTTTGAAGAAACTACAATATAAAACATGTTTTTAGTTATTTCAACATGTTTTGTTAAGTACATAACTCCACATGTGTTCATTCATAGTTCTGATGCCTTCAGTGACAATCTACAATGTAAATAGTCATGACAATAAAGAAAACAAACTTTTGGCCTGTACTGTATATTGATGCAGTTTTACATTTGTTTTCGTTTCACTAAATAGGCGTTTATCACTTGCACCATCTAAAAACAGTGCATTTGAAATAAGAAGCATTTAAATGAATTGCCATCACATTTTTTAAAGTAATACAAATGTGTGCAAAACTGGAACATAAGTACCCAATAATAAAGCAGCAGGTCGCTCAGTGAGGTGGCTTGCTGCCAAATGTTTTAACTGTCTGCATTACTTTATTTACAACAATTCAATCGAGTATCAATTATTTTTACATTTATTAATCGATTTTATAATCGTCCATGCATCTAAAAATAGATTATTTCCCCCACCTCTAATAACTGTGATATTAAATGTTCATATTGTTACATCCTTAGCTGTACATCACATTCACAAAAACAAAGACAGAGCACGAGGCAGTTGTTGCATTTACTTTACCTCGCGAGACGCTTTCCTTCCGTAACACAAATTCACAAACCAAACAACTCTTTACACCCCTATCCTGGATATTACCAAAACCATCTTTTAAAGGGGAACATTATCACAATTTCAGAAGGGTTAAAACCATTAAAAATCAGTTCCCAGTGGCTTATTTTATTTTTCGAAGTTTTTTTCAAAATTTTACCCATCACGCAATATCCCTAAAAAAAAGCTTCAAAGTGCCTGATTTTAACCATCGTTATATACACCCGTCCATTTTCCTGTGACGTCACATAGTGATGCCAACACAAACAAACATGGCGGGTAGAACAGCAAACTATCGCGACTTTAGCTCGGATTCAGACTCGGATTTCAGCGGCTTAAGCGAAATTGAAGAAGAAACTGAAGCTATTGAGCCATATCGGTTTGAACCGTATGTAAGCGAAACCGACAAAAACGACACGACAGCCAGCGACACGGGAGAAAGCGAGGACGAATTCGGCGATCGCCTTCTAACCAACGATTGGTATGTGTTTGTTTTTAAGTGTTGTAATGTTTTTAAGCTAAATTATTGGTAAACACAGTTTATGTATAATAATTTACGTAAAACCGCGAGTAATGAATAAAGTTTTATCCAATTACTATATTCTGTAGACATACCCTCATCCGCTCTCTTTTCCTGAAAGCTGATCTGTCCAGTTTTGGAGTTGATGTCATCAGGCCAGGGAAGCTAGGGTCGATATTCTTCTCTTGATCATCTTCGGTGGCATAAGGGATGGTGTGAGCCAAGACATCCAGGGGGTTTAGCTCGCTCGTCTGCGGGAACAAACTGCCGCCATTGCTTGCCGTGCTAGCAAGGTCCTTTGTCCCTGAATTGCTCACACACTCCGGCAGATTCAATGGGGGTCTGGCGGCAGATTTCTTTGACTTTATCGTTGAAAATGCATCTGCTTTGAGTGTCGCAGGATATCCACACATTATTGCCGTCTCTGTCGTAGCATAGCTTTCGTCGGTAAAGTGTGCGGAACAAACGACTGACCATTTTCGTCGGCTTTCCCCACACCCTCGTATTTTGAACAAATGTCGTCCAATTTCTTGCCACTTTGGCATCTTTGGGCCACTGGTGCAACTTGAATCCGTCCCTGTTGGTGTTGTTACACCCTCCGACAACACACCGACGAAGCATGATGTCTCCAAGGTACGGAAAACAGTCGAAAAAAACGAAAATAACAGAGCTGATTTGATTCGGCGTTTGTAATGTGTTTGAGAAAATGGCGGATTGCTTCCCGATGTGACGTCATCGCTCCGAGAGCGAATAATAGAAAGGCGTTTAATTCGCCAAAATTCACCCATTTAGAGTTCGGAAATCGGTAAAAAAAATATATGGTCTTTTTTCTGCAACATCGAGGTATATATTGACGCTTACATAGGTCTGGTGATAATGTTCCCCTTTAAATACCATTCGTTGATGTAAGCAAGGGCTGAAAATATACATGCATAAGTACTGATACTCTGTTGAAGTAAATGCACACTTTGCTCCAACAGCACTGTGGCCATTGTTGTTTTCAGTGTGCTACTTTTATTCATTTCCAGTACTTCACACATTTTGACCTATTTTCATGTTTTCAGGCTTCAAAATGAAAACCATGACATTGTTTGTATCCATTTTAGTCTTGTGTAAGACAACCACACAGGGGTCAAATCAATAAATCCTATTCACCGACGACAGACCTCGGACTAAAAACAGCGTATACACGCCCCACATCTCAATTATGTTTTGAAATCGCGCTTTCAGTCAGCCTGACTGGATGCGGTGGCTCCAGTGCTGGAGGATCTATTGGAAGGGGGGTTGGTGGAGGCAGAGGAGCAGGGAGAAGAAGGAGTGGGGGCGGCGGTGGCGCTGGTTGTGCGAGGATATGGGGATGGGCAACTGTCGAGCATCCCCCAAGGTACTGGCTTGTTATGCCAAGCAGAATCAGTCTTCCTCTAAGAAGCCGAGGCTAATCTGTCAACCTCAACAACCGCTCTACCATCCTCCACCACTCCCTGTCTTTACTGTAGGTGACACAGGGACAGAGGCCAAAAATCTTCACTTTTATGGCACGAAAGACATGATCTTCTCTCGCTGCAGTTGGAATATTTTGTTTGAAAAATCAACAGTTTTCTCTTAAAGGGGAACATTATCACAATTTCAGAATTGTTAAAACCATTAAAAATCAGTTCCCAGTGGCTTATTATATTTTTCGAAGTTTTTTTCAAAATTTTACCCATCACGCAATATCCCTAAAAAAAGCTTCAAAGTGCCTGATTTTAACCATCGTTATATACACTCGTCCATTTTCCTGTGACGTCACATAGTGAAGCCAACACAAACAAACATGGCGGAAAGAACAGCAAGCTATAGCGACATTAGCTCGGATTCAGACTCGGATTTCCGCGGCTTAAGCAATTCAACAGATTACGCATGTATTGAAACGGATGGTTGTAGTGTGGAGGCAGGTAGCGAAAACGAAATTGAAGAAGAAACTGAAGCTATTGAGCCATATCGGTTTGAACCGTATGCAAGCGAAAACGACGAAAACGACACGACAGCCAGCGACACGGGAGAAAGCGAGGACGAATTTGGCGGTCGCCTTCTAGCCAACGATTGGTATGTGTTTGTTTGGCATTAAAGGAAACTAACAACTATGAACTAGGTTTACAGCATATGAAATACATTTGGCAACAACATGCACTTCGAGAGTGCAAACAGCCCAATTTTCATCAATTAATATATTCTGTAGACATACCCTCATGTCAGCAGGCCAGGGAAGCTAGGGTCGATATTCTTCTCTTGATCATCTTGGGACGGTGTGAGCCAAGACATCCAGGGGGTTTAGCTCGCTCATCTGCGGGAACAAACTGCCGCCATTGCTTGCCGTGATAGCGAGGGCCTTTGTCCCTGAATTGCTCACACACTCCGGCAGATTCAATGGGGGTCTGGCGGCAGATTTCTTTGACTGTATCGTTGGAAATGCATCTGCTTTGAGTGTCGCAGGATATCCACACATTCTTGTCATCTCTGTTGTAGCACAGCTTTCGTGGGTAAAGTGTGCGGAACAAACGTCCAATTTCTTGCCACTTTGGCATCTTTGGGCCACTGGTGCAACTTGAATCCGTCCCTGTTGGTGTTGTTACACCCTCCGACAACACACCGACGAGGCATGATGTCTCCAAGGTACGGAAAACAGTCGAAAAAACGGAAAATAACAGAGCTGTTTTGACCCGGTGTTTGAGAAAATGGCGGATTGCTTCCCGATGTGACGTCACGTTGTGACGTCATCGCTCCGAGAGCGAATATTTAATTCGCCAAAATTCACCCATTTAGAGTTGGGAAATGGGTTAAAAAAATATATGGTCTTTTTTCTGCAACATCAAGGTATATATTGACGCTTACATAGGTCTGGTGATAATGTTCCCCTTTAATAGCATTCCCATCAGCTGTGCCTGAACTAATTGTTTTTGCATAGTGGCAGTTGGGAATTCCCTTTCCACTACTCTTTCTTTTTTCTAGCTCAGATGCAAAGACAATACCGCGCTTCCCTTGTTGATACCTTGTTATTTCCTACAAGCCCACAAACCACTTGGAGCGCAGTGTTATACTTTTCTCTCCACGCAAAAATGGCTGCAATCCTTTAACCGTTTGCCGGTTCTGAGTTTGCTGGGATGAAAACGTTTGCTTGACCCTGACTGACTCGCAGAGAGAGACGGGAAAATCCAAAACGTCAGTAATGTCTAACACAGGAATGCGGAGGCAATGGAAACAGACGCTCTGTCTGGGTTTCAATTGTTACTTGTCACATGCGTTAAAGGGCAACTGCACTTTTTTTTGGCAATTTTGTCTATCATTCCCAATCCCTATGTAAGGCAAGAACATGTTTTTCTTTTTTTTATGCATTCTGACTTGTAATAAACAGCATTTATGAGGCGGCTTACAATGCAGCTAATGGGAGTACACTATTCTGCCCGTGAAGCCCACTAAATAACCATCCAAAAACCGCTTACAATACTCAATTTACATCTTGTGACCCTAATATTAAGGATATTGTTATTATAAGCGCAAACGCAGACAACCTATCACTAGCTTATGCTGCTATATTGACTCATTGTGCCGTTGACCTGCTGCTGCATCACTTCTAAATTGGTAAAAGTTAATTCTTGATTATAAATCATACCTCTCACCTGGATGGCAGAAGGTTGTGGCCATAAACTAAGAAGTTGGTCAACTTTGACATTCAACTTATATGAAAAAACGCTTGTTTGTGAAAACTTTTTTTATAAACCCTGCTTGAGGATTATAATTAATTATTTGTCCAAACTGGAACAATAAGAACATCCCATTAGTCAAATTGTGTTGGATGTAAATATAAACGGAATACAATGATTTGAAAATCCTTTTCAACCCATATTCAATTGAATGCACTACAAAGACAAGATATTTGATGTTCAAACTCATAAACTTTATTTTTTTTTGCAAGTAATAATTAACTTTGAATTTCATGGCTGCAACACGTGCCAAAGTAGTTGGGAAAGGGCATGTTCACCACTGTGTTACATCACCTTTTCTTTTACCAACACTCAATAAAAAATTGGGAACTGAGGAAGCTAATTGTTGAAGCTTTGAAAGTGGAATTCTTTCCCATTCTTGTTTTATGTAGAGCTTCAGTCGTTCAACAGTCCAGGGTCTCCGCTGTCGTATTTTACGCTTCATAATGCGCCACACATTTTCGATGGAAGACAGGTCTGGACTGCAGGCGGGCCAAGAACGTACCCGCACTCTTTTTTTACGAAGCCACACTGTTGTAACACGTGCTGAATGTGGCTTGGAGCTGTCTTGCTGAAATAAGCAGGGGCGTCAATGAAAAAGACGGCGCTTAGATGGCAGCATATGTTGTTCTAAAACCTGTATGTACCTTTCAGCATTAATGGTGCCTTCACAGATGTGTAAGTTACCCATGCCTTGGGCACTAATGCACCCCCATACCATCACAGATGCTGGCTTTTGAACTTTGCGTCGATAACAGTCTGGATTGTTCGCTTCCCCTTTGGTCCGGATGACACGATGTCGAATATTTCCAAAAAAAATTTGAAATGTGGACTCGTCAGACCACAGAACACATTTCCACTTTGCATGAGTCCATCTTAGATGATCTCGGGCCCAGAGAAGCCGGCGGCGTTTCTGGATGTTGTTGATAAATGGCTTTTGCTTTGCATAGTAGAGCTTTAACTTGCACTTACAGATGTAGCGACCAACTGTATTTAGTGACAGTGGTTTTCTGAAGTGTTCCTGAGCCCATGTGGTGATATCCTTTCGAGATTGATGTCGGTTTTTGATACAGTGCTGTCTGAGGGATGGAAGGTCACGGTCATTCAATGTTGGTTTCTGGCCATGCCGCTTACGTGGAGTGATTTCTCCAGATTCTCTGAACCTTTTGATGATATTATGGACCGTAGATGGTGAAATCCCTAAATGTCTTGCAATTGCACTTTGAGAAACGTTGTTCTTAAACTGTTTGACTATTTGCTCACGCAGTTGTGGACAAAGGGGTGTACCTCACCCCATCCTTTCTTGTGAAAGACTGAGCATTTTTTGGGAAGTTGTTTTTATACCCAATCATGGCACCCACCTGTTCCCAATTAGCCTGCACACCTGTGGGATGTTCCAAATAAGTGTTTGATGAGCATTCCTCAACTTTATCAGTATTTATTGCCACCTTTCCCAACTTCTTTGTCACGTGTTGCTGGCATCAAATTCTAAAGTTAATGATTATTTGCAACAAAAAAAAAGTTTATGAGTTTGAACATCAAATATATTGTCTTTGTATTCAACTGAATATGGGTTGAAAATGATTTGCAAATCATTGTATTCCGTTTATATTTACATCTAACACAATTTCCCAACTCATATGGAAACAGGGTTTGTACATAATGCTTATTGTTTCACTAAAGCTGGATCTGTTTAGCACATAGCTTCTAAAACGTGTCGCTCATCCTTCTTACAATCAGTATAATCAAGCTAAAAAATATACAAGTTTCTGGATCATAATTGTTTCCAAAGTAGTGTTGTCCCTCATGAAGTTCTATCCCATGATTAGTAGTGATGTTTTCAAAGGAATAGCGAACGTTGTGATGCGTCTGGGAAATTAATACGCAATGAGCAAAATACGTTTGAAGGTTATTTTCGAGCGCTGTATAGAAAGAGCATATGATTTTGCAATGCATTCTGGGGGCTGGGTAGCCATTGTTGCTTGACAAAGTTGTTTTTTTTACATGGCTGTACTCAACTAGCGGTATTGTGAGAGAAAGCAACAAACTAGATTAAAATGAATCTTACAAAATAGAAAAATCTTGGAGCTGTACCAAAACAAACTGACCCGTGTTCCTAAGGCTCGCCAACTTAAAAAATAAGTCAAATTGATGTAACTGATCCATACGAGCATGTCCAATAGACAAGATTTGAGCAAGCTGCCAAACGTGTTCTTTATCCTGATCGTCAACATTGTCAGTTTTTATACAGGCCAAACATTTTGGAACGCAAAGTCGGTAAAGGCTCACGGACAAACCAACTCTGGGTGTGCAAGAACTCAGAATTGTACATCAGAAAATAAAAAAACTGTCGAACTTTCAGAGGTAAATCAACGCGACGTGTCTATTGGAAAAATTTGTTTCAAACTAAATATATTTCAAGTCTGAAATACGCTGCGCGTTAATGTGGGAAATATTTAAAGTCTTCTGAGTTATTGATCTATGAATAGGGGTTTAGTTTTTTTTTCCAAATCCTGTACATTGTTCATAACCCGCAGATAACTTAGCTACGCTAACAGCCCACTAAATGCTACGTGTGCAACAAAATGAAACATGCTTTCATTCAAACTTACCACTGCAAAAAATGCTGTAAACACACCAACAGGCGCCCGGTGACTTTGCTTCTACCCTGGAAATGAAACAAGTCTCACCAAAAAATTGTTTTTCCTGAAGCCGTCATGACAACCATTGTGGCATTGTGTGTTTTTTATGTCGCAATATTGCGCCGTGTTTGGAAGTCTTGCCTTCGGCCATGTAAATAAGCCATCAGAGGCCAGCAAGAACCACAATGCATTGCATTTCCATATCACACTTTCGAGCCCTATAGGCGGAATAGAGCGACTACCATTAGCTCCATTGTTTGCTGATCTTTGCTAATGTTTATTTACTAGTTAGAATGCATACGAAAAAAGAATGTGTCCTTGTCTCGCATAAGGATTGTGACTGATAGGAAAAATTTCAATAAAGTGCAGTTCCCCTTTAAGAGTAGATCACGTTAAAACGAAAAATGCAAGAAGTCCTTTTAAAATAAAAATGTCAGGACTTTTCTACATTAATTTCAAGGCATGTGCATGCATAAACTCACATGAAAGACTACTTGAAACTTTACCTTATAGAGTATTGGAAATGTTTTAATTGACTGCATACTTGTCTCAATAATGCTTTAGTTGCACATTTTACCATATAAAAACACTAGCTTATCAGTCACCGATCAGTATTGGCCAATTTCTGTGAAAATGTGATCGACCAATCCCGATTTAATGCTTTTCAATCACAGAAACTGTTCCCCTCCATGTTTTTTTATTTTTGAACCCCCGGCCGGTGGCTACCGTATTTTTTGGAGTATAAGTCGCTCCGGAGTATAAGTCGCACCGGCCGAAAATGCATAATAAAGAAGGGAAAAAAAACATATATAAGTCGCACTAGAGTATAAGTCGCATTTTCTCGGGAAATGTATTTGATAAAACCCAACACCAAGAATATACATTTGAAAGACAATTTAAAATAAATAAAGAATAGTGAACAACCGGCTGAATAAGTGTACGTTATACGAGGCATAAATAACCAATTGAGAACGTGCCTGGTATGATAACGTAACATATTATGGAAAGAGTCATTCAAATAACTATAACATATAGAACATGCTATACAATCTGTCACTCCTAATCGCTAAATCCCATGAAATCTTATACGTCTAGTCTCTTACGTGAATGAGCTAAATGATATTATTTGATATTTTACGCTAATGTGTTAATAATTTCGGCTGGTGGCTACCGTATTTTTCGGAGTATAAGTCCCTCCTGAGTATAAGTCGCACCCTCGGCCAAACTATGAAAAAAACTGCGACTTATGGTCCGAAAAATACGGTACCAGCTAACTGTGTCCATACACAGTGTGAAGCTGCTCTGCTGAGGTAATAATCATCACCTCCATTGCATCAAATAAACTATATTAATTACAAGTAACATGATCACTGAAGGACAATGCTAATCATGTTACACACTGAGTACGTGCAAAAGAGGCAGAGAAGATAATATGCAGATTGCTTCCCGCTAATCTAGCTTGAAACAACATAAGAAATAAATGCATAGTTTAGTTTTAGGAAGTATAAATGGAACCATGTTACAGCAGAAAGTAAGCAGTTATTAACAGGAAATCAACAAGTAGATTAATAAAACTCTAGAGAGAGGATGATATAACAGTGCTTGGTTCCTGTGTAGTGGCAATTGACATAACGGTAGTGCCGATACCAAGGGTAGAATCAGTAAATGATCAAGACTGGAATGATTAAATCTATACTTTTCCATGCGTTCATTTAATTATTGTGTACTGTTGACTTTATGTTGCTTAAACAATTGTATGTAATAAAAGACTGATATAATTTTGTGTTGATATTACTAATCTACCGTCCTGTGTTCAGGTTTCATTATAATTGTGATTTAAGTTTCCATCCATCCATCTATTTTCTACTGCTTGTCCCCTTAGGCTCCAGCGCCCCCCGCGACCCCGATCTCAGCTGCATTCGGGCGGGAGGCGGGGTACACCCTGGACAAGTTTGAAAAGCAAAATCATTCAGTCATCTTAAATATTTTTAAAGTAAACGTATTGGTATCAGTACTGCTCCTGTAACTACATGGTATTGGATCGATATCCAAATCCGGGTATGGCCCATTACTACTACAATTTTAAATGAATGCATGTTATTGGTATCGGCCAATCTTACCGTATTTTTCGGACTATAAGTCGCAGTTTTTTTCGTAGTTTGGCCGGGGGTGCGACTTATACTCAGGAGCGACTTATGTGTGAACTTATTAACACATTACCGTAAAATATTAAATAATATTATTTAGCTCATTCACGGAAGAGACTAGACGTATAAGATTTCATGGGATTTAGCGATTTGGAGTGACAGATTGTTTGGTAAACGTATAGCATGTTCTATATGTTATAGTTATTTGAATGACTCTTACCATAATATGTTACGTTAACATACCAGTTGGTTATTTATGCCTCATATAACGTACACTTATTCAGCCTGTTGTTCACTATTCTTTATTTATTTTAAATTGCCTTTCAAATGTCTATTCTTGGTGTTGGGTTTTATCAAATAAATTTCCCCCAAAAATGCGATTTATACTCCAGTGCGACTTATGTTTTTTTCCGTCTTTATTATGCATTTTCGGCAGGTGCGACTTATACTCCGGTGCGACTTATACTCTGAAAAATACGGTACTTGGATGATGGTATAGGAATCAGCAGCATAAAACTCCCCAAAAACTCAATGCTGCCTTGTTGTAAACAGACAGAATAGAATCATCTGTGGGAATATGTCATTCTAATATTTATAGTCAGTTTTAGAACAATTTTGTCAGGTAAATTGTAAAAAAAAAAAAAAAAAAAAATTATGAGGTCCAAAAATGTTCTTGATGATCTCGTTTTGTGTTGTGTTTTTTGACAAAGACATGCCCAAAATATCTATGCAAATGCAGATTTTTGGAAACATAGCTCAGGTAGCTTGACACCTGATTTTGAGTTACTCACCAAAGGGTCAAATAATTTTTGCTTCAATTCTAAACCGTGCCTTGTCCTTTGTGTCAACCCTACAATGTTCAAAAGACTGTTAAAAACTCACATCTT
Source organism: Nerophis lumbriciformis (assembly GCF_033978685.3). Lineage (NCBI taxonomy): Eukaryota > Metazoa > Chordata > Actinopteri > Syngnathiformes > Syngnathidae > Nerophis > Nerophis lumbriciformis. Next base: position 1,021,792 of record NC_084576.2, read on the forward strand.
CAAAACTGCTTTTAAAGGGGACATATTATATATATTTTTCTACATTAAAAACACTTCCTTGTGGTCTACATACCATGTAATGGTGCTTCTTTGGTGAAAATGTCGTATAGATTAAGTTTTACAGACTATCTTAAAGCCGCTTTCTGAATGCTGTTTTGTGGGCTGTCTTATTTACGTGGCTCTACTTCGACGGTCTTCTCTCCGTCATTTTGGTGTAGTTTTTAGCGCATCCATAGAGTCTCCTGACAAATTGAAGTTAGAACCATTCGCTACTTTATATAAGAAATGGCATCAGCGGAGGATGCATGTGCATGTACGAGCCAGTCTGCCCCACAACAAGAGGATAGAGAAAAAGAAGGAATTTATGGACTACCACGTCGGACTAGGGCAAAGTCCTTTGGGTAAATCTCTACTATAGATGGATAATCCGCTGACGTTACTAATGGCAAAAACGCCACCAATGGGACAAATTCCAAACGGCTTGTTTCCAGGATGTATGAAGGAAGGCAAGATTATTTCACAAATATCTCTGCCATGCCTCCATGGTTTGATTTCAAATTTTCGGTCTTATGCAGGTCCCAAACACACAAAAGCAGGTACCATTAGGTAAGAAAAGTTGCCAGAATCGGTCCACTTTAATACTGAATAAGTAATCTCATAATACAATGTTCTTTCATTTGTCCCAATTTATGTTGATTTTAACCAGTTTTATTATTATACTCTGTGCTTTAATGATCATGATCATGTTTTCTTTTGATTATGTGTGTCTGAGTACCTTTTAAAAGAGACATTTAAATCAAATGAATTGGATATGATTAGTATTTTCAGAACTGTAAAATTCAGACCGCCTCCATTTGATGTCAAATGATCACAAAATAGCATTAGACGTGCCTTATGTTTGTTGAGTGTACGTGTTTCATACTAGCACTGTGAGGTTTTTTTTTCCAAATTGTTTTTCCAAAAAACAACAAAAAGGACTTTTTGTGTCTGTTTTTTTTAATTAAAAACACAAAACAAGAACTGTGACGTTTGGCTTGCATTGTAGATTGTTGTGGGTGTCATGATCCCAATATGCAGAAGGCAGCAAGGGGGCGGCGTGGGGGTGAAACGGTATTTAATCTTACACAAAAACACAAGACGAGTGCAGCTATGCAGTGACAAAAGAACTAAAACAGGCTTCAAAGTAAACTAACAGAAACGCTTGGAGAAGCAGTGTGAATACTAACACAATGTCCCGACAACAGAAAGCAACCACGGCTCAACTTAAATAGACTTCGATTGTTCATTGAAAGCAGGTGTGTGGAGCCAGCGCTCGGAGGCGTGGGTAAAGTGAACGCACACAAAACAGGAAGTGCAACCAAAATAAGAGCGCAAGACAGGAACTAAAACACCAAACACGAGAAAACGCCAACATGTGACAGGTCATGACAGGAACAAGTGACTATCCTAATGTCTGCGTAGATAATCCCTATAATCAACTTCCATCCATTCATTTTCTACCGCTTGTCCCTTTCGGGGTGGCGGGGGGAGCTGGAGCCTACCTCAGTTGCATTGGGGTAGAAGGCGGTTTACACCCTGGACAAGTCTCCACCTCATCGCAGACAACATTCCCACTCACATTCACACACTAGGGCCCATTTAGTGTTGCCAATCAACCTATCCCCAGGTGCATGTCTTTGGAGGTGAACATGCAAACTCCACACAGAAAGATCCCGAGCCCGGGATTGAACTCAGGACCTTCGTATTGTGAGGCACATGGAGTAACCCTTGTTCCACCGTGCTGCCCATTATATATATATATATATATATATATTAGAGAGGCGCGGATAGGCAATTTATTTCATCCGCAACCGCGTCAGAAAGTCGTCAACCATCCGCCATCCACCCGATGTAACGTTTGATCAGAACTGCACCCGCCCGCCATCCGCCCGTTGTTATATATCTAATATTAATAAAAAAAATAAAAAAAGGGTGAAAACTACGCGAATTGCACCTTGTGCAGACAAGATTTTTCGATCGGACACGGAGGAATTAGCGATGTAAAAGACCACGTTGGGACAAAAAAACACAAGTCTAATGCCGTTGCTAGCGATACAAGTGGAAAACTTTCAACGTTTTTCGTCGCCCAAACAGATTCTTTGGATGTGATAAATGCCGAAGTTTTATTTACGGAGGCAATAATTGAGCATGGACTTCCAATCGCACTGGCTGATCACATGGGACAGTTAATAATGTAATGCAACCTTTAAAAATCATTACGCGGTGATCGCGATCCCAAAAATAAACTTTTCTTGCATGATAATGTCCAGAAAAATTTGCTTTATATTACTATAGAGTCCTTTTAACGAATGAGTTTGATGGTTTATCACAAACCTTAAATGAAATTCCATGGCCACCGTCCTGCTCTCTATATCAACCAGGGTGAGCCCCACCCCTTTCGTGAGCGCACTGCGAAAGCGGACGAGGCGGGGTGTCGGTGCGGTGGGCGCGGTAGTGACCCTGGACGTGCGTCGGGCCCTTCTCGCGGATCGCCTCAGCTACGGCTCCCGGTGGGGCCCTCTCGGGGGAAGGGGCCTCGGTCCCGGACCCCGGCGAGGCGTCCCTTCTCCGCTCCGTAAAAGTGTCCATCTCTTTTCTTTTTTTTTTCTTCTGTTGTGGCATATGCAGCAGGTGCCTGCTCGTTTTTCGTATGTGGGTAACAACATTTAACTATGTATATATATTTCCGAATTGGTTTAACTGCCACCCGCAAAAAAAATAAAAAAATAAAAAAAATATCTAATTAATCCGCCCGACCCGACCCGCGAGCGGATAAAATCTTATTGTTTTTAATTTCATCCGCCCGATCCGCGGATAATCCGCGGACTCCGCGGTTGTGTCCGCAAACCGCGCATCTCTAATATATATATATATATATATATATATATATATATATATATATATATATATATATATACCGTATTTTTCGGACTATAAGTCGCAGTTTTTTTCATAGTTTGGTTGGGCGCCAGTGTGACTTATATATGGTTTTTTCCTTTTTTATTATGCATTTTCGGCAGGTGCGACTTATACTCCGGTGCGACTTATACTCAGAAAAATACGGTATATATAATTAACTTCAATTTCCCAAAAGCTTATGCTCTGGTATATTTCTGGTGCATGAACCAACTTATTGTGAGCGACCTTTTTCTGAACTTTGACAACACTTACCACCCATAAACACCGCTCCAGTCATCGTGATGACAGACGGACTGACAAAAAAAAAAATCCTCAAACTGTGTGGGATCTCGTGAAGTTCGCTCCTAAAATAAACACTGGCAGTGGGGCTTTAGCTTAACACAACTGGAAGAATAGATCGGCGTGTGCCCTTTCAAGGAACGTGCGACAACTCTCCCCTCTTGCTGTGGCAGGACCGCTTTAAAACCGCATTCCTGTAATTGTTATTGTAATTAGCTTAAAGATGGTAGGGGGAGGGGTTAGAAATGACAAGTGTATGCACACGTATGCCACATTGTGCAAAAAGGCTGATTGGCGGTGTGCGGCAAAGCAATGCAACGGCAGGCAGGAGGGGGGTGGAGTAAGGCGTGTGTGCGTGTATGTGCTGTGTGGGCCCCGATGGTGAAATGGCACGATAATCAAGAGGGCGGGTGGGGGTGGGGTTGGGAGATGTTAGTTATTGAGCGCTCACACACACACACACACAGTTGTCGTCAGAATGTATCTAAGGCCATGTCTACACTAAGTCGTTTAACCCCTTAAATCATGGGTGTCAAACTCTGGCCCGCGGGCCAAATTTGGCCCGCCGTGTAATTTCACTTGGCCCGTGAGGTGATATCAAATTACCACTAGAGCTGGCCCGCCGATTATATACAGCGGCGGTTCCGCGGTACAACGCTAATTCTCATACTTGCCAAACCTCCCGAGGGACTCCCAAATTTCAGTGCCCCTCTCGAGAATTGTAACGTCCCCTTTTAGTCCAGTCCAACGAGTGCTGGCTCAGTTACATAATAAGTGCGGCTTTGGCACGCACACAGAAGTGAATGCAACGCATACTTGATCTTCAGCGATACAGGTTACACTGAGGGTGCCAGTATAAACAACTTTAACATTGTTAGAAATATACGCCACACTGTGAATCCACACCAAACAAGAATGACAAACACATTTCGGGAGAACATCCGCACAGTAACACAACATAAACACAACAGAACAAATACCCAGAATCCTTTGCAGCACTAACTCTTCCGGGACGCTACAAGGTGTGTGTATGTGTGTGGGGAGCGGGGTTTGGAGGTAGCGGGGGTGTATATTGTAGCGTCCTGGAAGAGTTAGTGCTGCAAAGGGTTCTGGGTATTTGTTCTGTTGTGTTTATGTTGTGTTACTGTGCGGATGTTCTCCCAAAATGTGTTTGTCATTCTTGTTTGGTGTGGATTTACAGTGTGGCGTATATTTCTAATAATGTTAAAGTTGCTTATACGGCCACTCTCAGTGTAAACTGTATCGCTGTTGATGAAGTATGCTTTGCTTTTACGTGTGTGTGCGTACAGGAGCCGCTCATATCTTGTGACTGGCCGGGCACGTTGTTAGAAGGGATGAAAAGCGGACGTGACGTCAGCTTGTAGAGGACGTTAAAAGCAGTGCCTGTAAGGCACGCCCCCAAGACTGTGGAATACGAGATATAATGACTGATGAACACCTTTGTTCGATAATGAAGGTTGCCTCAGCTCAAAGCCTGAGCCCCGACATTAATGAACTAGCATCCAAGAAAAGATGGCAGGTATCTGGCTTGGGCACATCAGATTAGATCAGTGTGTTGAAAACTGAGCAGTTTAAAGTCCTGAATGGTTGGTTTATTCATTGTTATTTTATTTTCTAATTTATTAGCCTGTGGAAAAAGTTAATGTTGATATTTACCTCAGAAGGCTGCGAATAGAAAAGAGGCGTTCAATTTTTATTTAAATTGTATTTGATATGCCATTCATATTTTTTAATTATAATTATTATTAATTGAAACTCGATTTTGCATGTCACTATAAAGTTATATAAGCCTTGCTTGTTCAATATTTAATGCAAAACTTATTTGGGTCCCTATTAAAAGGTTAATTTGTTCAACCTTGGCCCGCGGCTTTGTTCAGTTTAAAATTTTGGCCCACTCTGTATTTGAGTTTGACACCCCTGCTTTAAATGAATAATTATTTAGCCTAAGCCCCGTTTCAGTCACACTAAACCATCGTTTAAGGTCCCCCTCCTCCGACACATTTTTACACGGGTAAGTCAGCCGTGTATTTCTTGAATCTCCGGCCCTTAGCTTTGTATGGACTCATTGATCGTTTACAAAGTGAGTTCGGAGAGGAAGTGAGGCCAGGAAGAGACATCAGAAAGAACGCGCCATAGTCAGCTTCATAACAAAGATGGAGGCGGATCATCCAGACATGTCCGTGTTTCTCCTTCTTCTACATGTACAGACGCTTGTGGAAATCACAAATCAATACCTTAAGATTGCAGCTATTTGGGATACAACACTTCTCAGACGGCAAGATAACTTTCAAATGTCCGGGTCAGCTGTGAGTCTATTTACCGAAAAACTTGGTCCCTTCCTCCTGTGGATTTGATCGTGATAGCCAGTGTGTGACTATAAATATTGCTTTGTGGGTGTGACTGTGAAATGGCCAGGCAGCGTGCATGATGCCCGCATCTTCGCTAACTCCGCCATTAGGAAAGATGGAACCAAACCCTCGTGTCCCAAACAACTGCTGGAAGATGACGATCCGGGCCCTTTTTTTTATTTTGGGTGACCCAGCTTATCCCTTGACGCCATATCTCACGAAAGAATACCCCAACGGCGGAGTCAACCCACAACAACAATACTTTGGGTATCCTCTGTGGAGATTAATTGTTGTAAAATGTTCTTTATCGCATTGTCTACTTTCTCATGTCGATTAAAGATTTCATTCATGTATGATGTCTCAGGTGTGATTCACTACAATAGGGCCCCACAGCACACTGGATCCTAGTGCATATAAATACCACAACACTGGATATTGTTCAAAGGAGATACATTTGAATTTAAAAACTTGCACACAAAACACAGCAAACAAATGTAAAATGCACAGCAAACTATTTACAATATAATGTAGCTCTTTTAAATACCTTCACAGTGAAGTAAAGTCATCTACTGGAAAGATTGGAGCAGATGGACGCTCAGGTGTTTTTTGTTTTTTTCTTTTCGCGCATGCGTACTTGGTCGCGTTGCGCCGGCGGATGGAGTGGGGCGGGGGTCTTAAACGGTGGCATTGTTAACAATGCCGTCCGCCGGCGCAACGCGACCTAGTACGCATGCGCGGAAAATGTGCACGTCGTAGTGATCTCCAGTGTTGCTAAGTTCTTAAATGTAACTTATCTGAACAATATCCAGTGTTGTGGTATTTCAATGAACTGGAATCCAGTGTGCTGTGGGGCCCTATTGTAGTGAATCACACCTGAGACATCATAAATTAATCACATCTTTATTAGACACGTAAACAATGTGATAAAGAACGTTTTACATGAATCAATCTCGGGATGTAGATATCTTGTCAGGACACTCCTCACTCTTTTGCCTTCACCTTCATTGTCCATTCGTTTTTGGTGACTTTATATACTCTGGACTAGGGCTGCAACAATTAATCGATAAAATCGATTATAGAAATAGTTGGCGATTAATTTAGTCATCGATTCGTTGGATCTATGCTATGCGCATAGGCAATTTATTTTATTTTATTTTATTTTTTTATAAACCTTTATTTATAAACTGCAACATGTACAAACAGCTGAGAAACAATAATCAAAATAAGTATGGTGCCAGTATGCTGTTTTTTTCCCAATAAAATACTGGAAAGGATAGAAATGTGGTTTGTCTCTTTAATCCAATTATTAATCGATTAATCGAAGTAATAATCGACAGATTAATCGATTATCAAAGTAATTGTTAGTTGCAGCCCTACTCTGGACCTAGATGTCAAGTCCGCAACATACATGGCGGACAATAACTGATACAGTCTGCTTTGCCAGTCCAAATGCATTCGCCGTTTTCCTCGACGGCCAGGTAATACAAATCACAAGCTACCTTTTTTTTTTAAAACACATCCACGGGAGCTCGCATTCTCGTTGTCTCTCCTTCGACAACCTACTCAGTGGCCTAGTGGTTAGAGTGTCCGCCCTGAGATCGGTAGGTTGTGAGTTCAAATCCCGGCCGAGTCGTACCAAAGACTATAAAAATGGGACCCATTACCTCCCTGCTTGGCACTCAAGGGTTGGAATTGGGGGTTAAATCACCAAAAATGATTCCCGGGCGCGGCAACCGCTGCTGCCCACTACTCCCCTCACCTCCCAGGGGGTGATCAAGGGTGATGGGTCAAATGCAGGGAATAATCTCGCCACACCTAGAGTGTGTGTGTGACAATCATTGGTACTTTAACTTTAACTTTTAACAAATGGACGATGTATTTCTCTAAGTAGAAACACAGCCGACCCGGCCAGACATTGAAAAGTTATCTTGCTGTCTGAGAAGTGTTGTATCCCAAATAGCTGCAATGGCTTTCTCTTAAGGTGTGTGATTTCCACAAGTGTCTGTACATGTACAAGAAGGAGAAACACGGTCATATCTGGATGACTCGTCTCCATATTTCCAGTGGTTAGCTCCGAGTTACGAAACCGCTTTATTATGAAGCTGGCTGTGGGAGTTCTTTCTGATGTCACTTCCTGTGTGGGCGTGGTCTTCCTGGCATCAATTCCTTTCCGAACTCACTTTGTAAACGATCAATGAGTCCATACAAAGCTAAGTGCCGGAGATTCAAGAAAAACACGACTGACTTACCCGTGTAGAAATTTGTCCGAGGAGGGGGACCTTAAACGATGGTTTAGTGTGGCTGAAACGGGGCTTAGGCTAAATAATTATTTGTTTAAGGGGTTAAATGACTTAGTGTAGACATGGCCTGAGAGTACCACTTAATTCCCCTCAGCCTGACTGCCGCTGCCTTTGAGTGACAGCTGCAAACATACAAAGACGTGTACACATCTGCAATTCAGAGATCAAACAGTGTTGATGTGCAATGTAATGTCACCGTAAAATGTACGTCTACTGTACCGTCTATCATCAATAATTGTGTCGAATAATCAAGCAACTTGACAAAAATGGAGTGCACTCCTTGGCTGCAACCAGCAGAGGTGCTGTAGATGTGGTTTTTACTTATTGTGAACATGCATACATATCTAAAGCAGAACAACATTATGTCAGCTACAGGAAGTTGAGCAACCATGCAGTATATTTCTGATCAATAAGATCAGTATTGAAACAAGAATTCAGAACATTGAGGGAATTTCTCACATTCCGTTATAAATATATTTGAAAATGTTTTTTTTTCTTATTTTTGCCTATTTGAAGTAAAACACTAGTCTTATATCTGGAGTCTATAGATGTATACATGCAGACCAGCATACAGCACTAACGACTTCTAGTCAAGTAAGTCAAGGCTTTTCTTACTGTCACTCACACAACAGCAACAGCACACGCCGGTGATCTTGGAAGAGAAGTGTCTCAAATATTGATAGCAAAAGAGCAACAGAACAGAAGAGGAGTTACGATGCTAATTTAAAACAAGGGTTCTTAACTTTTTTGACCTCTGGGCCCAACTTTGAATGTTAACACTGAATTAGCTACTTTACTCTTGATTTTGATTGTTTTCAATAATTATATCTAACCTATTATTAAAGATTATTTTTTTATTTAACACACAACCCCTTAGGCTGATTAGAAAAATACATATTAACCAAATATACCGCATACGAAGGGACTGATGAAAAATACATGTGCTAAAAAATGTATTAAATTATAATGAATATGATTAACTAAACTGTCAATAAAATTAAAGTTCAAATGAAAATACAGTTTCACCACTTTAGTCATAATTTTTGCGCTTAAGAAACGTATCTATGACTTTAGCTTCGAGATTGTTATTACTGCCACAAGTGGTGAAAACGTGTATTACAGCTGAGTACCATACGGACCACAGCTGAGAAACAAATATTTTTTGTGGTTCTCTAGCAACCCAACATTGGGCCCGGCCTTACCTTTAGTTCAGTTCAATTGAGTTTATTTATTTATATAGCACATTTAAAAACAAGCCCAGTTGGCCAAAGTGCTGTACAGACATAAGAAAAGAGGCACATAGTGTCACATTTATTGATAACACGGAAGGATGAATAAAATACAGGAGTAAAATATATCTTCAAAGAAGTGCAGAAGAGATCACCCAAAATACTAACATGCAATAAAAAAAAAAGAAAAAATTATAAAACCAGAAATAAAAATAACCAAGATATTCTGTCTAACTGGATTTGAACGCCAGGGAGTAAAATTATGTTTTTAACCTAGATTTAAATTGGATCAGAGACTGGGAGGATCTAATAGATATTGGAAGGTCGTTCCAGTCTGGGCCCTGCCACTGAGAATCTCCTCTGGTTTTTAGCCTAGTTTTTGGGGACAGCCAGGAGGAGCTCAATAAGATACACTGAGCATTTAAGCACAATAAGTACAATTTAAAATTAACTCTAAAAGTAACTGGGAGTCAATGAAGGGGTAAGAAACAGTGAATTAAAGTAAAGGGTGAAAAAGAGTTGCAGAGTTGCAACCTACCAGTTCTATTTTTTTACCTTTTTTGCCTTATTATATTCAGTGTTATCTTATGTTCAGGTCTGTAGTTTAATGAATATTCTTAGTTAACGCCAAACTTAAAGTAACACAATTAACGCACAGTTGATACGAAAGTACTACAGGGGTGTCCAAAGTGTGTCTTAGGGGTCTTTTGTGTTCCCGCAACTTTATTTTTTGGGCTTGCGTTACAACTGTATGTAAAAAAACAACAAAAAACTGCACAAATAGTCAAATAGATTTATATAGGAAAAAGCTGAAATGTTGATTAAAGATAACTAGTGGTGCACAATAACTATTGGACAGATAATGGGCCGATATGAGGAATTGTGATGTCATATCAATAAATCTGATGACATTGAAAATCAGCTTAGATAACCAAAAACAAACCGCTCCAATGTGGCAAGATAACCCGTACGGTACCCTAGGCAAATCAAAACACTTGTTTTTCTCCTGCTCATGCTGTAAACGGCCTGTGCCCGCGCTCACTATAAACAAACATGGCGTCTATTGTGTGGGACTTCTTCACTATTTCAGAGGAAGATATTTTTGTGCTATTTGCAGCAAATGTTCTGCAAACATTCTGTGAGGAGGGGAAAACATAGAGCTTCAACACATCGAACCTTAAAAGCCACCTAAAACGCCACTTTCAACTTCATGACAAAGGCTTATTCTTAGCTGGGAAACACACCGTAATCTATATACTACTGCCACCGAACATCTTAAAATTGCAAAGGCATGCAGCGTCTACTATGAAATACTTGCAAATGAGTTTTTTATTTTAAAAAATTTGGGCTGTCGAAATTAATGAGTTAACCCATGTGATTAATCACAAATTAACGCATTAATCATGGAAACAATTACATTAATCACGCAGTTTATTTTTGACCATACAAGCTCTTTTACCTTGGTCGCTTTATGGTCAGTGATCAGATCAATGCATACATCAGTACAACATTGAGTGAAGGGAATCCAAATGGTGTGCTTGCTGGCAAATTTTACCCCAAAATTTCAACCTGAAAAAACTTTAGATAAAACTTTTAAAGAGTTTTGTGCAAATAAATGAGACGCATTCAAGTAAAACGTTAAAAACGTTTCTGAAGGACATTCTGACAATAAAATTGCATTTGTGTACACATTTTGGGGTCTTTTCTTAGGCTAATTTCAACTATGCAATATAGTAATCCACTGTGATTAATCATGATTAATTCAAATTCTATAGTGTGATGAATCGTATTAAAACAATAATAATTTGACAGCCTTATTTTTTTTAAATATTTTTTATAAGAAAACAAGATATAGCAACTAAACAGCCCAGTTATCATAATCAGCTCATTTTTAATGTTACATAAAAAAAAAACAATTTTTATATATATATATATATACATGTATATATATATACACACATATATATATATAAACACATGTATATATATATATACACATGTATATATATATATATATATATACATATATATATATATATATATATATATATATATATATACATATATACACATACGTATATATATATGTACATATATACATACACATACAGTATATATACATACACACGCGCGCACACACACACACACACACACACGCACACACACACACGCACACACACACACGCACACACACACACACACACGCACACACACACACACACACACACACACACACACACACACACACACACACACACACACACAGTTTTGTTTTTAAGCCTACAAAATTTAAAAATCAAAGTGGCCTCGCCACATTCTTTTTCAGTATGCGAGCCTCAATGGAAAAAGTCTGGACAGTCCTGGTATACGAGATAGATCGTCCCAGTTCCGAGCTAGCACTAAGAGGGAATCCTCATCAGGCTGTGAAATTCCTGGCCATGGGAACGCAGAGCCGCTCTGAATATATTCCTTAATCCCCCAGTGACGATTTCAAAGTCCACAATTTCCTTTCAAACGTTGAGCTCCTTGCCTGGTTTTGACTCTCATTTCGGTCTCATTGCATCACCTTTTTGTCTGCCCCATTTCCACATGTAGGTTATTGATCAGTTCGGGCTGTGTTTATGCAATCATTTGTAAGGCGCCGTCGTGCCCACTCCAGCAGTGTGGTAGTAAACAGACGCTCGCATGGCCAGAACACAAGCGTGGTGTACACTTGACAATAATCAGGCTAAATGCCGCAGGGTCAGCAAGAGAAAGAGGCCCACTAAAAAACCACAGCATGCTAGTTCTCCATAGGCGCCTGGGCCCCTGATACCACAGGGCCCTGGATGGATGCCAGAACAGTGATTTGAAGAATTCCTTTGGTTTTTAGCGGGCTATGAATGTGCTCCTTTTTAAAGAGAAGCGTGACAAGCAGCGATGAGGACAAAGATCACAAACTTCTCTCGTGCTCCTCGTGACCTATTGAACCTTTTCGGAAAAGCTGGATACGACTAGTCATTTGGGATGAGGACTTGCCAAGCCTCCAACCTGCAGACACAGATACTGCTTATCCTCTTGCTGTGTTGTATGCCAGACTACCATGTTCACCAACAACCTCCCCCAACACTAACGGCTTAATCTGGCCTCCCCCCCACCAATGGAGGCAGCTCTCTCATTAACGCCCAATCGTCCAGCTATGGGAGCCTCGTCGAAGGGAGGGAGGGAGGGAGTCTAGTTCTTGGATTTCTAGAAAGCAATTTGAATATGTAATGCGCCAGTTGAGATATAATCACTAAATCCTATTCAATGATGAAAACGCACTTCACATGTTCTCACTTAACATACAAGCACCATATGATAATTAGCTGCTCCTTTTATGTTGACATGTATTTATAGGCGTTCGGATATTCTTTTTTGCACGCTTCCAGAGAAAAATTCCGTCGTACTTGCACAATTACTGTAAGTCAGAGCTTTCATGTCTGCACACAGACAACAGGCATGGAGGCATGGGGCTCCCTGGGGTTCGCCGCCTCCCTACCCCCCTTCCCGAACAAAGCCTCCCCAGTTGCAGGTCTGACCCAGTAACCTGGCGAGCAGTATGAGGGTATAGTGTACCCTGTTTTTGGCCCGTGGGAGCGCACACGGCCAGTATTTGTGTACACAGCAAAGTCACTTTCGTCCGAGCAATCGGCTCTTGCAGGGATTAGAGGGACTTCTTTTAGACGGGGGACGAGTGTGAGGTAAATGTAAAGCAGCCAGGCAAGCGGCGCTGTGGGAGGATTTTCTTTCTTGCTACTCCTTCATATGAATGTCCGCTACCAAGATATGTGTCGGAGTACTAAACTCTCTCCCTGGCAACTTAATCAGTGGCTTCACGCTTTAGACAATTGCAAACGTGACTTAAAAACGCATCGACATCTGGTGAGTCACAAGGCTGACCTCAGTTTGCACAAGCGAGGGCATCTAGGGTGCTTCAGAGCAGTCACAAGTGTGCTTTCATGGCAAACCAGAAGCAATTAGTGCATTCAATTTCTGATGCATTAGAGAGTGTATGTAACTGGACTTACCCCCTGGCTTTCCTTGAAGCAAATGGACGGCCGATTGGGTAGTGATGCCTATAGGAGAGAAGAAACCACTGGTTTAGTGATGGAGCCCACACCCAACAATGTTACAATACACAGAATGTGTCCTTTTCTGTGCATTCTTCATAGTACAGTGATACCCCATCTTTCATTATTAATCAAGTCCAAAGAGTTAATTGAAAACCCATTGAAAATGATGTAAATCCAATTATTACATAGCAGACACCCAAAAATGTCAAAAGAAAACTCTTTTTATAGACAATAGTTATGTTTTTACAAGCATGAAACAATGCAGAATGCATATAAATGACGCAATAAATGGATAAAGTTTGCGACAGGGTCCTCTTCGACCACCACCAAACCTTCATTCAGGATGCAGTGCGTCTCCCATAATAATGTGACCTCGGACTATGTTAAGGTAACGTGCGGAGTTCCTCAGGGTTCGGTTCTTGGCCCTGCACTCTTTAGTATTTACATGCTGCTGCTAGGCGACATCATACGCAAATATGGTGTTAGCTTTCATTGTTATGCTGATGACACCCAACTCTACATGCCCCTAAAGCTGACCAACACGCCGGATTGTAGTCAGGTGGAGGCGTGTCTTAATGAAATCAAACAATGGATGTCCGCTAACTTCTTGCAACTCAACGCCAAGAAAACGGAAATGCTGATTATCGGTCCTGCTAAACACCGACATTTATTTAATAATACCACCTTAACATTTGACAACCAAACAATTACACAAGGCGAATCAGTAAAGAATCTGGGTATTATCTTCCACCCAACTCTCTCGTTTGAATCACACATTAAGAGTGTTACTAAAACGGCCTTCTTTCATCTCCGTAATATCGCTAAAATCCGTTCTATTTTATCCACTAGCGACGCTGAGATCATTATTCATGCGTTCGTTACATCTCGTCTCGACTACTGTAACGTATTATTTTCGGGTCTCCCTATGTCTAGCATTAAAAGATTACAATTGGTACAAAATGCGGCTGCTAGACTTTTGACAAGAACAAGAAAGTTTGATCATATTACGCCTATACTGGCTCACCTGCACTGGCTTCCTGTGCACTTAAGATGTGACTTTAAGGTTTTACTACTTACGTATAAAATACTACACGGTCTAGCTCCAGCCTATCTTGTCGATTGTATTGTACCATGTGTCCCGGCAAGAAATCTGCGTTCAAAGAACTCCGGCTTATTAGTGATTCCCAGAGCCCAAAAAAAGTCTGCGGGCTATAGAGCGTTTTCTATTGGGGCTCCAGTACTATGGAATGCCCTCCCGGTAACAATTAGAGATGCTACCTCAGTAGAAGCATTTAAGTCCCATCAACAAGTGTCTTAATGGCCAGACACTTGGGCCATTAAGTGTCTGGCCCAAGGACACAACAGTAGTAACTAGGATGGCGGAAGCTGGATGCATACCAGGAACCCTAAAGTTTCTGGACGACCACTGGACACCATCTGAGCCATGGTGCCCAAATTAGTGACTACGTTGCAAAGTACTAAGTTAGTCTGATTCTTCAAATAATTTGGCAAAAAAGAAGAATTATACAACCCACGAAAACACCTTAATTTGATCGTATTTGACTTGTGAAAAGTCGGACTAACACACCAGATGTATCAAGTGCCAAAGAGCTCCAGTCTTAACGCGTGGCATATAACCCGGAAGCAGATCCCGTTCGATAAAAACACAGGCAACAATTGGAGGTGACTGTATTGCTGGGATGTTACTGACGTCTCGTCCGGCTAAAGTCCCGCCCAATGAATACTGGTGGTGGTCAAGCTAGCTCTGCTTTCAATGGGTACTCGGCGCTATTTAGCCTTTCTTGAATTAAAAATGCCCTACGCTCGTGTGATTTTAGCTGTACGACCCATTCTAATAGCGGAAAGGATAAACGTTTCTTCAGAGTTCCTCAAGAGGTAATCAAAAAGGGCGGAAAAGTGCAAGATTTTACGAAACAATGAGAAAAGCATCTCACACTCTAGTCCAAAGGAGCAGAGTGGAAGAACGCATTAGTTTGCAGTGATCACTTCGTTGAAGGTTTGTTTGATATACTTTTAACGGTTATTATTTCCCATTTAAGCATTATCTTGATATTATTTGTATTTCTTAAACACGTTTGCTATGAGTGTTTTGAAAAGCACCCACTCGGCGAGTCTAAATAAAAGAAAGCAAATGTGAGCAAAACCTTAAAGAGTCAAGCTTTTACCAAAGGCAACAATCATAAATGAAGCTTTAAGCACATACACAATGTTGACATCTATTGTTATAGTTTGAGAAAGAGGGTGAAAAACAAGCTACTCGTAAACGGCGCGTACAACAGCAACAAACATCGCAGCTTGGACGCAAAATTAAATCATGAAATGCAACCTTACCCAAGCAAAAACCATGCATATTTATCCGGGAGAGTCTTGATACTAATTTCCTTGACCCAGCCACACAAAGAAGTTGTAGACATCCATGCTTTTCCAAGTTTCCATCAGTTTTGTCATGTAGATCGGCGTCTGGAGCACAATTGTTCGGTATGTCTGGGAACGCGATGGACGTAATCCTAGGTATCACTCGACAATTTTTTTTTTGATTAAAGGGGAACATTATCACCAGACCTATGTAAGCGTCAATATATACCTTGATGTTGCAGAAAAAAGACCATATATTTTTTTAACCGATTTCCGAACTCTAAATGGGTGAATTTTGGCGAATTAAACGCCTTTCTATTATTCGCTCTCGGAACGTGACGTCACATCAGGAAGCAATCCGCCATTTTCTCAAACACATTACAAACACCGAGTCAAATCAGCTCTGTTATTTTCCGTTTTTTCGACTGTTTTTCGTACCTTGGAGACATCATGCCTCGTCGGTGTGTTGTCGGAGGGTGTAACAACACGAACAGGGACGGATTCAAGTTGCACCAGTGGCCCAAAGATGCCAAAGTGGCAAGAAATTGGACGTTTGTTCCGCACACTTTACCCACGAAAGCTATGCTACGACAGAGATGGCAAGAATGTGTGGATATCCTGCGACACTCAAAGCAGATGCATTTCCAACTGGACTGGACAGATCAGCTTTCAGGAAAAGAGAGCGGATGAGGGTATGTCTACAGAATATATTATTATATAATTGATGAAAACTGGGCTGTCTGCACTCTCAAAGTGCATGTTGTTGCCAAATGTATTTCATATGCTGTAAACCTAGTTCATAGTTGTTAGTTTCCTTTAATGCTAAACAAACACATACCAATCGTTGGTTAGAAGGCAATCGCCGAATTCGTCCTCGCTGGCTGTAGTGTCGTTTTCGTCGGTTTCGCTTGCATACGGTTCAAACCAATATGGCTCAATGGCTTCAGTTTCTTCTTCAATTTCGTTTTCGCTACCTGCCTCCACACTACAACCATCCGTTTCAATACATGCGTAATCTGTTGAATCGCTTAAGCCGCTGAAATCCGAGTCTGAATCCGAGCTAATGTCGCTATAGCTTGCTGTTCTATCCGCCATGTTTGTTTGTATTGGCATCACTGTGTGACGTCACAGGAAAATGGACGGGTGTATATAACGATGGTTAAAATCAGGCACTTTGAAGCTTTTTTTAGGGATATTGCGTGATGGGTAAAATTTTGAAAAAAACTTCGAAAAATAAAATAAGCCACTGGGAACTGATTTTTAATGGTTTTAACCCTTCTGAAATTGTGATAATGTTCCCCTTTAAGTATAGGGATCTGTTCCTTTGCATAGTTTGAGTTTTTGCTCATATCGGATTTTTGCAGGAAGATTTAAGCCTCATTTGTACTTGTGCCATCTTCAGTTGTTCGACTACCACTGCTTTTCACTTCCGGGAAGAAGTCACGTGTCGGAAAATCAGCAATACTTGATTAACAATTTTAAAAAACAGAGTATTTTGATGTGTTATATTGTATATGGCGGCGCCCTGATGGCAGCGGCTTGCAGACGCTCTTGGAAGTGTAGAGCGATTTGGCAAAAAATACCCGTCAATTCTGTCTATTTCATGGCTGGCTCACAGCGTGGACACTTCGTGATCAGATACGACCGACAGACGATTCTGGATGTGGATAGATCGGGCCGTTATAGGCTGAAAGATGCGTGTATTTCGGACCGCCTCGCTAGCATGGGGATTCTTCGCTGGCTACATCCAGCGGCCTCTGAAGCAGCGGAGTTAAGTGCCAGCGGGGACCGTCAACGGAAGACACGTAAGCGGTGTGAGCGGAAGCAGAAGCGGGGATGCCGAGCGGGGCTAACAACAAAGCGAAAGGCTAATCCTCAAAGAAGCGCGAGTCCGGGTGAGAAGTTAGTTAAAATAGAACTAGCCATCGCCAGGCTGGATAATACCTGCACACATAGCAATTATTTTACAACAATACACAACTCACGAAATGTTTTTTCTGTGATGGCTTTATCAGAAGTAGACATGCACTCTACTGAGGTGGCAAGTTATGATGCGTTCAGTTTATCACAAACAATTGGAAAATTCCCGTCATATCAATTCCTAGATATGGTCGAAATTATTTAAAGTGCACTATGTATAATAAACGCAACATTATTAATATTGCTACTACGGATAATTTCAACAAAAACTCCTCAAAACAGCCCACGACCTATAATATGGGCTTCTTAAACATAAGATCATTATCTTCCAAAACGTTATTAGTTAATGAGGTCATTAGAGACAATAATCTTGACGTCATTGGTCTCGCCGAGACCTGGCTCAAACCAGACGATTCCTTTGCGCTGGGTGAGGCGTCTCCTCCTGGCTATGCGGGAGCGCATATTGCCCGTCCCATTAAAAGGGGCGGGGGAGTCGCACTCATATACAACAAAAACTTTAACCTTACCCCGAACCTAAATAATAAATATAACTCGTTTGAGGTGCTTACTATGAGGTTTGTCACACCGCTGCCTCTCCACCTGGCTGTTATCTACCGCCCCCCAGGACCCAATTCGGACTTCTTCAGTGAATTTTCAGAGTTCGTTGCTGATTTAGTGACGCACGCCGACAATATAATCATAATGGGGGACTTTAATATCCATATAAATACCCCATCGGACCCTCAGTGCATGGCGCTCCAGACTATAATTGATAGCTGTGGTCTTACACAAATAATAAATGAACCTACGCATCGCAACGGTAATACGATAGATCTAGTGCTGGTCAGGGGTGTCACCACCTCCAAAGTTACGATACTCCCGTATACTAAAGTAATGTCCGATCATTACCTTATAAAATTCGAAGTTCTGACTCATTGTCAACAAACTAATAATAATAACAACTGCTATAGCAGCCGCAACATTAATGCTGCCACAACGATGACTCTTGCTGGCCTACTGCCTTCGGTAATGGAACCATTCCCAAATTATGTCGGCTGTATTGATAACCTCACTAACAACTTTAACGATGCCCTGCGCGACACCATTGATAGTATAGCACCGCTAAAGCTAAAAAGAGCCCCTAAAAGGCGCACCCCATGGTTTACAGAAGAAACTAGAGCCCATAAATTATCATGTAGAAAGCTGGAACGCAAATGGCGTGCTACTAAACTTGAGGTCTTCCATCAAGCATGGAGTGATAGTTTAATAACTTATAAACACATGCTTACCTTAGCTAAAGCTAAATATTACTAAAATCTCATCCACCTCAACAAAAATGATCCTAAATTTTTGTTTAGTACAGTAGCATCGCTAACCCAACAAGGGACTCCTCCCAGTAGCTCCACCCACTCAGCAGATGATTTTATGAATTTCTTTAATAAGAAAATTGAACTCATTAGAAAGGAGATTAAAGACAATGCATCGCAGCTACAACTGGGTTCTATTAACACAGATACAACTGTATCTACGACGGATGCCGCCCTCCAAAATAGTTTCTCTCTCTTTGATGAAATAACATTAGAGGAATTGTTAAGATGTGTTAAGGGGACAAAACAAACAACATGTTTACTTGACCCACTTCCTGGGAAACTTATCAAGGAGCTTTTTGTATTATTAGGTCCATCAGTGCTAAATATTATAAACTTATCACTTTCCTCTGGCACTGTTCCACTAGCATTCAAAAAAGCGGTTATTCATCCTCTGCTCAAAAGACCTAACCTCGATCCTGACCTCATGGTAAACTACCGGCCGGTGTCCCACCTTCCGTTTATCTCAAAAATCCTCGAAAAAATTGTCGCACAGCAGCTAAATGAACACTTAGTGTCTAACAATCTCTGTGAACCTTTTCAATCCGGTTTCAGGGCAAATCACTCTACGGAGACAGCCCTCGCAAAAATGACGAATGATCTACTGCTAACGATGGATTCTGATGCGTCATCTATGTTGCTGCTTCTTGATCTTAGCGCTGCTTTCGATACCGTCGATCATAATATTTTATTAGAGCGTATCAAAACACGTATTGGTATGTCAGACTTAGTCTTGTCGTGGTTTAACTCTTATCTTACTGACAGGATGCAATGCATCTCCCATAATAATGTGACCTCGGACTATGTTAAGGTAACGTGCGGAGTTCCTCAGGGTTCGGTTCTTGGCCCTGCACTCTTTAGCATTTACATGCTGCCGCTAGGCGACATCATACGCAAATACGGTGTTAGCTTTCATTGTTATGCTGATGACACCCAACTCTACATGCCCCTAAAGCTGACCAACACACCGGATTGTAGTCAGCTGGAGGCGTGTCTTAATGAAATTAAACAATGGATGTCCGCTAACTTCTTGCAACTCAACACTAAGAAAACGGAAATGCTGATTATCGGTCCTGCTAAACACCGACATTTATTTAATAATACCACCTTAACATTTGACAACCAAACAATTACACAAGGCGAATCAGTAAAGAATCTGGCTATTATCTTCCACCCAACTCTATTGTTTAAATCACACATTAAGAGTGTTACTAAAACGGCCTTCTTTCATCTCCGTAATATCGCAAAAATTCGTTCCATTTTGTCCACTAGCGAAGCTGAGATCATTATTCATGCGTTCGTTACGTCTCGTCTCGACTACTGTAACGTATTATTTTCGGGTCTCCCTATGTCTAGCATTAAAAGATTACAATTGGTACAAAATGCGGCTGCTAGACTTTTGACAAGAACAAGAAAGTTTGATCATATTACGCCTATACTGGCTCACCTGCACTGGCTTCCTGTGCACTTAAGATGCGACTTTAAGGTTTTACTACTTACGTATAAAATACTACACGGTCTAGCTCCGTCCTATCTCGTCGATTGCCTTGTACCATATGTCCCGGCAAGAAATCTGCGTTCAAAGAACTCCGGCTTATTAGTGATTCCCAGAGCCCAAAAAAAGTCTGCGTGCTGTAGAGCGTTTTCTATTCGAGCTCCAGCACTATGGAATGCCCTTCCGGTAACAGTTAGAGATACTACCTCAGTAGAAACATTTAAGTCCCATCTCAAAACTCGTTTGTATACTCTAGCCTTTGAATAGCCCCCTCTTTTTTTTTAGACCAGTTGATCAGCCTTTTGTTTTCTTCTCTCCTCTGCTCCCCCCTACCCCCTTGTGGAAGGGGAGACACTCAGGTCCGGTGGCCATAGATGGGGTGCTGGCTGTCCGAGGTCGGGACCCGGGGTGGACCGCTCGCCTGTATATTGGTTGGGAACATCTCTGCGCTGCTGACCCGTCTCCGCTCGGGATGGTTTCCTGCTGACCCCACTGTGGACTGGACTCTTACTGGTTTGCTGGATCCACTATGGACTGTACTCTCACAATATTATGTTAGACCCACTCGACATCCATTGCATTTGGTCTCCCTAGAGGGGGGGGGGTTACTCACATATGCGGTCCTCTCCAAGGTTTCTCATAGTCATTCACATCGACGTCCCACTGGGGTGAGTTTTTCCTTGCCCTTATGTGGGTTCTGTACCGAGGATGTCGTTGTGGCTTGTGCAGCCCTTTGAGACACTTGTGATTTAGGGCTATATAAATAAACATTGATTGATTGATGTGCATTGATACAAGAATTTTTTTTTTTATTTCGACTCCCAAACAAAATACGAGTGAGATGGAAGAGAATGAAGCAAGTTGTGTATATTACAAGACAAAGGAAGTGTACACAATCCTCTTCACACTCCAAACTGATTAGTAAAACTCTGTATTTAGCAGAGCTGCCAAGCTAGAACGCAACAATAGCAACCCTCATTTAAAGCGGTATCAGGGCACGAATAGTTTTTTCCTTCAGACTTAAAAATCCTTCCATCAATCCACAAAGTTTGCTGAATGAACCTGAACATTTCTTCGAAAAAACTCTCTCCCACCAGTCTTTCTTTGCTTCAGACCCGCATTCAGCAACTTCGATACCTTCATTGTAGTAACGTCATGTATGTGGTGCAATACAAGATCGTTTCATGATGCTGTCTGCTATTTAACATCAGCATAGCCATTCAAGATCTAATATTTCTAATTTGTGCCAATATCACAGCAGACATCAGGTACAATAACTGGGCTTTTGACTCGCCCATGTCTGCAATTATAAAGAGCGACTTGTGAGGAGCCAAAAGGATGCCTTGTTTTGGTGTGACCTCATAAGTTAACCGGAAAAGCTATACATGTATCCGTGCTAAAAATAAATAAGCGCCACCCAGTGTACGGGAGGCACAGGGCGTATGACCAATAGACGCATTAGAGCAGTGGTTCTTAACCTTGTTGGAGGTACCGAACCCCACCAGTTTCATATGCGCATTCACCGAACCCGTCTTTAGTGGAAAAAAAAATAAAAAATGTTTTTCAAATTCAAGACAAAGTTAAATGTTTTTTTTTTTTACTGGTGCACAAAATGAACTGTGCATGAACATCACCTTGTTCAAAGAACAAAACCAACACAGTTTTAAGGTTTTAAAGCAGTGGTTCTTAACCTGGGTTCGATCGAACCCTAGGGGTTCGATGAGTCGGCCTCAGTGGTTCGGCAGAGCCTCCGCCGCGGAGGTCAAGACACACCCGACTCATCGTGTAAATAAAAACTTCTCCCTATCGGCGTATTATGGATACCCCTAAACAATGTTCCCTCTAATTTTCCATCTGATTTGCAGGTGTGTAATTTGTTGTGGTTCATGCACTGTGTTGGTTTTGTTCTTTGAACAAGGTGATGTTCATGCACGGTTCATTTTGTGCACCAGTAAAAAAAACATATAACTTTGTCTTGAATTTGAAAAACATTTTTTATTATTTTTTCCACTAAAGACCACTGCTCTAAAGCAGCGGTTCTAAAGAAGGCTCCGCCGAACCCCTGAGGCCGACTCACCGAACCCCTAGGGTTCGATCGAACCCAGGTTAAGAACCATTAGAGAGAGTGTATGGACACTGGGACTTCATATGTAGGTGTGAAACTACGAAAAAACCTATTAGAGAAATCAGACTAATTTGGTGCATGGAAATGTAGTCTCCGTTTCTCACATTATTTATCAACAGGCTGGAACTCCTTTTGTATCCGAGAACGCAAGGGCAGCGAATGTGTGCCCACACACGACTGATGCAATCGCACGCATGCTGGAGACGGCTCACACGTCAACACGCAGCCTGGTCGCCCCTCCTCCCTTTATATCAGCAGAGAATAGTCAACAATTTATTTCAGACATATTCCAAACATTCAATGCACAACACAAGTAATGTCTTTCGTAGAAAAAAAAATCATCTAATCCTACTCTTTATACAAGAACACTGTATTTTTGGGACCATAATCATCGGATTATAACGCGCACTGCCGATGAGCGGGTCTATTCAGGTCTATTTTCATACAAAAACCACACTGGAATATGAAGCACATTGAAGGGGGCATAGTATGTTTTTTTAAAACACTTCCTTGTGGTCTACATATTATGGAATGGTGGTTCTTTGATGAAAATGTTGCATAGATTATGTTTAGCAGAACATCTTCAAAACTCTTTCTGAGCGTCTCTTCAGGATGCGCTATTTTGTGGGCGGTCTTATTTACATGGATCCACTTTGACAGCGTCATCTCCCCGTCATCTTTGTTGTACCCGTAATTTTTAGCGGTTCCATATCTACTGACAAACATAAGTTAGAACTGCATGTTGCTTTTTATTAGAAATGGCAACAGCGGAGGATGAATGCCCCGTAACAAGAGGATAGAGGAAAAATAAGAAGCTTATTTAGTACCTCATTGCACTGCAATGGCAAACTTGCACAAGGCACTTTGGGTTAACCTTTACCATATATGGATAATCCGCTGACGTTAATTGAACAGGCGTCATCCTGCAGTCCACACTTATCTCTGATGTGTGACTGCCATCTACTGGTCAAACTAATCATTACACCATGTACAAAATCAAATTGCTTCGAAAATGAAAGGATTTTACATATGCCTTATCGTCCAAAAAATACGGTACAGGGTGGAACTAATCTTTGAGGCAATCTGACCATGACAGGTTTAAAGTGACTGACCACAAGCAGCGTTTGTAGCTTTTTTGGCGTGAGCAAATTCCATCTCTGCCATCAAGGTGACAGTGCAAGACCAGGTTCTATACAAAACTATGAAAGACAGTCAGTAAATGGGATTAATATTCTTGATTGTCCGTCGATACTTAGCATAGCAGTGTGGTTCGTTCAGTTACACACTAAAGCTCTCAAAGACTTTGACTACGTAACCTTATTTGGCACTGTGGTGCGTTATTTTGAGACCGCACACAGTTAAAAAAAACACAAAGATTGAGTCACCGATGTGTGTTTAATCGCACTAAAACCGAGACATTTATGGTAAAGTTTTTGCCTAAAACCGAGTAATACCACAAACGTATAAAAACCAAAGTACCGTATTTTCCGCACTATAAGGCGCACCTAAAAACCACAAATTTTCTCAAAAGCTGACAGTGCGCCTTATAACCCGGTGCGCTTTATATATGGATAAATATTAAGATTAATTTTCATAAAGTTTAGGTCTCGCAACTACGGTAAACAGCCGCCATCTTTTTTCCCCGTAGAAGAAGCGCGCGGTGCATGCTGGGATATGTGACGTTTCATTTCCATTTGTGTGTTTATGTAAAGACCCCAAAATGGCTCCTATTAAGTGTGTTGTCTGTCTAATTATAAATAATGCAGACGAGGCGTGTTAACTGAGTTCTCAACGTTTACTCACAGCGTGCTCATAACCACATTCTAACTGCCAGCATACAACAACGCTTCTCAGGGCTACCGCGCATGCTCGTAACTATCGTTGCATGCTGGGTAGTGTAGTTGTTATATTTGCTAGCTCATAACAGCACATTGAGAGACACGCTTACGCGCTTAATTCAATACTCGCCGTCATTCCGGGTGGATTGACAAAAGACCTCCAGCCGCTAGATATTGGTGTCAACAGGGCATTCGAAGCTAGACTGCTAACTGCGTGGGAACAATGGATGACAGAAGGCGAACACACCTTCACTAAGACGAGGAGGCAGCGCCAGACGACGCCAACATCTGCCAGTGGATCGTAAATTTGCCCAACTTTTCACTTCGGACACCGAAGACGAAGGATTTACGAATGAAGAATAACTTCAGAAAGTGAGCGCTATGTTTATTTTGTGTGTTGTGACATTAACGTTCGAGCAACATTATGTTGCTATTGCTCTGCACTATTTTGAATTTTACTATGTTTGTGATTGCACATTTGCGTACATTTTGGGAGTGAACAGAGTTGTTAGAACGCTGGTTTTTAATATATTATTAAAGTTTGACTGACCTATCTGACTGTTTTTTTGACATTCCCTTTAGCGCAGCGTAGGCGCGGCTTATAGTCCGGGGCGGCTTATTGGTGGACAAAGTTATGAAATATGCCATTCATTGAAGGTGCGGCTAATAATCCGGTGCGCCTTATAGTGCGGAAAATACGGTACCCCTGTGCAAGCTCTGACTAGTCGTGACTGGAAAAGCTAACAAACAATAACAGACGAAAAAGACCGTCACCTGTAATGTATTTACTTTTTAGGATTAAACAGTAAGCTGCGGTAAGAAGACACATTTTATCCAGCAAGAAAACAAAGCGGAAGTGGAAACTGTGGAGTATAATACTGCAACGTCCGTAGCTAATGCACAGCAGCACGGTACGCTAACAATAGGATGTGTGTTTTTTTGTTATTTCTAGCAGTGTAGCTTAAAAATACAAATCTGGTTAACCAATGAGCGAGTAGGAGTGGTTTATTTCATCCATGCAATATCGGCTTTTGTTTGTGTAGTGCGGTCCTTCCCAAATAGTGGGGTGCGGTGCGATGCCAGCACTTGGCTTCACTGTAACCACGGTGGGAGACGAGGAAAGGCCAATGTGTTGTTTCCTTTAATGTTAATAAATGTACAATGTTATGCAGAGGGGGGTGGGGCATAACAGAAAAAAACCGAGAAGCAATGGTGTAATGCTGGGGTGTCAAACTAATTTTAGATCAGGGGACACATGGAGAAAAATCTACTCCCAAGTGGGCCGGACTGGTAAAATCACGGCACGATAACTTAAAAATAAAGACAACTTCAGATTGTTTTCTTTGTTTAAAAATAGAACAAGCACATTCTGAAATTGTACAAATCATAATGTTGTTGGGTTTTTTTTTTACACTTACATGTTGCGGTTAATAGTATTCTATCTTTATTTATCGTTATTTATATTTTCTCAATAAATTATGTGCCAATGTTCATCAGTCAACTCATTGGTGTTCATTTTCAATCTCTCAGGATATAAAAATTATATCAAAATCAAATTACAGTATGTTATTAATGTAGTTTGATCATTTTCCTCGACTGATGTACTAACATGTGGTTTATTTTGTACATATGTAGCATCATCTACAAAGATACAAATAATTGCTATTGTGACATCCAGTGGACACATGTAGAACAGCTGTTTCTTTCATTAAAAATGTTCAGGTTAATATTTATACTTAGCAAACTCATCCCGCGGGCCGGATAAAACCTGTTCGCGTGCCTGATCCGGCCCCCGGATCGTACGTTTGACACCCCTGGTGTAATGTAAGCAATGTTTCTACTGCAGAAGAAAAGGGTGAGTGTATCAAAACATGCCCCCTAGCGTGTAGCCAGTGCTATTATTTTCCTGAAAAATTCCCCTCATGGTGGTGCAGTTCTCAAACTCCAATGTTTGACCTCATAAATTAGACTGACTTGAATTTTTTCACACAGCTCAATGCGCTTAGTTAAACACCCCCTGTAACTTTAGGTTGGTAAGCTGAATCACCACAAAATGTTGTACACGTTTTTAAGGAACTGACAAGCTCATGTACGTAGAATTTGAACAAGATTGGTTGAAAAATGTCAAACATTTTTACAGGTAGCACTAAGGCCATGTCTACACTAAGTCGTTTAACCCCTTAAACAAATAATTATTTAGCCTAAGCCCCGTTTCAGCCACACTAAATCATCGTTTAAGGTCCCCCTCCTCTGACAAATTTTTACACAGGTAAGCCAGCCGTGTATTTCTTGAATCTCCGGCACTTAGCTTTGTATGGACTCATTGATCGTTTACAAAGTGAGTTCGGCGAGGAATTGACGCCAGAGAGACCACGCCCACACAGGAAGTGACATCAGAAAGAACGCCCACAGCCAGCTTCATAATAAAGCGGTTTCGTAACTTGGAGCTAACCACTGGAAATATGGAGGCGAGTCATCCAGACATGCCCGTGTTTCTCTTTCTTGTACATGTACAGGCACTTGTGGAAATCACACATGAATACCTTAAGAGAAAGCGATTGCAGCTATTTGGGATACAACACTTTTCAGACAGCAAGAGAACTTTCCAATGTATGGCCGGGTCAGCGGTGTTTCTACTTAGCGAAAAACTTCGTCCATTTGTTGAAG
This sequence comes from Nerophis lumbriciformis, assembly GCF_033978685.3. Lineage (NCBI taxonomy): Eukaryota > Metazoa > Chordata > Actinopteri > Syngnathiformes > Syngnathidae > Nerophis > Nerophis lumbriciformis. Next base: position 1,048,809 of record NC_084576.2, read on the forward strand.
GAGAGACAACGAGAATGCGAGCTCCCGTGGATGTGTTTAAAAAAGGTAGCGTGTGCTTTGTATGTCGCGCACTCAACGTCTAGGTCCAGAGTATATAAAGTCACCAAAAAACGAATGGACAATGAAGGTGAAGGTAAAAGAGTGAAGAGTGTCCTGACCAGATATCTACATCCCTAGTTTGATTGATGTAAAATGTTCTTTATCACATTGTTTACCTGTTTAATAAAGATTTTATTAATTTATGATGTCTCAGGTGTGATTCACTACAATAGGGCCCCACAGCACACTAGCTTCCAGTTAATTGAAATACCACAACACTGGATATTGTTCAGATAAGTTACATTTAAGAACTTGCACACAAAGCAACACAGGAGATGACTACGACGTGCGCATTTTCCGAGCATGCGTACTAGGTCGCGTTGCGCCAGCGGGGGTCTCTGAAACGGTGGTATTGTTGTGTGTGGACCAGTGACGTGCGGTGAGGTTGATGGCTGGTGAGGCACTGACTTCATCACAGTCAGATTTACAAACATATGAGACCTAAAGAGTATCTTATTCACCATTTGATTGGCAGCAGTTAACGGGTTATGTTTAAAAGCTCATACCAGCATTCTTCCCTGCTTGGCACTCAGCATCAAGGGTTGGAATTGGGGGTTAAGTCACCAAAAATTATTCCCGGGCGCGGCGCCGCTGCTGCCCACTGCTCCCCTCACCTCCCAGGGGGTGATCAAGGGGTTGGGTCAAATGCAGAGGACAAATTTCACCACACCTAGTGTGTGTGTGACAATCATTGGTACTTTAACTTAACTTTAACTTTACACATACAAACTGTAGCACACAAAAAAGCACATTTAATAAAAAAAAAACGTTATTATGGTCTTACCTTTACTTATAAATGAAGTCCATGCGCCGATCCTTTTGAACAAAAGCATCGATAACTTGTTTATAGAAGTCTTCCTTATCTTTCTTCAGTTTTAAAGGTCTCTCTGTCTCGATGGAGATCTTCCTTTAATTATTACCTCCTGCTTCGATTGAAAGTCCAGTTTAGAAAACTGTTTTATTTTAGATATGTAATCCTCCATGTTAAAAGTCCAGGCAAGAGAAAAAAATAAACGATCACTGCTAACTGTTGCTGCTTGTTGTCACTTCTTCTGCAGCCGTGTAGTCGCAAGAATGATCTCTGGGATCACTACCGCCCTCTACCACCAGGAGGCGGGATTACTGCGAGCCTCACACAGTGCGTCTTCGCAGCAGTTTTATGATTGCTCAGCACAAGAAATACGTTACACACATACAGTTGTTGACAAAATACACTCTACATTATATACCTCAGCTAACTAAACTATGGAAATGTATAATATAATTCATATAGCAATACGGTCTCACTGCACAGCAGGCCAGCAGTTAGCCGAGTCATTGCACAATCCATGGTGAGGCTCAACTCAGTGACGTGCCTCAACTGGCTGCTGACTCACCGCAAGTCTCTTCTCAGTATTTGACCGGCAAATGTGAAAATTCAGCGATCTTGAATAAAAATAATCTAAAACTGGTGAAGTTAAATGGAAAATAACTTTATAGTATAATCACTGGATAAATATAACAATTTAATTTTTTTTTTCTTTTTAAATTTTTTTTCTTTCCATGATGGCACGTGAGGCACCGCCTCACCTGCCTCCCCTGACTGCACGTCACAGGTGTGGACACAGATAAGGTTAGGTGATTTACCCTGGATAACCTTATTCGGCTTAATGTAAACGGGGCCTAAGTCAATGGTGTGTCTAATGAGTTGTTTGTTTGAGGTGATCTGTTATTAGCTAGCATGCCTGCCAATGCATATTGAACAAAACCCACAAGGGGCGCCCTAAATATGTGAGCTGCTACCACTAGTTGAAAAACACCACAATAGGAAAATAATTTCACAAAGTCACATCAAGATTGTTTGTGGTAAACAAATAATAATGCAGCCCTAATGTACCAATGTATTGTGTTTGCTTCATTCTGGTAACTAAATAATAAAATGGGATATAGTTTAGGAATAGTTTGCAGCACCTGCTGTTGAAACAAGAATATAAAGCATAAAAAAGGAGGAAGTATCCCTATGTGTCATAGCATTTGATCCCGCCCGGTCTTGTCACCAATGTTGCAGCTCTGAAGCTGTCTGACGTTTGACGAGTAAACCTCCCCTTGTGGTAAAGAAGTGTGGCAAACACCTTTCCCATTAAAGCACTGACCTCCCGACTCGCTGTCAAATCTCTGCAACCAATCCAAGGGTGTGTGCGCCTAATCTTGCCGAGAATGTGTGTGATTAATCAGTCGACAGAAAACTTTGCTCTTGTCAATTGTTTGCAGGGGGGGGGAGAGGCAAGCAGTTGCAGCTGATTTCTTCACTAAATGATTACGCGAATAAGGGCAACGGTGGATCCCTAAGGATAGAAAAACCTCCTTCTGAAACCAATTATATTTCATTAAAAGGCTTTTTTTCTTTTTTTTGCAAGTGGATCTGCCATAACCCAACTAATATTTTCCCCTTTGCCCCCTACTGATTAAGAACTATCACAAAAATCTAAAATATATATATATATATATATATATATATTTGCCTTTGAGGCAACATAATAGATAGTTAATAGGATGAGGTTATTATCTGTGAAGTACAGCTGTGCCAGTGATTGACAGGGCTTTTAATTTATTATTAATGGTTTGGGGGAAATGTCCTCCCTGTTGGGGAGCATTGTTCTGATTTTCTTCATCGCCATTCAGCTCGATGTTGCATGGAATAAAAATACTAAGGGGCCGTAAGAAGCAGATTAATGGTCAAAATGATGGCGTGTCGTTCACCACAAGGGGGGAATAAAGTAGCCAATTAGATGTTTGGTTTGGTTTAAGTTTATTTTGAACGTTTATACAATTACAAGTAATACATCATATAATTTACATTTATCTTTACATGTTCGCAAAGGAGTAGGAAAGACTAAGCTTATTTAACCCTAGCCCTTTTCCAATTCATTGCAGTTTACGAGCCCAAACTGTATGTTTGCTTTCTGTCCTCATTTTGTAACACAATTTATATCCAAGAAATACAACAGATCTCTTAGTTAAGTCAATTATGATTCACATATGAGATGAATAATATCAATAAAGTTCAAGATGTTTATCAAAAGTATTCTTCCTTGTACTCTAGTTTGAACAGAATCATATTACTACATTGTTTGATTTCTTTGCTTAAATCCGTTCCATAATGTAATTCCACATACAGCTATGCTAAAGGTTTTAAGGGTTGTACGTGCATACAAATGTTTTAAATTGTATTTTTCTCTAAATCATTGAATTTCAATATTTGTGATTCAATAAATAAAGTGCTTGTACATATCCCACATTATGTATTATTCTGACTGACCTTTTTTTGTAACATAGTTAGTAAATTAAGTATGCTTTAGTAATCATTTCTGCGCAATAGCGCAGATAAGGTAACGAGTGGTAGAGAATATGAAGGGATTTTTGGTCCAGTACATATCTTGCGTTGTATATTACTAAAATATTTATTGCCGCCTTATGTTATACATTATCATACGATTCCCAGTTCATTTTATCATCTATTATTACACTCCAAAAATGTTGTTTTTTTTACTCGGTCAATGTCAACTGTCATCAGATAAAAATAAAAATTAGAAAAAAAATACATCCATCCATCCATCCATCCATTTTCTACCGCTTATTCCCTTTGGGGTCGCGGGGGGCGCTGGAGCCTATCTCAGCTACAATCGGGCGGAAGGCGGGGTACACCCTGGACAAGTCGCCACCTCATCGCAGGGCCAACACAGATAGACAGACAACATTCACACACTAGGGACCATTTAGTGTTGCCAATCAACTTATCCCCAGGTGCATGTCTTTGGAGGTGGGAGGAAGCCGGAGTACCCGGAGGGAACCCACGCAGTCACGGGGAGAACATGCAAACTCCACACAGAAAGATCCCGAGCCCGGGATTGAACCCAAGACTACTCAGGACCTTCGTATTGTGAGGCAGATGCACTAACCCCTCTGCCACCGTGAAGCCTGAATACATAATGATTAAAAATAGTAAAAAAAAAAAAAAAAGAAAAGATTATACTAATTTAAATTTAAATATGAATGTAACTAGTGGTAAAGTTGTGGATGTGCCAGGCTGCATTGTTTACCTTTCATTACTTTTATGAATAAATTGACAGAATAATGTCAAATATTAGCAATGAGCATCAGTAAACATAAACGTTGTTGTCATGCATTATTTAATAGCTATTGATGAGTCAATTAGTTGTGCACACTTTAATGGAGACCTCATTAGGTTTAATCCTGTCCAATAATAATTGACATATCGGTCTTCAAATGTAGCAGTTTTTTTTATTTCCCAGCTATCCACCATGCAGTCCCTTGTCTCCTCTGCGGGCGCACATTTAAAAAGTATTTTCTCTACTCTGTTCAGGGACTTGGCACACTTGTTTCTTTTTTTTTTGGAGAGGTGCAGTTTAGTTTAGTTTAGGGCCGTGTGTGCTTCACAGCCCAGTGAGCCCCAGTGAGCTGGGCACACTTCCAGTGGCGAGAAGGGCAAAAAGACAAACAAAAACACACACACACAGGATCTCAGCTACAAGTGCCACCCAGAGAGCGGCCATTGCCACATCCTATGTCCACTTTCCACAGATATTATACTTATACTCCATATTTATTTCAACCCATACGGAACAGCTCGACAATCCTGACTCTAGTATCATGCACTACTGACTATATCAGTGTTTATGAAGGCATGATCTTGTTTGTCAATGTATAAAAACATGCATCATGGCTGACATGGATCACCCAATCCTCAAAAAGGACATCAATCTCTTCTGGTCATATGGCAACATTGGTAGTGGGGATTAGTTTTTAGTAAACAAGCACAATTCTAACTGAGATTGGATTTTCTTTCTGCTGAAAACAAATTGTTTTGATGGCTTACAGGAGAACTTGATGAAATCCCTTCATTGGTCAAAGTATATGAAGTGTTCTGTTATGATCCAAACTAAGTCGAGCGTCTGTTGATTTAGCAGAGAGAGAGAAAACTCGGCACTGTTTTCTCCCAGGACATTTGAACAAATGTAGTTTGAACTTTGCCTTTGTCATTTTAGCAACAACATGAGTTTCCTAGCAGGATTTTTTTTTCTTCTTTTTTTTACAGTTCCTGGACTTTCGGGAGCGATTTAAAAAAAGAGCGAGAGAGAAAGAGAGAGAGGGGGGGGGGGGGGGGGGGGACACGTCAAGGAGAGGTTTTACCTTAAGGTTCTGGAAGGCTTCGAGGGTCCGGATGGCGGTGTCAGTGAGTTTGACGTGATAAAGACTTCTGTTGGGGATGTTTTTGTTGATTTTGCCGCAGGAGAGCCCGTAGCGACGCTCCTGTCTCAGCGCTGCCATTTCTACAACTGAAGCCTACTGGCGACATCCTGCCCTGTGACGTCACGGCACTGGGGGCGGGGCCTGGCTCACACACACACACACACACACACGCACACACACACACAAGAGCGTGCACAAAGACACGCGCACACACTTTAAATACGGTACAGTAACAATCCTTTTTTTTTTTTTTTTTTTTTTTTTTACTTTCGTTTTCCAGGTCACACTTTTGGACTTGTTGTGTCTTGCACGTCCCAGACTGCACGCATTTGGTGTTTATTCTCTAATTTTAGGACTTCCTGGCTGGAAACTGGTTTGTGTTTTTTTCTGTCTGAGTTTGGTTCTTGTAAACATAAGGCATTTAAAAGCATGATGCCATGTGCCACCACACTTAAATAAATAAAAAAAATGTAAAAAAAAAAATGTAAAATTACCAGAACAAGTCACAAAGCTGTGGCAATTAAGCGGAAGAGGTGGTTATCTGGTATCTGTACAGTAATCTATTTATTTATTTATATATATTTATATGTATTTATTTATTTGATATATATATTTATATATATTTATTTATTTATATACAGGTAAAAGCCAGTAAATTAGAATATTTTGAAAAACTTGATTTATTTCAGTAATTGCATTCAAAAGGTGTAACTTGTACATTATATTTATTCATTGCACACAGACTGATGCATTCAAATGTTTATTTCATTTAATTTTGATGATTTGAAGTGGCAACAAATGAAAATCCAAAATTCCGTGTGTCACAAAATTAGAATATTACTTAAGGCTAATGCAAAAAAGGGATTTTTAGAAATGTTGGCCAACTGAAAAGTATGAAAATGAAAAATATGAGCATGTACAATACTCAATACTTGGTTGGAGCTCCTTTTGCCTCAATTACTGCGTTAATGCGGCGTGGCATGGAGTCGATGAGTTTCTGGCACTGCTCAGGTGTTATGAGAGCCCAGGTTGCTCTGATAGTGGCCTTCAACTCTTCTGCGTTTTTGGGTCTGGCATTCTGCATCTTCCTTTTCACAATACCCCACAGATTTTCTATGGGGCTAAGGTCAGGGGAGTTGGCGGGCCGATTTAGAACAGAAATACCATGGTCCGTGAACCAGGCACGGGTAGATTTTGCGCTGTGTGCAGGCGCCAAGTCCTGTTGGAACTTGAAATCTCCATCTCCATAGAGCAGGTCAGCAGCAGGAAGCATGAAGTGCTCTAAAACTTGCTGGTAGACGGCTGCGTTGACCCTGGATCTCAGGAAACAGAGTGGACCGACACCAGCAGATGACATGGCACCCCAAACCATCACTGATGGTGGAAACTTTACACTAGACTTCAGGCAACGTGGATCCTGTGCCTCTCCTGTCTTCCTCCAGACTCTGGGACCTCGATTTCCAAAGGAAATGCAAAATTTGCATGGTTGGGTGATGGTTTGGGGTGCCATGTCATCTGCTGGTGTCGGTCCACTCTGTTTCCTGAGATCCAGGGTCAACGCAGCCGTCTACCAGCAAGTTTTAGAGCACTTCATGCTTCCTGCTGCTGACCTGCTCTATGGAGATGGAGATTTCAAGTTCCAACAGGACTTGGCGCCTGCACACAGCGCAAAATCTACCCGTGCCTGGTTTACGGACCATGGTATTTCTGTTCTAAATTGGCCCGCCAACTCCCCTGACCTTAGCCCCATAGAAAATCTGTGGGGTATTGTGAAAAGGAAATGCAGAATGCCAGACCCAAAAACGCAGAAGAGTTGAAGGCCACTATCAGAGCAACCTGGGCTCTCATAACACCTGAGCAGTGCCAGAAACTCATCGACTCCATGCCACGCCGCATTAACGCAGTAATTGAGGCAAAAGGAGCTCCAACCAAGTATTGAGTATTGTACATGCTCATATTTTTCATTTTCATACTTTTCAGTTGGCCAACATTTCTAAAAATCCCTTTTTTGTATTAGCCTTAAGTAATATTCTAATTTTGTGACACACGGAATTTTGGATTTTCATTCGTTGCCACTTCAAATCATCAAAATTAAATGAAATAAACATTTGAATGCATCAGTCTGTGTGCAATGAATAAATATAATGTACAAGTTACACCTTTTGAATGCAATTACTGAAATAAATCAAGTTTTTCAAAATATTCTAATTTACTGGCTTTTACCTGTATGCACCTTATTGCTTTTTTATCCTGCACTACCATTAGCTTATGTAACGAAATTTCGTTCTTATCTGTGCTGTAAAGTTCAAATTTGAATGACAATAAAAAGGAAGTCTAAGTCTATGTCTAAGTCTTAATGTTACGAGATTCAGGTGTAAAAGAAAGGGCATCTCTATCCTCCTTCAAAACCGCACTAAAAGAACACCGGGCAACTTCAACCCCAAACTAACACCCTCCCCGCATTGTTAATAATCAAATGTAAACAATCAAAAGTAGATACTTTTTCTTATGCTTTCTGCATGATCTCGATCTCTCTCTCTCTCTCTATGTCCACTTCTTGCTGTACATATCCTACCAAGTCAGACCTACATTGTTTCAATGTCCATTTCTCTGATGATACAATTGTTGACACATCCCACACCCCGGATTGTAAATAATGTAAATAATTAAATGTATATACTCTGATGATTATCGTGTGTGATGACTGTATTATGATGATAGTATATATCTGTATCATGAATCAATATAAGTGGACCCCGACTTAAACAAGTGTAAAAACTTATTGGGGTGTTACCATTCAGTGGTCAATTGTACGGAATATGTACTTCACTGTGCAACCTACTAATAAAAGTCTCAATCAATCAATCAATTCGAGCTGTGAAACAATAATTATGTTGCAACACAGGGATAACAAGAATGATGTTGTAACACAGAGATATCAAACATGTGGCCCGCGGGCCCAACAGGTTCAAGCCGGCCCGCGAGATGAGTTTGCTAAGTGTAAAATGTCGCTGTGTTTGTTGCATTTCGCTTGATTGTAAAATATGTCGATGGAGAGGGGGGTTGGCGTACATATGTTGTCAATATTCAGTGTTTTATCGTCCATAGTTAATATTGTAAATCCCACATTCACCGGTTGCCCAGGTGGGGGGGGGGGGCCTCCTCCAAGGTTTGTCATTGTATCCCATTGGGTTGAGTTTTTACTTGCCTTGATGTGGGATCTGAGCCGAGGATGTCGTTGTGACTTGTGCAGCCCTTTGAGACATTTGTGATTAAGGGCTATATAAATAAACTTTGATTGATTGAAAATTGAGCTGCATTTTTAAATGAAAGAAACTGCTGTTGTAAACGTGTCCATTGGATGTCGCAATAGCAATTCTGTTAGGCAAGCAAATAGTTTATATCGGTGCAAGCAAGTATACCAAACAAGAGGCACACGGTAAAGCGAGGCTGCGACCCCTCTAACTCGACCCAACCTAAATCAAACAGGAGTAAAATAAACAATTGGTAACTCACTTAAAATGCTGGATGAGACACTGCACATTGATATTGGTCTGTGAAAATTATTTTCTTCTGTGACATTTTAAAGGAAGTCAACAATGGAAATGACAAAAGAGGTCGTTGATACACAGAAGCGTTTTTATTCATGCTTCGTTTTGTTTTTGTTCAATCATAGATGGGCTATGACTTAAAGTTTAATTGCTTTGTAGATGCACTGAGATTAATTCTAATTTCATTGTGTTCTTAATAGTGTTTTTAAAACTGCACTCATTTTTTTTCCTCCAATTTTTTACTAACTTGAAGTGTTTTGTCAAGAGGATTAGTTGTGATATGTACATTTTCAGAATATCCTTGTTCTGTTTTGGGCCAAAATAAAACAAAGAAAACAATCTGAAGTTGTCGTAGTTGTATTTTTAAGTTATTATGCCATGATTTTACCCATCGGGCCCATGTGGGAATAGATTTTCCTCCAAGCGGTCCCTGAGCTAAAATGAGTTTGACACCCGTGTTGTAACACAAGTAATAGTAAAAAAAAAAAAAAAAACCTGCAAGTTGTAATACGATAAAAATTAATTTACAGCGTTAAGTCAGTTGTTGCCAGTAATATGTTCCAAAAAGCCGAAGAACAACAAATCTTATAAAAACCAAAGGCATTTTTCCCTGGAGAAATAATGTAAATCGCAATAATGTGTTCCAGACCTTGTGCATTATATCATTTATAATTACAGTTTAAAATGCAAAAAACAAATGTGAAATAACTATAAATGACGAATTAAATGGATTAATGAACATTCAACATCACTGTGTCAAACTCATTTTAGATCGGGGGCCACAAGGAGAAAAATCTAGTCCCAAGTGGGCCGGACTGGTAAAATCACGGCACGATAACTTACAAATAAAGACAACTTCAGATAGTTTTCTTTGTTTAAAAATAGAACAAGCACATTCTGAAAATGTACAAATCATAATGTTATTGTTTTTTTACACTTACATGTTACGGTTAACAGTATTCTATCTTTATTTGTCATTATTTATACTTTCTGAATAAATTATGTGATAATGTTCATCAGTCAATTTATTGGTGTTAATTTTCAATCTATCAAGGTAAAAAAATTATATCACAATCAAATTACAGTATTTATGTAGTTTGCTCATTTTTCTTGACTGGTGCACTAACGTCATGTGGTTTATTTTGTACATATGTAGCATCATCTACAAAGATACAAATGATTGCTATTGCGACATCTAGTGGACACATTTAGAACAGCAGTTTCTTTCATTCAAAAATGTTGGCTCATTTTTATACTTAGCAAACTCATCACGCGGGATCAGGCCCGCGGGCCGTACGTTTGACACCTCTGCTTTAACTTCTATCGAAGACAAAGGCAAAGACGGCGATGAGTGGAGGACTAGGGCAAGGGGAGGGCCATGTGGACGTCAACTTCATACTTTGCTACAAGTTGTTTCTTGAATTCAATAGTGTGTGTGTTTACATTCTTTATTACTTGGATTATTTTGCAGTTGTACTCAATTTAAAAAAAATATAGAAATTGAGTCACCAATGCGTGGGATTTCTTGTTTAGACACCTGATTTGGGGGAATAATACGCAGGCAAACAGATTAGTTTGTTACATGCAATTTTGGGCTGGGTGATAATTGACATGGTACACCAAAACTGGAGCAAATTGTTTGTCAAAAACGCATCATACAAAAAGTAGGGCGTAGACGTACAAAAACAGAGGTACAGCTGATCAAGAATACATTTCGTAATCATATATATATATTTTTTTAACTTTACAAACCGTAAAACTACAGGAAATGTGTTAAGTTACAGGAATAAAGTCATAAAACTCCAAGAATAAAGTTTGAATATTACAAAAAGGGGAAACAATACAATTGTGTCCTACTGTAAGATTTCAACAAACAACTAAAGGGTTACCATTACAACAAAGAAGTCGTAATGTTACAATATTAAAAATTGTAAAACATAAAGTCATACTGTTATTTTACAACAAAAAAGTTGGAATGTTACAATATTAAAGTCATAAAACAACAACAATCTAATGTTTAAGTAACAATAAAAAAAAAGTAATGTTAGAGGGAAAAAAATTGAATTAAGGAGAAACATTATGAGAATATTGTCCCAATATACCAGCTGAATGTGGACATTCCATTTTTGTCCCCTTGCCAAAAAAAACCCCAAAAAGCAAAATATTGTGCAGATTTCCCCACTATCAGCCTGAGTCAAGTGCCAAAATGACTTAGAAATGATACAACAAAGAATAACAAAAATAATGAATGAAAAAATAAGCAAACTACAAAGTGGTTTCCGACCAGGCATGGGCACTCGAGAAAGGATACTCAATTTAAGAATTATATGTGAGAGAATGTTAAAGACCAATATGTTTATATTTGCTTCATAGGCTATACCAGGGGTGTGCACACTTTTTCTGCAGGCGAGCTACTTTTCAATTGATCAAGTTAAAGTGATCTACCTCATTCATATATCCATCCATCCATCCATTTTCTACCACTTGTCCCTTTCGGGGTCGTGGGGGGTCCTGCATGGAGCCTATCTATATCATTTATATTGTAGTATTCCAGGAATGTAGGCTCATAGTTCTTCTTTGTTGGTCTTGTCTTTATTGCACAAGATGCGATACAACCACACCGCAAACCCTAATGTGCGTCTCCACTCTTTTCCCGGCAATACTCGAACGCTTTACTTCCTATAATCAATGTCATTTCCCTATCTCTCCCCGGAAGTCCCGCCCCTCAGCCAAAGTCATTGGCTAACACCTCGTAGACAGCCGCTACAATATTGATCTATTTATGAAAGCGAGGTTTTTGTTGACAAGTTGAATGTGAGGAACTGGCATGGCTGCCGTTTGTGTGACCCCAAGATGCAAGAACCAGGAGAGCGATGAGTAGGTAAGAGGAGTTTTAATCTCATGTAACAAAAAATAAAGCAGTCTTGCATAAATGTTCCAAACATAGAGTGTTATCATCGAGCACTAAGGAGTGCTCGAGACAAAGTATAAATAGGATACATGTTGATTGGCAGCAGGTGTGGACCGGCTGCCAATCAACGGCAGGTGAGGAACAAACAGGAAATCTAACAAAATAAGAGCACTGACAGGAAGTAAATACAAAAACAAGGAAACAAACAGAAATTAAGTGACAGATCGTCACATTAAATGTGTTTAAGGATATTACAAGCATGTTTAGCCCACATTTAGATTCCTTTCTTTCATGAAGACAAGAATATAAGTTGGTGTATTACATGATTCTGATGACTTGCATTGATTGGAATCAGACAGTAGTGCTGATAACATCCGCATTTTCAAATGGAGGAGAAAAAAAGTCCAATACTACATGAAAGCGGTTGGTTTTTGACATCTTATTTGTCCAGTTTCCATACTTTTTTTTATACACTATACAAGAAATACATTGGCGGCAAACTCCGTAGCTTGCTAGCTTGTGCACTCCAGCTATCTGAGACTCTTATTTTGTTAGCACAGGTAGGATAAAGCTGCGCTTTTATTGTGAAGACAAGAACTGTGCGGTCGGTCTTTAGAGTTTTGACGGCAGGTACGGTGCGAGAGTCTGTCGAAATAAAAAGTGTTTCTCGCCTTCCTGTCGGTCATTTTTTCTTAATAATGAGCTGGCAGCAGCCAGACCCTCGGGTGCTGTGAATGTCAATAAAGTGACAAAAGTGACGTCATAGTGTAGATTGATGATCGCAAATTTTTAGGTCTATTTTTTAAATGCCTGGCTGGCGATCGACTTATGACACACCCTCCACCATCGACTGGTAGCTCGCGATCGACGTAATGGGCACCCCTGGACTGTACCAAAGCTTTTGATAGTCAAACACTCCAAAATGACCGAATGTCTGCCAGAAATTGCCACATGTGGGAAAGACCTACAAATCATCACAAAGATGTATTGGGAACTAACAGCTGTCATAAGAACTGATTGGGGAACGACCAAAACATTTAATATTAAAAAAGGAGTAAGACATGGTTGTGTATTGTCACCATGTCTGTTTAATTTATATACCGAAAACATTTTCAGAGAAGTCAAGGACATGGCAGGTTCATCTATAGGAGGTCTCAACATAAACAACCTATGATATGCTGAGGATACATTCTTGTAAGCAATAAACACAAATAACCTCAAACAACTACTAATTGTACTGAATGATGAAGGTAAACCATATGGAATGGAAATTAACGTTAAAAAAAAACCCAAAGCAATGCTAGTGAGTATAAAACAACTTAAATAATCCTTAAAATAGATAGCAGACCTATAGAACAAGTATCAAATAGGATATATCTTGGTCAGATGCACTTTGAAAATGGAAGAACTGACGATGAAATTAAAAGAATTGAAATTGCTAGGAAATCATATGAAAATATATCAAAACTACTAAAATCACAAAAATGTAATATTGAAACAAATAAAATAATGCTAAAATGCCATGTGTGGTCTACCCAACTGTGTGCATCTGAAACATGGACCTGAACTAAAATAAAGGGAAGCATTTAAGTTCTGGTTATACAGAAGAATGTTAAAAGTCTCAAGGACAGATTATAAAACAAACACATTATAGAAACAATGAATTGTAAAAGTACAACTCAACACAATTAAAACACCATGTTATCAGGAAAGATGGTATACAGAGACAGCTGTTAGAAGGAAAAATGAATGGAAAGAGAGGACGAGGGAGACACTGAACAAGATGGACCACTAACATCAAAGAATGCGTTAGAAAGGCACAAGATCAAGAGCAATCGCAATCCATTGTATTAAACCTGCAAACTGCGAAGAAACATGATGATTACAAGAAAAAGTATCAGTGTTACGAAAGTATGTTTGTAAAAAAGTTGTATTGTTAAAAAAACATACAACTGACCTGTTAATTTATGTCAAATGTAACTTGTAATTTTATGAGGATGAAGCTGTGAATATTAAAGCATTAAGGAAAACAACATGTCCTAAAGTTGTGAGAAGAAAGCCGTGGACTCGAGAAACACAAATGAAGTTGCGCAAAGACAAAATAAAAGTTGTAATATTTTAGGAATCATGACATAGAGCTATGAGAATGAAGTCTTACATTTATGAGAAAATGAATGTAACACTACAAAACCAATCTTGGACCATAAAGTTTCTAAAAAAAACAAAGATTTGCTTTCGTTTTACAGAGGGAATGTAAAACTTCACAACACAACCTAATGTGCTGCCTTTTCTGGCTATATATTAACTAATTCAATATAATTACATATCTATTCCACAATACATGTAATACAAAATGTCAGTATGATTTAGTGTAGTTGTACACTACAATATTAAACACGTTTAGTACATATAGGCTCTCATAGTGTTAACTCATAAAATGTGAAATACTGTATATTCATTATTTCAGTGATTTTCAACCACTGTGCCGCGGCACACTAGTGTGCTGTGAGATACAGTCTGGTGTGCCGTGGGAGATTATCTAATATCACCTATTTGGGGTAAAAAAATATTTTTTGCAAACCAGTAATTATAGTCTGCAAATGATGTGTTGTTGTTGAGTGTCGGTGCTGTCTAGAGCTTGGCAGGGTAACCCTGTAATACTCTTTCATATCAGTAGGTGGCAGCCGGTAGCTAATTGCTTTGTAGATGTCTGAAACAGCGGGAGGCAGTGTGCAGGTAAAAAGGTTTCTAATGCTTAAACCAAAAATAAACTAAGGTGAATGCCCCTAAGAAAGGGCATTGAAGCTTAGGGGAGGCTATGCAGAACAAGACTAAAACTGAACTGGCTACTAAGTAGACAAAAACAGAATGCTGGACGACAGCAAAGACTTACTCTGGAGCAGAGATGGCGTCCGCAATGTACATCCGAACATGACATGACAATCAACAACGTCCACGCAAAGAAGGATAAAAACAACTGAAATATCCTTGATTGCTAAAACGTAGTAGATACGGGAAATATCGCTCAAAGGAAGACATGAAACTGCTACAGGAAAATACCAAAAAAAGAGAAAAAGCCACCAAAATTGGAGCGCAAGACAAGAACTAAAACACTACACACAGGAAAACAGCAAAAAACTCCAAATAAGTCAGGGGGTGATGTGACAGGTGGTGACAGTACACCTACTTGCTTGGTTATGCTTTAAATTCATATCCAACAATTGCGACAACCACTTTTTTCTGTCAACTGAGTTTCGTTGTTTAATGATTTCTGCTGGTGGTGTGCCTCCGGATTTTGTCAACACAAAAAATGTGCCTCGGCTCAAAAAAGGTTGAAAATCACTGCATTATTTGACATACAAAAACTCTTATTTGAATCCCTGACTGCTTTCTTCCACAGCCACTCTGTCAATAGTTGAGTATGTATTTGCTAGTTGTACATTACTACACCTCTGAGGTTGTTCTGCCCTGTTTTGATCACATAAAAAGCTGACTGGGCCACTTTTTTTTTTTTTTTCCAAACTGTTCCTTCCCTGAGAACACAAAGTGCAAAACTGCATGACCAAGCAAACGATTTAAAAGTACAATAACACCAATGGCTCCCAGCCAGACGACATATTATATTTAATAATGCTCTCCTTCATAATGAGACCAATTATCCAACACTCTACGTTACTTGAGGTTCTGTCTCTCTTTTCATGCGGGAGCCTTTTAGTCATAGCTGATTCTGAACAAACTCCCTGTGTGAAATATTTTTTTTATGCCGACACGTACAGTATGTGCGAGGCTGCATCATTTCCTGACGCTGTGCAAACATGACTTCACTCTGACGTCAGGAGGCTTTAACATGCAAACCTATGATGAATTGCGTATTCATCCATGTCATATAAACACTGCATGTAATAAAATAAATTAATCACCAAATGTGTTTATGTTCCCTGACATCTTATTGGTCGAATGCATTCATGGAAACAGTATTATAGGGCACAACGGTGAAGTCATTAAGAAGCTTACAGACGTTCGGACAGATTAGGTTTTTCTCTTCTAATCCCTCAGATTAGCGCCGCACAAGCCTGCTGCCTGAGAGTGTTTTGTCGTTCTGCCCCGTTTCTTTACATTGATCTTTTTTGTGTGTGTGTCTTTGCAGCATAACTCGAGGATGTGGTGGACACCAACAAGGGGAAAAGGAGGTCAAAGTGCATTCTGACTGCAGACTTTTTAAAAAAAGAAGCTGCAGATGACGGCGGGATTTTGGGATGGCGTCTGGAATAATGAGATGATCATGGAAATAATCTAATGCTTTTGAAGGGGTGTAAGCGACAATTTGACTTACATCTGAGAGGGTCATCTGATTCCAGAGAGCCGATGGTGTCCACCGCTCTCTGAAAGAGGAAATGGAACCAGAGCCTTGTTGTGAGGAGCACAAGGTGGTGGACCATCAGATGAGAGACGGCACAGGGGAGCTCGCAGACCACGTCGTACACGGCGAGCTGCCCTGTGGTTCCGCCGAGGGATGCGATGAGCTGCGTACCAGCAACGTGGGGCATGAAGAAGACAGTAAGAACACCGAGACCACATCCTCCACTGATCCTGAAGGAAAAGGCACGAGGACGCCAAGATGCCAAGAACGGGCGAAGCTGAAAAAGACAAACAGCTGGAAGATGGTGCGATTCCAAGAGCCGTCCTTGGAGGACGATGTGCTGGAGAGAGACAGCTCAGGGGAGAGTCTCTTTCCAGAATATGCCCTGGAGGAGTGGACCACGACCTCCTTTGAGGAGCTGTTCATGAAAGAAGACTGGAAGGACATAACAGGTACCTAGCAGGCACAAGGCGTTGAAACATGTCCTTTAAAACTTACTTCGAAACAACGTTGCAAAATAGTTGTATTTGTAACGTTGATGTCTAATGTTGGATGACCTGACATTGAATAGCCGTCGTTAAAAAGCATGTTTGAATGTTGTATTTGTGTTGTTGAATATTGGTTGGGAAATGACTCAAAATCAGTGGTCAAGTCAACGTCAGAACCCCAAAAAGCATGTTGTTCCAACGGTAAATTTGAGTTGCTCAACGTCAGGACCTATGTCAACACGTTTTTAACGTTGTTTCAATGTCTTGTGCCTGCTGGGTAGGAGACCATACAACACTTCTGGGTTGGTACCCAGCAGGCACAAGACATTGATACGTTGATGATTACATACATGTCCTTTAAAACTGACTTTGAAACAACGTTGCTAAATAGTTGTATTTGTAAATTGAGGCAACGTTGATGTGTAACGTTGGATCTACCGTATTTTCCGCACCATAAGCCGCCCTGGGTTATAAGCCGCGCCTTCAATGAACGGCATATTTCAAAACTTTGTCCACCTATAAGCCGCCCCGTGTTATAAGGCGCATCTAACTGCGCTAAAGGAATGTAAAAAAAACAGTCAGATAGGTCAGTCAAACTTTAATAATATATTAAAAACCAGCGTGATGTGGGCGCGCATGGAGTCGTATATCAACATGGACGGAGCTGCGTGAAAAAAGCCACCCGGCCTTTTCGCGTAAACTTACCTTAACCACTCGCTCATCTTTTCTTCATCCATCCATCCCTTCGAGTTAGCTTTTATGATGACGCCGGCTGGAAAGGTCTCTTTTGGCAAGGTCTTCCTTTTGAATATCACCATGGGTGGAACTTTCTGGCCATTAGCATGGCAAGCTAGAACCACAGTGAAGGATGACTTCTCATTCCCTGTGGTGCGAATATTCACCGTACGTGCTCCCGTTGTATCCACAGTGCGGTTCACAGGAATATCAAAAGTCAGTGGAACCTCGTCCATGTTGATAATGTTCTCTGGCCGGATCTTTTTTCAGCTATCTTGTTTTTACAATATGCACGGAAAGTAGCCAGCTTTTCTTGAAAGTCTTTAGGCAGTTGCTGTGAAATAGTAGTCCGTGTGCGGATGGAGAGATTGCGTCTTTTCATGAACCGGAAACCTGTCGCTTAGTAGGAGCCATTTTGTGGTCTTTACAGATGTAAACACACAAAGGAAATGAAACGTAATATCCGCGCGCTTCTTCTTCTTCTACGGGGGCGGGTGGTTGCTTACAGTAGAAGAAGAAGCGCTTCCTCTTCTATGGGGGCGGGTGCTTACCTTGGCGGTTGCTTGCGTAGAAGAAGAAGCACTTCCTCTTCTACGGGGAAAAAAGATGGCGGCTGTTTACCGTAGTTGCGAGACCGAAGCTTTATGAAAATGAATCTTAATATTAATCCATTTATAAAGCGCACCGGGTTATAAGCCGCACTGTCAGTTTTTGAGTAAATTTGTGGTTTTTAGGTGCGGCTAATAGTGCGGAAAATACGGTACCTTGTTATTTGCGGGAAATAACCACATTTCAATGCTAAAATCAACGTCACAACATTGAATAAACGTCGTCAAAAAGTATGTCGTTTCATTGTTATATTTGTGTTGTAGAATATTGGTTGGGAAATGACCAAAATTCATTGGTCAAATCAACGTCAGAACCCCAAAAAGCATGTTGTTCCAACGTTAAGTTTGAGTTGTTCAACGTCAGGACCTTCTCGAAGTTGTTTCAATGTCTTGATCCTGCTAGGTAGACCATACAACACCTCTAGGTTGGTATGTAGTGTAGAATCAAAGCAAGCAGCAATGAAAGTCCGAGGACGACATAAAAACATTCAGCTTTGTACAGCTTGATAATCATATTTCAGTAGGGGTCCTCACTGCACCGGGGGGCGCTATTTTCTTTTTGCACGGACAAATAAATTCCTTTTCCGGTTTGCCTATGACATTTTTTTATTTATTTAGCTTTTATTTAACCAGGTAAAAATCCCATTGAGATCAAGGATCTCTTTTCTAAGGGAGACCTGGCCAAGAGGGCAGCAGCAAAGTTACATTAAAAAACAGTAAACAACACATAAAACATCACATTTACAACATTAAAACTTGCTCACATGACACATGTGCATACAGACAAGGTAGACTGCAATCCTTTCACAAAAACTTTAAACCTATTCAATGTAACAAGGGTTTGAAGTTTAATATTCGATTGTAGGTTATTCCAAGCCTTTGGTGCTGAAAACCTAAATGCTTTCTTGCCCAGTTCAGTTCTTACTTTGGGGACAACAAATTGCAGATCATTCATTGAACGAAGATTGTGACTTCCTTGTTTCTTTGTTAAAAGACAAGACAGATAAGATGGAGTGATACCCAGAATGGTTTTGTAGATGAAAACATACCAATGATTGAGGCGTCGAGCACATAAAGATGTCCAGTTAACCATTGAGTATAACACACAATGGTGAGTTAGTTGGTGATGAATGTCAGTGCCCCGTGGTACACACTATCCAGCTTGTGGAGACAACCAGCAGTAGCATTCATGTACAACACATCTCCATAGTCAATAACAGGTAAAAAGGTTGTTTCCACCTATTTCTGTTTCACAGTAAAAGAAAAGCAAGACTTGTTTCTATAATAAAATTCCAGTAAAAGTTTCAGGTTTTTTTTACAACATACTGAATGTGCTCCTTAAAACTCAAGTGGTCATCAATTAAAAATCCTAAATATTTAAAAGCAGATACTAACATAATTTGTTGCCCATTTCTTGTTCAAATGTTCTCACACAGTGCTGATCTTACAGTTTTTGATGTGTGACATCACCCGAGCCATCTGCGGAGCCTTACAATTTGTTTTTATTGATGTCCGCTGTAATATTAACACCATATTACAAATATTACATCTGTAATGGCTATGCTGATATTAAATAGCAGACAGCATTTATCCGGGCGGATGCAGTTTAGATGCAATGAAAAACTGGAGGAAGAGTTTTCTTCGAAGGAATTTTTTGACAAAAAAAAATGGAAACAAAACTTTTGATTGTCTCAAAGTTCATCCAAAATCTCTGTGGATTGATGGAAGGACTTTTAAATCCGAAGGACAAGACAGTTTGTGCCCTGACTGATATCCTGAGGAAGCTTGCTATTGTTCTGGACTATAGTGCCAATTGTGCAGAAAGTGAATCATTTGGCTTGCACAAATGAAGCGTGAAGAGGTTATTTATTATTTGCCTTTAATATACCTGCTTCATTCTATTTCATGTCATTCGTATTTCATTTGGGAGTTCGAATTAAGCCGACATTCTACATTTCCTTGGCTACTTTCTTAAATAAATATGTTTCTTTCTTCTTTTTACCATCAATGCACTTCAAAATGTTTTGTTCTTTTAATTTGTGAAGCAAATAAACAGTCTCCTCTTCATTAGAATTGTTGCTATGTTTTTATTAAATGGTATCTGCTTCCGGGTTGTATCCTGCCCATTGAGACGGGAGCATGCACGATACTAAGGGTCCTCTCCTTGCGCACACTCCCCTCGAGAGATCTGGTTTCCAATCGCCTAATCCGGGTGGGTTAGTCCGATTTTTCAAAAACCGAACACGATCGGATTAAGGTTTTCCCGTTGCTTATTTAGAGCCGAACTATTTGAGAAGTCGGACTAATTTAGAGAATGGACACATACTGACTGAAACATTGGTTGCACGCCAGGACAATAACCATAATGACATCTAGGGCACATGTCAACGTCTGGGACAGTCATGCCAATTGGGCTCATTACGTAATCATCATCAAGCTCCGCCCACATACCTTGATGACACAAAACAAAAAAACATCTTACCAACAGACTGACCTCTCCTCTCCTGCATGCACTTTAGATGACCGACTCTTGAGGAAGAAGGTGCTGGAGCTGGCAACTCCCGACGCCCAGAGGCCCACCTGGGGCCAGGAAATCACAGTGAAGATGCAGGGTGTCTTGGAGGACCGTACTGTGGTGGAGAAGGACTGCAAGTTGGTGTTTGTTATTGGTGAAGGAGACACAAGCCAGGTAAGGACAACAGTCCGCATTAACCTACCACACGGTTAAATGTCGATATTTGTGCGCTGTAGTGTAACAAAGCGGTCCTATTATGCAAAACCAACTTTTTTTTCACCCATTGGTACCTGTTTTTGTGTATTTGGGATCCATTGAGGCATGGCGGAAATATTTATAAAACAATGTTTCCTTCTTCCAAATATGTTTTTAAATGTGTCGTTTTGCATTAGAAACTTTAGGGACGTATTTTGCCTTAGTTACTGTACGCCAGCGGATATCTCCAAATATGGCAGAGGTTAACTCAGAGAGCTTTGCGCGAGTCTGACATTTTTATTTAGTTGTAGTCCAAAGTGGTTGTGATAAGTTCCTTCTTTTACTCTATCTTGTTGTGGGGCAGACTGGATCCAGCCATCCATCCATTTCTACCGCTTGTCCCTATCGGGGTGGCGGGGGGTGCTGGAGCCTATCTCAGCTGCATTCGGGCGGAAGGCGGGGTGCACCCTGGACAAGTCGCCACCTCATAGCAGGATCGTGCATGCCAAAATCCTCTGCTGTTGCCATTTCTAATAAAAAGTAGCGTATAGTTCTAACTTATATCTGCCAGTAGGGTTGATGTGGCTCTTGAAGCAACTTGAAGGTTCCAGGTTCGATCCCCGCTTCTGCCATCCTAGTTACTTACTGCTGTTGTGTCCGTAGGCAAGACACTTTACCCACCTGTGCCACCCACACTGGTTTAAACGTAACTTAGATCATGGGTTCCACTATGTAAAGTGCTTTCAGTCACTAGAGAAAAGCGCTATATAAATATAATTCACAATTCACAGTAGACTCTACAAACGGGCTGACTGGTTGGAGACGCTGTCCTGGAAGTGGACTTTGGCATGTAGATAAGACCGCCCCTAAAATGGTGCATCCTGAAGAGACGGTCATAAAGTGGCCTGAAAAAGTGGTCTGTAAAACAAAATCTATGCAACTTTTTGACCAAACACTACCATTACATGTTATGTACACCACAAGGTGTTTGAAATGTAGAAATAAAATCATTATATGACCATTTTAAATGTGTAAAAATATGTTTAATGGTAATGCATGTGACAAAGTTACATTCAGGTACCCTACCACAAGCTTCAATAGAAAGAAATAAAACTGGTATTCCCTAGAATCCTTGCCCTAAAAAGGGCAGCTGTTGCTTTGATCATTTCCAGGTAAAATGGGGTTTTATGGTTAGTACAGGAAATCATTGAAAGAAACTAGGCCAAGCTTTCATTTCAAGTGCATGACCGTAAACCGTATGTTTACTTGTGTGAATTGAATCATTTTTCATCTTTACTCATCTGCTGCACTTTCCAAAAATCTGGCGGTCGGCTATTAAGCTAGTTAGCTAAGTACCCTGACTAACTGTGTACCTATATACAAAACAAATTAGCTGTTAGCTACAAAGCTTATTAGCGACCTACCTTTAAAGTACCTTGGTACGGCCCGACTGAATTACCTTCACTTTATCCTTCCTACCAGCCAAATTGTTGTAGCTATAGTACCTAGCCTACCTATCTGTTTATCTATCGAGCTAGGTAGCACTTTTATACCACCAACCAAAACAACAAGTTTACTACCACCTTTTTAGCAACCCAATTAGCTAGTTACTTACCTATCTACCTATATACTTATTTAGTGCAATCAGTTAGCTGCCAAGCTAATAAACTACAGATTTTTATAGATGTCTTAAGGAACCTACTTACAACCAAGCTAGCTAGCGGTACATTTTAATCTATCTATTAACTGTTTATCTCTCCATTTACCCATCGTGAAGTTGCCAACTGAAATACATATACATAACTCGAGTGTTTAAACTCTACGGGTGTGTTGAAAATAAATGATTGTCTTTTGTAATTGTTCCAAGTTAGCCACAGTGAGACAGTCGCACAATGATTCAGCTTATTGTTCACATTGGCCGAGGTTGGAACGCACGCTTTCTGCATCAAAAAGGCATTATTACACCATCTGTGATTAACAGAGATGGTGAATTTTGCTGTTGTATTCTCTTATTGGTGACAGAGCAGGAAAGGGTTGGCAATAACCTCACCATTAAATTTGATATACGATGTCATTTGTTAATTAAAAAAAATACTTTTTAATCATACATTAAAATGGGTTGTATTATGATTTTTTTTCTACATTTAAAACACTCCCCTGTGGTCTACATAACATTTAATAGTGGTTCTTTTGGTCAAAATTTGTCACAGATTAGGTTATACTGACCGTCTTCAAGCCGCTTTCTGACCATCTCTTCAGGATGCGCTGTTTTGTGTGTGGTCCTATATATGTGCCTCCACTTCGACTGTGTCTTTTCCACACTATCATTGTAGTCGGGTTTAGAACATCCAAATGGAGTTTACTGAGAGATGAAAGTTTGTCTGCCCTACAACAAAAGGATAGAGAAAAAGAAGAAACATATCAACTACACCAGTGTTTTTCAACCACTGTGCCGTGAGATACAGTCTGGTGTGCCGTGGGAGATTATGTCGTTTCACCTATTTGGGTTAAAAAATATTTTTTGCAAACCAGTAATTATAATTCGCAAATAATGTGCCGTTGTTGAGTGCCTGTGCTGTCTAGAGCTCGGAAGCGTAACCCTGTAATACTCTTCCATATCAGTAAGTGCAGCAGGTAGCTAATTGCTTTGTAGATGTCGGAAACAGCGGGAGGCAGCGTGCAGGTAAAAAGGTGTCTAAAGCTTTAACCAAAAATAAACAAAAGGTGAGTGCCACAAAAAAGGCATCAAAGCTTAGGGAAGGCTATGCAGAACGAACCTAAAACTGAACTGGCTACAAAGTAAACAAAAACAGAATGCTGGACGACAGCAAAGACTTACTGTGGAGCAAAGACGGCGTCCACAATGTACATCCGTACATGACATGACAATCAACAATGTCCACACAAAGAAGGATAGCAACAACTGAAATAGTCTTGATTGCTAAAACAAAGCAGGTGCGGGGAACAGCGCTCAAGGGAAGACATGAAACTGCAACAGGAAAATACCAACAAAACAGGAAAAGCCACCAAAATAGGAGCGCAAGACACTACACACAGGAAAACACCAAAAAACTCAAAATAAGTCACGGCGTGATGTGACAGGTGGTGACAGTACTTTGAGACAAGTATAATGATGCATGGTTGGTTATGGTTTAAATTCATAACCAACTACTGTTTATTGTCAATATCGAGTTACATTTTTTAATGGTTTCTGCTGGTGGTGTGCCTTCGGACTTTTTCTATGAAAAAAATGTGCCTTGACTCAAAAAAGGTTGAAAAACACTGAACTACACCGTCGGAATACAACTCGCGCAAAGCACTTTGGGTAAATTTATGCCATATATGGTGATATCGGCTGATGTTACCGCTGTGAAAGAAAGTGACAGGACAGAGCAAATTCCAAAAGACTGGTTTGGAGGATGTATGAAGGAAGGCAAGATTATTTTCTAAATATCGCCGCATCTCCTCCATGGTTTGATTTCAAATTTTCCGAACTTATGCAGATCCCAAATACACAACAGCAGGTACCAATAAGTAAGAAAAGAAAAGGTTTTGCATCACAGTGGCATTATATAGAATAGGACTTACACTGGACGCATGCTTTTTTGTAAATATGGGACAATTAATTTTGAAGGGATGGTTAGCAACCTTAATTTGTAGGGTTGCTCAAAATATCGATTCACTTTCGAAATCATAATTCTCACTTATTCTGATTTTAAATCTATTCACAATTTTCAAAAATCTAATAAAAAACAAAATAAGACGTTTTTAGGCCATTGCTGTGTTTACTCTCTGCGCGTATACGTCGTACATCAGCAGCCAAGAGGAGCTTATATAACCTGTGACCTTTTTGAAAAGGTTTTATCTTTTTTAAACCAGATAAAGTTTTGTGAAAATCGATTCTGGATCGAATCGTTACTCTAAGAAATAGAATTGAATGGTGAGTTGTTGCAAGATTCCCATCCTTACTAATCTGTTTGCTGCCAAACTAATTAGCTATCTACCTATTATGATTCCCGGGCGCAGCCACCGCTGCTGCCCACTGCTCCCCTCACCTCCCAGGGGGTGATCAAGGGTGATGGGTCAAATGCAGAGAATAATTTCGCCACACCTAGTGTGTGTGTGACAATCATTGGTACTTTAACTTTAACTTTAACTTTAACCTACCAACCGACTTTGTTCATTAGTTCAGCTAACATCCTTGCATGCTGCTGAACATACTAATTTCAGTGCATCTGTAAAATATTAAGTGTTTCACATTTTTCACATTTTGTTATCTTACAGCCTTATTCCAAAATAAAATTAATTCATTTTTGTCCTTAAAATTCTACAGACAATACCCAATAATGACACTGTGAAAAGTTTATTCAATTATTTTTGTGCAAATTAAAAAAAAAAAAAATTAAAAAAAAGACAAAAAAAAAATCACATACACAGTACAGGCCAAAAGTTTGGACACACCCTTTCCTCATTCAATGGGTTTTCTTTATTTTCATGACTATTTACATTGTAGATTGTCACTGAAGGCATCAAAACTATGAATGAACACATGTGGAGTTATGTACTTAACAAAAAAAGGTGAAATAACTGAAAACATGTTTTATATTCCATTTTTTTCAAAATAGCCACCCGTTGCTCTGATTACTGCTTTGCACAATCTTGGCATTCTCTCCATGAGCTTCAAGCACACCTGTGAAGTGAAAGCCATTTCAGGTGACGACCTTTTGAAGCTCATTGAGAGAATGCCAAGAGTGTGCAAACTTTTGGCCTGTACTGTTCATAAGTATTCACAACCTTTGCTCAATACTTTGTTGATGCACCTTTGGCAACAATCACAGCCTCAAGTATTTTTGAATACGATACCACAAGTTTGGCACACGTATCTTTGGGCAGTTTCACCCATTCCTCTTTGCAGCACCTCTCAAGCTGCCAAAGTGGCATCAACAAAGTATTGAGCAAAGTCTCTAAATGCTTATGTACATGTCATATTTTTTTAGGTTTTTATTTTTTTTAATTTGCAAAACTAAGACAACCCAAAAAACTTCACATTGGGCCCCATTCAGCCACTGTTCTTAAAAACACATTTTGTTCGTAGACCCACTTACGAAGTTTTTTAAGAAGATTTTTGTATTCACCAATGTTTTCTTAGCTGGGATTAGTTCGTAGGTAAGTACAAAATCTACGGGTGCTCCAGAGCACTTTTAGGGTGGCCTATTTGTTCTAAAGTGTGACAAGTTGCACATAATCACGTTTCATCAAACATATATTAACGTTGTTGCCCTAGGGTGAACTGGGTGTAACACATGGCACACTGACAAAGCTTAACCTATTGTTACTATAACAATCTACAAGGTTAATGTAGGTTGCTTATCTTTCTCCCCCTCCCTTTTTCTGCATTCTTTCGTATCTCAAGTTATCATTACGTATATGTATTGTTGCATTTGAACAACTGTATTATTGATAATAAAGGTAAAGTATTGGTAGTGTTCTTTATCAATAGCGCTATTTCTATTGGTATTTGTATTGATCCATTTGTAGTGTAATAATGCTCATTGTCATTTCTGTATTATTTTTTTTTTCGCTAACTGCTTATTTGCTATTACTTTTACCATCATATTTGTACATGTCGTATTTGCTGATGTTGCTCTATTGTTGTTGTTGTTGTTGTTTTTGTCTCTCTGTCTAATCCACCTCTTGTCCCCACAATTTCCCCCTCTGTCTTCTTTTTTTTCTCTTTCTATCCCGTCCTGCACTAAATGATAATAATATAAATACATTTAATAAAGTCAAATACAAATAAGGCAACGAGAGAAGTATCCTACACTTCTCTTTTGTAAAGTAAATCTGAACAGCCGACATGGGCATCTACATCAACTACAGGTAAAAGCCAGTAAATTAGAATATTTTGAAAAACTTGATTTATTTCAGTAATTGTATTCAAAAGGTGTAACTTGTACATTATATTTATTCATTGCACACAGACTGATGCATTCAAATGTTTATTTCATTTAATTTTGATGATTTGAAGTGGCAACAAATGAAAATCCAAAATTCCGTGTCACAAAATTAGAATATTACTTAAGGCTAATACAAAAAAGGGATTTTTAGAAATGTTGGCCAACTGAAAAGTATGAAAATAAAAAAATATGAGCATGTACAATACTCAATACTTGGTTGGAGCTCCTTTTGCCTCAATTACTGCGTTAATGCGGCGTGGCATGGAGTCGATGAGTTTCTGGCACTGCTCAGGTGTTATGAGAGCCCAGGTTGCTCTGATAGTGGCCTTCAACTCTTCTGCGTTTTTGGGTCTGGCATTCTGCATCTTCCTTTTCACAATACCCCACAGATTTTCTATGGGGCTAAGGTCAGGGGAGTTGGCGGGCCAATTTAGAACAGAAATACCATGGTCCGTAAACCAGGCACGGGTAGATTTTGCGCTGTGTGCAGGCGCCAAGTCCTGTTGGAACTTGAAATCTCCATCTCCATAGAGCAGGTCAGCAGCAGAAAGCATGAAGTGCTCTAAAACTTGCTGGTAGACGGCTGCGTTGACCGTGGATCTCAGGAAACAGAGTGGACCGACACCAGCAGATGACATGGCACCCCAAACCATCACCCAACCATGCAAATTTTGCATTTCCTTTGGAAATCGAGGTCCCAGAGTCTGGAGGAAGACAGGAGAGGCACAGGATCCACGTTGCCTGAAGTCTAGTGTAAAGTTTCCACCATCAGTGATGGTTTGGGGTGCCATGTCATCTGCTGGTGTCGGTCCACTCTGTTTCCTGAGATCCAGGGTCAACGCAGCCGTCTACCAGCAAGTTTTAGAGCACTTCATGCTTCCTGCTGCTGACCTGCTCTATGGAGATGGAGATTTCAAGTTCCAACAGGACTTGGCGCCTGCACACAGCGCAAAATCTACCCGTGCCTGGTTTACGGACCATGGTATTTCTGTTCTAAATTGGCCCGCCAACTCCCCTGACCTTAGCCCCATAGAAAATCTGTGGGGTATTGTGAAAAGGAAGATGCAGAATGCCAGACCCAAAAACGCAGAAGAGTTGAAGGCCACTATCAGAGCAACCTGGGCTCTCATAACACCTGAGCAGTGCCAGAAACTCATCGACTCCATGCCACGCCGCATTAACGCAGTAATTGAGGCAAAAGGAGCTCCAACCAAGTATTGAGTATTGTACATGCTCATATTTTTCATTTTCATACTTTTCAGTTGGCCGACATTTCTAAAAATCCCTTTTTTGTATTAGCCTTAAGTAATATTCTAATTTTGTGACACACGGAATTTTGGATTTTCATTTGTTGCCACTTCAAATCATCAAAATTAAATGAAATAAACATTTGAATGCATCAGTCTGTGTGCAATGAATAAATATAATGTACAAGTTACACCTTTTGAATGCAATTACTGAAATAAATCAAGTTTTTCAAAATATTCTAATTTACTGGCTTTTACCTGTATATGATTTGCCTGAGAAGCTGAACAGGACACCAAAAAAAAAAAAAAAAAAAAAAAAATTAAGTGTGACAAGTTCCCTTACTTCTATTGTCTAATGTTACATTAATATCATAGATAGATAGATAGATAGATAGATAGATAGATAGATAGATGGATAGATAGGACAGACATATAGGAAAATTAGCAATATATAGACATTTCAAAATACACATACACACGCACACACGCACACACACACACACACACATGCACACACACACACACACACACACAATGGCAATGCCTTTGCTGCTACTGCAAGATGCCGCAGATCGTGCCCTGGGGAGGGAGCGCATATTTCACGACCATGTAGACCTATTTGCCCGAAGTGACGAATATTTATTTGAACCCTGCAGTCCCCCCTTTCTTAAACTTACATTTTGACACTATGTATTTCCCCCGCGGGATAATACGAATTTCTCTTCTGTAATCTGCTTGTGTTTTCTCCGTGTGTTTGATGTTTGGCTATTCCGCCCTTATATGGGGAATTAAGGGCGTTTACCTCTGCAAATTGGGGAAATAATGGTGTGTTTATATGCAAATTATGATAGACACGCACGCGCTAACCATTTAGCATTCAGCGACTTAAGAACAGCAGGTGGGAACAATTGGGCGGTTTAAGAACACGTCATGAATTTGAGTGGACTCCTCTTAGGAAATCGCTTAGGAAGAAAGATAAGAGGAAAAGTTTGGAACTTATTGCTGAATGGTGCTCATTGTCATTAAAGGGTATTGTGTGTAGAATTTTGAGAACAAAAAGAATGGAAAAAGGCTGTAAAATGCCAAAAGGTGGAACAAGTGTGACACTGCGAATACTTTCCGGATGCACTGTACCTACTCCTCTGATTATCAAGATGTTTATCTATTTGTCTGTCTATGCTGCAACGTAATAGTCCTTGTTGGGAGTGCACTTGTTGTCCAGTAACACACTGCTGTAATGTGTGTGCAGGCGCTGGAGGAGTGCGTGCTGTCCATGCACAGGGGCGAGATCACATTACTGCTGGCAGATTCACAGTACACATATGGGCTTCTGGGAAGGTAAGAATCCTGCAGCTGTTTATGGTCAACGCCACAGAGCCAGGACGGCACACTTTCTGCCTCTCGTCTTTTTTTTTTAAAAACCTTTTTCTATTGACAAATCGGGCCGACGCTCGGCCCCGCTGTACCTGTTGCTGTGGAGGCAGCCTGTTTTTCCAGGGCAGCGAGGTTAATGAACCATAAACAGGAACAGATGGCTTCCTCCGAGCCCCATTGAGAGGCGGCCTATGTTTGTAACCTCCCAACCTATAGGAGGACGCTGCTCACGTTACGACCAATGGCTTAGGTTTATAACCCCGACACCATTAAAAGGGCCAGTATAAACACACCCCACGTTGGTGTGACGCGAATAAAAACATTTGTTTAAATTGCAATGTTTACCTTAGATAACCTCGCCAGATTAGGTCATGGCAATAAAACATTGCTATGATGGCATAAGAACATACGAAAGAGCAAGGAATAAAGCTAAGCAGCCAGTTGGTGTTTGTTATATCTTCCTTGCTTGGTCATAAATGTCCTCTTTTTGCTTTTTCATTTCTAAAAGTGAAAACATCAAACCTGAGCATGTGTTCAAATGCATTAGAGCAGAGGAAACATGTTTAGGTGATTTCAAACACTGTGCCGTCTGCAATTTATGTGCTTGGAGTGCATGGCAACCCTTTGGTTTGTTGAATATAACACAACATGTTGCAGTAAGAGCTGAACTAAACCTGGAAATGTCAGTAAATGTGCTTTTTTTTTTTTTTTTTTTTTTTGCATAAAAGCACACAACAAAAACGGACGCAATTTGATGGTTGATAGTGCACGTGATAATTGCTGGCAACAATAGGCCCTTTTCCACTGCAGGAACTTTTCTGCAACTTCCCCCGGGTAAATAAAGTTCACTGTGGGTTTCCACCAAAAAGTACCTGGGTAGATTTAGTTCTTCCGGAACCATTCAAAGTTCCTCCTAGCTAGGTCGAACCTTTCCAAGCTTCCCGAAACCTGCCCGGGCTGTGCTGTCCAACACTGATTAGTTGAACACAGCTGGGGGCGTTCCTAAAACTTATTTTTCAAACCCACGACCCACGGTATATACCATCATTGGAATATACCTGTTTATTTTTTATTTATTTTGTATACAAAACCCAAAACAAGGGAAGTTGGCACGTTGTGTAAATGGTAAATAAAAACAGAATACATCCATCCATCCATCCATTTTCTACCGCTTATTCCCTTTGGGGTCGCGGGGGGCGCTGGAGCCTATCTCAGCTACAATCGGGCGGAAGGCGGGGTACACCCTGGACAAGTCGCCACCTCATCGCAGGGCCAACACAGATAGACAGACAACATTCACACTCACATTCACACACTAGGGACCATTTAGTGTTGCCAATCAACCTATCCCCAGGTGCATGTCTTTGGAGGTGGGAGGAAGCCGGAGTACCCGGAGGGAACCCACGCAGTCACGGGGAGGACATGAAAACTCCACACAGAAAGATCCCGAGCCCAGGATTGAACCCAAGACTACTCAGGACCTTCGTATTGTGAGGCAGATGCACTAACCCCTCTTCCACCGTGCTGCCTGGTATAACTTGCATCAAGTTCAATAATAAATAAAATAACTTGCATCAAGTTCAATGATAAATAAAACAAAAGTGTTATAACTTGTATCAAGTTCAATAATAAATCAAAAAGTGTTACAACTTGCATCAAGTTCAATAATAAATCAAATAAAAGTGTTATAACTTGCATCAAGTTCAATAATAAATCAAATAAAAGTGTTATAACTTGCATCAAGTTCAATAATAAATCAAATAAAAGTGTTATAACTTGCATCAAGTTCAATAATAAATCAAATAACTTGCATCAAGTTCAAAATAAATAAAATAAAAGTGCCACTTTGCAATCTTTGCAAAAAAAAAGGAGGAGCTATGCATTTGGCAAGACAGGGCAAGTGACAGCACTTTGCCCCGGGAGAGCCACCTTGCTTCACTGTGAAACACATACTTGCCAACCCTCCCGGATTTTCCGGGAGACTCCCGAAATCCAGCGCTTCTCCCGAAAACCTCCCAGGACAAATTTTCTCCCGAAAATCTCCCGAAATTCAGGCGTACCTGAGTGATGTGTCGACAGCATGTTTTCACGTCCTCTTTCCCAGTTTATTGTTAGACAGTTTAATTAACGTCCTCCCAGCACGGCAACAACACACAACAACAGCAGTCACGTTTTCGTCTACCGTAAAGCAGTTCGTCTGCCGTAAACAGCAATGTTGTGACACTCTTAAACAGGACAATACTGCCATCTAATGTACATGCATATGTGACATTAACATCTAGGGCTTTTAGAGAGTGCAGTGCACAACTGCGCACACAACAAGGAGAATACAATGATTTGCAAATCCTTTTCAACCTATATTCAAATGAGTAGACTGCAAATACAAGATATTTAATGTTCGAACTGAGAAACTTAATTTTTTTGGGCAAATAATCATTAACTTAGAATTTAATGGCAGCAACACATTGCGAAAAAGTTGGCACAGGGGCATTTTTACCACTGTGTTACATGGCATTTCCTTTTAACAACACTCAGTAAATGTTTGGGAACTGAGGAGACCATTCTTTTAAGCTTTTCAGGTGGAATTCTTTCCCATTCTTGCTTGATGTACAGCTTAAGTTGTTCAACAGTCCGGGGGTCTCCGTTGTGGTATTTTAGGCTTCATATTGCGCCACACATTTTCAATGGGAGACAGGTCTGGACTACAGGCAGGCCAGTCTAGGGGCGGCATGGCGTAGTGGGTAGAGCAACCGTGCCAGAAACCTGAGGGTTGCAGGTTCGCTCCCCGCCTCTTACCATCCAAAAATCGCTGCCGTTGTGTCCTTGGGCGGGACACTTCACCCTTTGCCCCCGGTGCCACTCACACCGGTGAACTGAATGACAGGTGGTGGTCGGAGGGGCCGTTGGCGCAAATTACCAGCCACGCTTCCGTCAGTCTACCCCAGGGCAGCTGTGGCTATGAAAGTAGCTTACCACCACCAGGTGTGAATGATTGATGGGTTCTACATGTAAAGCGACTTTGGGTACTTAGAAAAGCGCTATATAAATCCCAGTTATTATTATTATTATTATTATCTAGTACCCACACTCTTTTACTATGAAGCCACGCTGTTGTAACACGTGGCTTGGCATTGTCTTGCTAAAATAAGCAGGGGCGTCCATGATAACGTTGCTTGGATGGCAACATATGTTGCTCCAAAACCTGTATGTACCTTTCAGCATTAATGGTGCCTTCACAGATGTGTAAGTTACCCATGTCCTGGGCACTAATACACCCCCATACCATCACAGATGCTGGCTTTAGAACTTTGCTCCTATAACAATCCGGATGGTTCTTTTCCTCTTTGTTCCAGAGGACACGACGTCCACAGTTTCCAAAAACAATTTAAAATGTGGACTCGTCAGACCACAGAACACCTTTCCACTTTGGGATTGAAGAGCCGTAATATCATCACGTAAGCGACCGTAGATGGTGAAATCCCTAAATTCCTTGCAATAGCTTGTTGACAAATGTTGTTCTTAAACTGTTGGACAATTTGCTCACACATTTGTTCACAAATTGCCCCATCCTTGTTTGTGAATGACTGAGCATTTCATGGAAGCTGCTTTCATACCCAATCATGGCACCCACCTGTTCCCAATTAGCCTGTTCACCTGTGGGATGTTC
Source organism: Nerophis lumbriciformis (assembly GCF_033978685.3). Lineage (NCBI taxonomy): Eukaryota > Metazoa > Chordata > Actinopteri > Syngnathiformes > Syngnathidae > Nerophis > Nerophis lumbriciformis. Next base: position 1,081,766 of record NC_084576.2, read on the forward strand.
CAATTAAGTGTTTGATGAGCATTCCTCAACTTTCTCAGTCTTTTTTGCCACTTGTGCCAGCTTTTTTGAAACATGTTGCAGGCATCAAATTCCAAATGAGCTAATATTTGCAAAAAATAAAGTTTACCAGTTCAAACGTTAAGTATCTTGTCTTTGCAGTCTATTCAATTGAATATAAGTTGAAAAGGATTTGCAAATCATTGTATTCTGTTTTTATTGACCATTTACACAACGTGACAACTTCACTGGTTTTGGGTTTTGTATTTCTATTACAACAAATTTGACAATGGAGAGAAAGAAGAACGAAAGGAGCTTCGGAAATGCTGGTCAGTGGAAACTATATGCAGTTTATTGTTGTTTTATTATTTGTTCAAACTTCATTTCGTTACGCGAAGCTACGAGAACTGGAAGGACTCTTTTTAAACGTATTTACAGAGGAGTATGAAGCCGGACGCGAAGCTGCTTACGACTGACTTCATTGGATGAATGTGGAAAAAAAGGAGGCAGCACACGAGTGGAAGGAAGGTAAATAACATCAAATATTAACTACTTACTTTATTACAAGTAGTCAGACACTCCATTTGTGTAATTATTAGCCTCAACACGAGTGGACAGAATGCTAACGCTAACAAGCTGTGTTCGTGTCGCCGCCATAGGATAAACACTGATATTTGTTATTTATATATTATTTATAGCTGAAATGGACCAAAGGGAATCGCTCGAAGCTCATGAATTCATCACGACTTTCTGACTGTTGGACATTGCAGACAAAAAGCTGACTTTTTATGAACAATTCTGTGCACTTTATTTGATAAATCGTATCGTTTTGTACATGATTGCTTTGTATTTCATTGACTTACTTTTTAGTCAAATAACTGTGACCTAATATTGTCTGTATATTCTCATGGTATCAGTATAAAAATATAGTCAACCACTCCTCCATACGTCATCAGCCTGATTTGTATAAACTACCCTGAACTTGTGATGGAAACACAAACCACACACTTCTACAGGGACCTATAGATCCAGGAACCTGAGGTTCCAGGAACTTGAGGTTACTGAGCTTTTGGTGGAAAAGGGCCTAATGTTCTCAACTTTGTGCTTTAAGAATGAGTGCTCACTTTTTTACATGGGGATTCTGTTAAATGGAAAATGACCTGATAGCAGTTTTTTTTGACTTTACATTATGCAGCTGAGATAGGTTCCAGCATCCCCCGCGACCCCGAACGGGACAAGCGGTAGAAAAATGGATGGATAGATGGATTATGAAAATGTTCAAAGGAGACCTATTATGATTTTTGTCTTTTTTGACTTATAAATGCTACAATGTTAGAGGGTCATGTCAAATAGTAAGGGCCACACATTTGGGCATGGGCTTGCATGTTAGTTTTGGATGCCTCTGACCGCTGTGTTTTGCAGCCTTTTAAAAAACAATTCTCCATTGTGACATCACAGTGAGGTAGGCGCACTTATTAGGGCATTAAGTAGAGATGGCAGGCCGATATTATCGGCCGATAAATGCGTTAAAATGTAATATCGGAAATTATTAGTATCGTTTTTTTTATTATCGGTATCATTTTTTTTTTCTTTTTCTCTTTTTTTTTTAATTAAATCAACATAAAAAACACAAGATACACTTACAATTAGTGCACCAACCCAAAAAAACTCCCTCCCCCATTTACACTCATTCACACAAAAGGATTGTTTCTTTCTGTTATTAATATTCTGGTTCCTACATCCATCCATCCATCCATCAATCAATCAATCAATCAATCTTTATTTATATAGCCCTAAATCACAAGTGTCTCAAAGGGCTGCACAAGCCACAACGACATCCTCGGTACAAAGCCCACATACGGGCAAGGAAAAACTCACCCCAGTGGGACGTCGATGTGAATGACTATGAGAAACCTTGGAGAGGACCGCATATGTGGGTAACCCCCCCCCCCTCTAGGGGAGACCGAAAGCAATGGATGTCGAGTGGGTCTGACATAATATTGTGAGAGTCCAGTCCATAGTGGATCCAACATAATAGTAAGAGTCCAGTCCATAGTGGGGCCAGCAGGACACCATCCCGAGCGGAGACGGGTCAGCAGCGTAGAGATGTTCCCAGCCGATGCACAGGCGAGCGGTCCACCCCGGGTCCCGACTCTGGACAGCCAGCACTTCATCCATGGCCACCGGACCTGTGCCCCCCCCCCTCAAGGAAAAGGGGAGCAGAGGAGAAAAGAAAAGAAACGGCAGATCAACTGGTCCAACAGGGGGGCTATTTAAAGGCTAGAGTATACAAATGAGTTTTAAGATGGGACTTAAATGCTTCTACTGAGGTAGCATCTCTAATTGTTACCGGGAGGGCATTCCATAGTACTGGAGCCCGAATAGAAAACGCTCTATAGCCCGCAGACTTTTTTTGGGCTCTGGGAATCACTAATAAGCCGGAGTTCTTTGAACGCAGATTTCTTGCCGGGACATATGGTACAATACAATCGACAAGATAGGACGGAGCTAGACCGTGTAGTATTTTATACGTAAGTAGTAAAACCTTAAAGTCACTTCTTAAGTGCACAGGAAGCCAGTGCAGGTGAGCCAGTATAGGCGTAATATGATCAAACTTTCTTGTTCTTGTCAAAAGTCTAGCAGCCGCATTTTGTACCAACTGTAATTTTTTAATGCTAGACATAGGGAGACCCGAAAATAATACGTTACAGTAGTCGAGACGAGACGTAACGAACGCATGAATAATGATCTCAGCGTCGCTAGTGGATAAAATAGAACGAATTTTAGCGATATTACGGAGATGAAAGAAGGCCGTTTTCATCCATCTTCTTCCGCTTATCCGAGGTCGGGTCGCGGGGGCAGCAGCCTAAGCAGGGAAGCCCAGACTTCCCTCTCCCCAGCCACTTCGTCCAGCTCCTCCCGGGGGATCCCGAGGCGTTCCCAGGCCAGCCGGGAGACATAGTCTTCCCAGCGTGTCCTGGGTCTTCCCCGTGGCCTCCTACTGGTCGGATGTGCCCGAAACACCTCCCGAGGGAGGCGTTCGGGTGGCATCCTGACCAGATGCCCGAACCACCTCATCTGGCTCCTCTCGATATGGAGGAGCAGCGGCTTTACTTTGAGCTCCCCCCGGATGACAGAGCTTCTCACCCTATCTCTAAGGGAGAGCCCCGCCACCCGGCGGAGGAAACTCATTTCGGCCGCTTGTACCCGTGATCTTGTCCTTTCGGTCATGACCCAAAGCTCATGACCATAGGTTAGGATGGGAACGTAGATCGACCGGTAAATCGAGAGCTTTGCCTTCTGGCTCAGCTCCTTCTTCACCACAACGGATCGATACAGCGTCCGCATTACTGAAGATGCCGCACCGATCCGCCTGTCGATCTCACGATCCACTCTTCCCTCACTCGTGAACAAGACTCCGAGGTACTTGAACTCCTCCACTTGGGGCAAGATCTCCTCCCCAACCCGGAGATGGCACTCCACCCTTTTCCGGGCGAGAACCATGGACTCGGATTTGGAGGTGCTGATTCCCATCCCAGTCGCTTCACACTCGGCTGCGAACCGATCCAGTGAGAGCTGAAGATCTTGGCCAGATGAAGCCATCAGGACCACATCATCTGCAAAAAGCAGAGACCTAATCCTGCAGCCACCAAACCAGATCCCCTCAACGCCCTGACTGCGCCTAGAAATTCTGTCCATAAAGGTTATGAACAGAATCGGTGACAATCCTACATTATATATCAATATATATCAATACAGTCTGCAAGGGATACAGTCCGTAAGCACACATGCTGCTGGTCCACTAATAGTACTAACATTTAACAGTTGATTTGACTAATTTTCATTAATTACTAGTTTCAGTGTAACTGTTTTTATATTGTTTTACTTTCTTTTTTATTCAAGAAAATGTTTTAAATTTATTTATCTTATTTTATTTATTTATTTATTTTTTTAAAGTACCTTATCTTCACCATACCTGGTTGTCCAAATTAGGCATAATAATGTGTTAATTCCTCGACTGTATACATCGGTTGATATCGGTATCGGTAATTAAAGTGTCGGAATATCGGATATCGGCAAAAAGCCATTATCGGACATCCCTAGCATTAAGTATAATCAGCCTGCAGCGCTGCTTGTTATTAACGCCCTCCCACTTGCTTCGATGCCTATAAAATATACATTGCAAATGATTTGCCACTTGCCAAGATTTAGAATTTAATTTCTAGAAATGTTCTTAGTTTTAAGAGCTGTTTATTTTTAGTCACTGAAATGTCATCATAATTCTAGTTTTAGCATTTAGCCTATTCTAGTTTAATATGTATATATTTTCATCATTTTAAGTATAAGCTGCACATTCATTTCAATCACGTTTGTTTTTTTTCCTTCATCACTGATTATTACTCGCTGCAGAATATATGAGAGCCAACAAACACAATAAAACATCATTTACTGTACAAAATCTGCTGTCATTAGGATGCCGACTGCTTGGATGTTCATATATTCACATTTAGATGAAGAATGTCTCATAATCCTCGCCAAGAAACCAGGCGGGTGGACCGAGCATTTTTTTGAGTCGTTCTTGCCATTTTAAAGTCCTAAAAGACTGTCAAAGTGTACCAACATGTTGGAGTACATACTCCGCCATCTACTTACCAGGTTAGAGGCATGATTTATGGTTTACAATAAACTTCCAAGGAGTAGGGAAGCGTGGACGTAGCAGACCACTCGATGATGTCAACATAGGGACACACGGAAGTGATCACGGCGCCGCTTAGCACTTATAATAACAATATCACTAATACTTGGTTAATATTCAAGTCACGAAATGTAAACGGAGTATTGTTGGCGCTTTTTGAATGGTTATTTATTGGATTTTATGGGCGGAATAGAGGAGCTCCCATTGGCTCCGCTGTAAGCAGACATTTATTTCCATCCATCCATCCATTTTCTACCGCTTATTCCCTTCGGGGTCGCGGGGGGCGCTGGAGCCTATCTCAGCATTTAAGTTGATTTAATATTTAGAATGCAATAAAAAAAATCCATCCATCATGTCTTTCATAATGATTGTGAACAATAGGCAACATTTTACAAAGTCTTGTGGGGCCTACTTCGCCATCAGCCTGTCAGACCATGGCCACATTTGTCTACTACCAGGTGAGAGATACATGCATTATAATCTAAAATGTACTTTTAGCAAGCTTGACACTCCCTGCTATCAATGTGCCGCTAAAATAGTCCGTCTGCATTGGCGGTTATTCAATATTACTCATATTTGGTTCATTTTCAGGTCAAGACATGTAAAATGGAGTATTGTTCGTGGTTTCTGGATGTTTTTACGGAGAGTATAATAAAGTTAAAGTTAAAGTTAAAGTACCAATGATTGTCACACACACACTAGGTGTGGCGAAATTATTCTCTGCATTTGACCCATCACCCTTGATCACCACCTGGGAGGTGAGGGGAGCAGTGGGCAGCAGCGGTGGCCGCACCCGAGAATAATTGTTGGTGATTTAACCCCCAATTCCAACCCTTGATGCTGAGTGCCAAGCAGGGAGGTAATTGGTCCCATTTTTATAGTCTTTGGTATGACTCGGCCGGGGTTGGAACTCACAACCTACCGATCTCAGGGCGAACACTGAGTAGGTACTATGCCACTGAGTAATGAACGCAACAGAGGACCCTCGATCTGTTGAATCAATTGTTAGCTATTTATTTATGATTTTGAATGCATAAAAAAGCCAAGCATGTGTGTTCATGTCTTACATAAGGATTGTGAATGATAGACAGCACATCTCTTTCCAATTTGTGCGTATTTCCAGTATGACTGATCTGATAATATGGTCAGAGTGCAGAAGCGTTCCCACTGTGATGTCAAACCCCGAAAATAGCCGAAGGTATTCAGAGCACAATATTCAAATATGGCTGACTGAATTTGTGGAATTGGGTGGTGTTTAAACAGTGTTTTTCACATACTTTGTGTATTGTAAAATACTATTGGATATGGTTTAATGAATACAATGAAACACAAATAAGCATACAAAGTCAACTCTATCAATACTTTAAGGAAGCAAGATATGGTATAGGTTAACATAATGTCTTTCTAACACCAACGTGTGAAATGCAGTGAAATAAACGTTGGTAAAAAACAAACCTTTTTTGCAGCTCTGTATCAATCAGAGTGGGCAGGTTTTGTTAATATTGAGACCTGGTGAATCTATGTAATGTTTATACATTTTATTTTTGACCATCTTTAACATATTTATTCAAACAGGGTGCATTTTCCAAAGATACATTCATATATTTTTGGAGAGGGTGGGGCATGGTTTCTTTTGCAATCTGGGAACGCCTCCATAAACAAACATTTTGCATACATAAGCGAAAAGTAGGTTATTAATGTGACTCTGGAGCTAAATATACCCCAAAGCTAAATCTAGAATACAAGGAAGTGTTTAAAATGTAGAATAAATTCATCATAGGTTCCCTTTGAAACGGTTTACACACTCTGTACTGCAAATGAACGATACCATGGCCTGAAAACAGTCCTAATATACAAAACCCACTTTTCTTACCCTTTGGTACCTGTTTTTGTGTATTTAGGATCCTCATAAGTCCTGAAAAGTCGAAATTCAATCATGGAGGAATTGCAGAGATATTTATAAAATAAACTTGCCTTCTTTCATACTTCCTCCAAACGAACCTTTTGGAATTAGAGACTTCAGTGACGTCTTTTGTCTTATGTCAGAGGACATCTCTATAAATGGTGGTTTACCTGTAGAGCTATATGCAAGTCCCCCATTTTATCTAGTGGTAATTTGACGTGGTAGTGAATACGTTTCTTTGTCTTCTCGATCCTCGTCTTGTGAGGTATACTGGCTCCTACATGCACATGCATCCTCCGCTGTTGACATTTCTAATACAAAGTAGTGTATACTGTATTTCTAACTTATATCTGTCAGGATGGAAGCGCTAAAAACTACAACAGGGCTGACAGAGTGGAGATGCAGTTGAATGGGGCTTGGCCTGGAGGAGGGCTTAAATCAGGGGTGTCAAACTCATTCTAGCTCAGGGGCCGGACTATTAAAATGATGGCATTAAGACTAAAAAAACAAAGACAACTTCAGATAGTTTTCTTTCTCTTACTTTGGCCAAAAATAGAACAAATACATTAGGAAAACAAATATAGAAAAAAATACCGGCAGCGGTAAAGTTGAGATGCGTGAAGGAAAGAAGAAAGTGAATGAATGTTTATAACTGAATACATTTACATATGCATAAAAATGTTTTCTTTTGAATTATTTTTTAAAAATAAATTCAGTAATGTTTATGACAACCTTTTTCCAAAACACAATATAGAATGTGAGATATAACAGGATAATGCATACATTTATCATTTGTTTTCAAAACGGTTACAAAAAAAAGTGGGACCCTAAAAATGTACTGTGGGACCCCATTTTTTTGACTTGATGGGGTTCCTGGGACCCCATTTTGAAAATTCCCTAAAGCCAACACCGATGGAGTATTAGTGCGTGCAAAACAGCAGCAGGCGGCTGTGGCCTGCGGGCCTGTTCTAATACTAATCCAGTGGTTCTTAACCTTGTTGGAGGTACCGAACCCCGCCAGTTTCCTATGCGCATTCACCGAACCCGAACCGTAATCATAAAATGATGTTGTTATATTTAAGAAATACTAATAAAGATATATTTTACAAACGGAAAGTTACAGGAATGTACACACAATCCCATGTTTACATCTCATTGTGCAACATGTGAATGTTTTAGTGGGAACTAAATGCGATATCTGAAAGGGATACACATTATTTCCAAGGCAGGACCCCCACCCAGACATATAATACTAGTACACAGCTCATGAAAAACAATATGTTATAGTCATTGTAAGTGGGCCAAAACACTTATATTAGAAAATAATCTCATGGAAATGACTGCTGTCATTTGGTTACAATAATAAAACATTTAACTTGCTATTTAGTCAGGTTTGGGACAGGTGTGCTGCAGGTGTGACCACAGTGCATGTGCACGTCTGACGTCGCTCACATGCGCTTCACATGAATGCTCAAGGAGTTTTTGCGTTTGCTCACACATATGGAAAATTAGAGGGAACATTGTTTGGGGGTATTCATAATACTCCGACAGGGAGAAGTTTTTGTTTACACGATGAGTCGGGCGTGTCTTGACCTCCGCGGCGGAGGCTCTGTCGAACCCCTGAGGCCGACTCACCGAACCCCTAGGGTTCGATCGAACCCAGGTTAAGAACCACTGTGCTAATCAAATATCATCTCTGGGGCCATAGATCATTCTTGACTTTGACACCACTGGCTTAAATAAAGTGACGTATACTGAAGAGAAAGTCATAAAGCGGCGTGAAGATGGTCTGTAAAACAAATGTATGCAAAATGTTGACAACAAGACTGCTTTAAATGTAGAAAACAAATCATAATATGACCCTTTTACAACTGAGGTATGTGCCAAACCGTGATTATGCCGTATTAAAGGGTCTTAAAGGGGTAATATTATGATTTTTCTCGACATTTAAAACACTTCCTTGTGGTCTACATAACATGTACCGTATTTTTTGGAGTATAAGTCGCACCGGAGTATAAGTCGCACCTGCCGAAAATGCATAATAAAGAAGGAAAAAAACATATAAGTCGTACTGGAGCCCGGCCAAACTATGAAAAAAAATGCGATTTATAGTCCGAAAAATACGGTAATGGAGATTGAGCAAAAATTATGTTTTACAGACCGTTTTCAAACTGCTTTCTTACCGTCTTTTCAGGATGCGTCGTTTTGTGGCCGGACTTGTTTTACGTGCCTCCATTTCGACTGCGTCTTCTCCCCGTTAGCCATGTTGTAGTTTTTAGCGCTTTCATTCGGAGTCTACTGACAGATACAAGTTTGAACTATACGCTACTTTGTGTTGGAAATGGCAACAGCGGAGGATGCATGTGAATATATGAGCCAGTCCGCCCCCACAACAAGAGAATAGAGAATAAGAAGGCACTTATTGACTACAACAGTAAACTACAATGGCGGACTCGCGCAAAGCTCTTCAGGTAAAACTTGACCATATATGGATAATCCGCTGACGTCACCCACTGCAAAAACATCACTAATGGGGCAAATTCCAAATGGCTCGTTTCCCGGAAGGATGAAGGAAGGCAAGAATCCATCCATCCATTTCTACCGCTTATTCCCTTCAGGGTCGCGGGGGTGCTGGAGCCTATCTCAGCTACAATCGGGCGGAAGGCGGGGTACACCCTGGACAAGTCGTCACCTCATCACAGGGCCAACACAGACAGACAGACAACATTCACACTCACATTCACACACTAGGGCCCATTTTAGTGTTGCCAATCAACTTATCCCCAGGTGCTGGGGAGGTATAGCTCGGTTGGTAGAATGGCCGTGCCAGCAACTTGAGGGTTGCAGGTTCGATCCCCGCTTCCGCCATCCGCCATGCCGTTGTGTCCTTGGGCAAGACACTTTACCCACGTGCTCCCAGTGCCACCCACACTGGTTTAAATGTAACTTAGATATTGGCTTTCACTATGTAAAGCGCTTTGAGTCACTAGAGAAAAAGCGCTATATAAATATAATTCACTTCACTTCACTTCACTGCATGTCTTTGGAGGTGGGAGGAAGCCGGAGTACCCGGAGAGAACCAGAGGTGTGGACTCGAGTCACATGACTTGGACTCGAGTCAGACTCGAGTCATGAATTTGATGACTTTAGACTCGACTTGACAAAATGTAAAAAGACTTGCAACTCGACTTAGACTTTAACATCAATGACTTGTGACTTCACTTGGACTTGAGCCTTTTGAATTGACATGACTTGACATGACTTGCTACTTTCCCCAAAACCCAAAGATGAAAAAGTTATTCGGGAGCGCTCCGTATTTTTCATTGTGTACTTGTCTATCAGCGTTGCGTGTGTCAGCTGGTGTGCTCTCAGTACAACAGCCAATCAAATTAGATCTACTTTGTTTTCATCACACAGCATTCATCCAATCAAATTGCAGGACAACCAACGAAGAAGACATGTCCAAACCACACGCCAGTGAACAAAAAATGATGCCTAAAATAAATTCGTTTGGGTATAAAAATTACGAGGTGGTCAACACAAAACGGTTTGCAGTATGCAACACATGCGGTTCCAAAATGACTGATGGAGAGGCAACAACTTCCAACTTCGTCCGGCATTTGAAGTTGCACAAAGAACGGTAAGTTTTGAATGTAAGATAACGTTTATTGGCTAAGTAACGTGACTTTTATTTGCTGTGTAGTTAAATCAGTGAGGCTGTAAACTCACTGCTAACGTTTTAACGTTATTGCAAACACGGGAATCTGTTGCAGTTCACTACCTTATTCATACTTTTTGTTCAGTGATTTTTTTAAGCAGGGTTACGTTAGTCAATATATCACACGTAACGCTAGACGGCGGTCAGCAGCACCGCGTATTTTAGCCACCTAAAAAAAAAAAGACAAAAATAGTCAAATAAAGGTCAGTTAAAATGTATACTATATTATGAATATGTGTACCGTTTTAGCTAGCTTTCTGACATACTGTTGGTTGTTTACCTCAGTGGTCCCCAACCACCGGGCCGCGGCCCGGTACTGGTCCGTGGATCGATTGGTATCGGGCCGCACAAGAATTTTTTTTTTTTTAAATGAAATCAACATAAAAAACACAAGATACACTTACAAGTAGTGCACCAACCCAAAAAAACTCTCTCCCCCTTTTGTTCTGGGCATTGAACATGAAGACTCTTCCTTCACTGTTCCGAGTGGCCATGAGAGTCTTGGCAGTGCCTGCCTCCAGTGCTCCAGTGGAGCGAGTTTTCAGCCATGGTGGCATCATACTACGCCCCCATCGTGCACAAATGACTGACAGACTCTTGGCTAATTTGGTCTTTTGCAAATGCAATGCAGCATAGGGCCCTGACATATAAAAAGTACAACTTTTTTGTTATGTTCACGTATATGTCATGTTTTTTCAATGTTAACACTTTTGTACAAATAAGTACATTTGCACTTTATTTTTCAATGTGTTTGTTCTGTAAAGGAATGAGTTAATGTTTAAAATGACTGGTTAATAGTGCTATTATAAAGTGCAATGTCAGCACAATTTTCTTTCCTGCAATTTAAAATGCACTTGTTTTAATAAATAAATACAGCGTTTGAAAAGCATACACAATCTGTGTTAATATATTAGTCTGTGCTTAAAAGGACTTGAAAGGACTCGAAACTCAAAATGCAGGACTTAGGACTTGACTTGAGACTTTCCAGTCTTGACTTTGGACTTGACTCGGGGCTTGCCTGTCTTGACTCGGGACTTGACTCGGACTTGAGGGCAAAGACTTGAGACTTACTTGTGACTTGCAAAACAATGACTTGGTCCCACCTCTGGAGAGAACCCACAAAGTCAAGAATGTTTTTATAAATATCTCCCGCAATGCCTTTACGGTTTCAGCCCAAATTTCCAGGACTTATGCAGATCCCAAATACGCAACAGCAAGTACCAATAAGTTAGAAAAGTTGGTTTTGCATAATAGGGCCCCTTTAAATTTTAAAACCCTGCGCTAACTCTGGGCTTACTTTGCACTAAACAGGTACAATGTTGAGAAAAGTAGAGAAATACATGTTTTTTTAAATGGCATCAGCTCATTTTCACTCACAAATAGACTTTTTTAATTAGTGTGGTCATGCCGTAATAAAATAATCGTCTTACTCTAGCAAGAAAATAAGTGTTTACGGTTTTCTCTTGTGTCTATGTAAACGCATTGAACGAATCGGCAGACTAAATTCCAGGCATGTGACGTTCCCACAGTGCGTCTGACAGCTCCGGCATGTCTGTGTTGTGAAATTACCGTGAAACAATGAGAGAACATGTCATTAGTTCGTCCCTGTTTTATTGATTGAAGTCAAACAGTTGTCGCCAAGAGCAATTCCGCGCAGTTATTTATCAGAGCGGTGCTCAAAGCAGGTCACGCCGCGGGATTCATTTGGCACAGTGGTCGTCATCCCGAGTCTGCATGGCCTTTGTGATGTCATCAAGGCTGAGAAAAAGGTGAAGACAAGGCTAATGGAACAGTCTGGAAAGTGATTGATCACAACAAGTGAGCTGGGTCGTGACTTGTCAATAATGAGATACAGTGACGTGTGCTTTTGAGAGCCAAATAGTGATGGAATACGCCATTACTTGTCATTGAAAGGAACAGATTCCCCATAGACACAGAATGTTTTGTCACTAGTAGTCTAATTCAGGGGCTTTCAATGTGTGGCACACTGAGACTCCCCTCAGAGAATCAAATACAATTGGGTCCTCCCCTACTGCCTGAAATATTGATTTTCCATAGAATAATTTGTAAGGTTTTTCTAGTCACCTTGGAATATGTTTAATCTTTTACTGTAGTAAGTAAAAACTAGTTTTGCCTTTGAACATAACAAAAGTTAACTAAGCATGCATGAAAAAGATAATATATAATATAGGATTGTAGTGATTCATTTGATTAGAAAAAAAACTTTGATTTATATTATGTTGTTTTGATTAATCGTTTAATGAGTGTAACAAATAGTAATTTCGAAAATCCAGACCACATGGAACGCCTGAAACTTAAAATATGTGGACATACATACCGTAATGTCTGATCTATAGAGCGCAACAGTATTTAAGCTGCACACATAAAATTTCAGAATAAATACATATTTTTACACATATATATATATATATATGAAAAAATAAATAAATATATATATATATATATATATATATATATATATATATATATATATATATATGCAAAAAAAATAAAAAATATATATACACACAAATTATATATATATATATATATATATATATATATATATATATACACACACACACACATATATATATATATATATATATATATATACACACACACATTATATAAATATATACACACACATACATTATATATATATACATATAAATATTATATATATATATACATATAAATATTGTATATATATATATACATACACACATACATACGTACATATGTATATATACACACATACATACATACATGTATGTATTTATACATACATACATATATGTATATATACATACATACATACGTACATATGTATATATACACACATACATACATACATGTATGTATTTATACATACATACATATATGTATATATACATACATACATACATACATACATACGTATATATATATATATATATATATATATATATATATATATATATATATATATATATATACATACATACATACGTATATACGTAACTTTAGAATTTGTTGCCAGCAACACGTGACAAAGAAGTTGGGAAAGGTGGCAATAAATACTGATAAAGTTGAGGAATGCTCATCAAACACTTATTTGGAACATCCCACAGGTGAACAGGCAAATTGGGAACAGGTGGGTGCCATGATTTTGGTATAAAAGTCGATTCCATGAAATGCTCAGTCATTCACAAACAAGGATGGGGCGAGGGTCACCACTTTGTCAACAAATGCGTGAGCACATTTTTGAACAGTTTAAGAAAAACCTTTCTCAACCAGCTATTGCAAGGAATTTAGGGATTTCACCATCTACGGTCCGTAATATCATCAAAGGGTTCAGAGAATCTGCAGAAATCACTGCACGTAAGCAGCTAAGCCGGTGACCTTCGATCCCTCAGGCTGTACTGCATCAACAAGTGACATCAGTGTGTAAAGGATATCACCAAATGGGCTCAGGAACACTTCAGAAACCCACTGTCAGTAACTACAGTTGGTCGCTACATCTGAAAGTGCAAGTTAAAACTCTCCTATGCAAGGCGGAACAGTTTATCAACAACACCCAGAAACACCGTCGGCTTCGCTGGGCCTGAGCTCATCTAAGATGGACTGATACAAAGTGGAAAAGTGTTCTGTGGTCTGACGAGTCCACATTTCAAATTGTTTTTGGAAACTGTGGACGTCGTGTCCTCCGGACCAAAGAGGAAAAGAACCATCTGGATTGTTATAGGCGCAAAGTGTAAAAGCCAGCATCTGTGATGGTATGGGGGTGTATTAGTGCCCAAGACATGGGTAACTTACACATCTGTGAAGGCGCCATTAATGCTGAAAGGTACATACAGGTTTTGGAACAACATATGTTGCCATCCAAGCAACGTTACCATGGACGCCCCTGCTTATTTCAGCAAGACAATGCCAAGCCACGTGTTACATCAACATGGCTTCATAGTAAAAGAGTGCGGGTACTAGACTGGCCTGCCTGTAGTCCAGACCTGTCTCCCATTGAAAATGTGTGGCGCATTATGAAGCCTAAAATACCACAACGGAGACCCCCGGACTGTTGAACAACTTAAGCTGTACATCAAGCAAGAATGGGAAAGAATTCCACCTGAGAAGCTTCAAAAATGTGTCTCCTCATTCCCAAACGTGTACTGAGTGTTGTTAAAAGGAAAGGCCATGTAGCACAGTGGTGAACATGCCCTTTCCCAACTACTTTGGCACGTGTTGCAGCCATGAAATTCTAAGTTAAGTATTATTTGCAAAAAAAAAATAAAGTTTATGAGTTTGAACATCAAATATGTTGTCTTTTTAGTGCATTCAATTGAATATGGGTAGAAAAGGATTTGCAAATCATTGTATTCCGTTTATATTTACATCTAACACAATTTCCCAACTCATATGGAAACGGGGTTTGTACATACATGCTGCTGCCCACTGCTCCCCTCACCTCCCAGGGGGTGATCAAGGGTGATGGGTCAAATGCAGAGAATAATTTCGCCACACCTAGTGTGTGTGTGACAATCATTGGTACTTTAACTTTAACTTTTTAACATGTACATAGTGGTTAGAGAGTGTCCGCCCTGAGATCGATAGGTTGTGAATTCAAACCCCGGCCAAGTTATACCAAAGACTATAAAAATGGGACCCATTACCTTCATGCTTGGCACTCAGCATCAAGGGTTGGAATTGGGGGTTAAATCACCAAAAATGATTGCCGGGCGTGGCACCACTGCTCCCCACTGCTCCCCTCACCTCCCAGGGGGTGAACAAGGGGATGAGTCAAATGCAGAGGACAAATTTCACCACACCTAGTGTGTGTGTGTGTGTGTGACAATCATTGCTACTTTAATATATACACATACATATTGTATGTATATGTATATATGTACATACATGTATGTACATACATACATACATACATAATCTCCACTCTGAATCAGAAGTCACAGCTATATACCAATACGAAAGATTTTGTAAATATTTATTTATAGAACTGAATTATTTCCAAATGGTGTCTGTAACATGGCGGTAAAAATAGATGAACAAACAAAACAGAAGTCATCGTCATGGACCCACTAGCTGCGGAAGCTAGCTCGCTAATCAGCTAAACAGACATAATAATGCCACGGTGATGTTTTGGTGAATTTACAAAACTGAAACAACGTAAAAAAAACTCATTGTATGTTAAAAGTAGCAGACACTTGTAAATGGATTAGCATATTCGCTAATGCTAATGACACTAGCTTGATTACATTACGATAGCATGTACAAATACGCATGAAAACTTTCCTACAGACATCACACATGGGACAGTTTAGTAAGTATGAATAGTTGTAGTTATATTGCGAAACTGCCAAATGTTGCATGGAGGGATGAATAAAGAATATTTTCGAGCAGAAAAGATATAGGCAAATAGACAAAACGGGATATACTCCTTTAATGTCCGAAGCAGGAAGTACATTTTCAACCAGCAGCACTTGCAGTGAGCAAACTCGTCCAAAAGATGCCGCCATAGTAAAAACAATAACACCTTTTCAGTGTCTGTCGATGTCAAATCAAATCAAACTTTTTTATGTAGCACTTATTATACACAGGCAAGTCACAAACACAAAATGCTGTACAAAAAAATCTACATAAAAACATACAAATCTTACAAAACATTATGGCGGTTAGCAAAGGAAAACCATAAATTAGTCACATGGTTTTGTAAGCCGCAGCGTTCAAAGTGTAGGAAATCGGTAGCACGGCAAGCAATGGCGGCAGTTTGTTCCCGCAGACGAGCGAGCTATCGACCCTAGCTTCCCTGGCCTGCTGACATCAACTCCAAAACTGGACGGATCAGCTTTCAGGAAAAGAGCGCGGATGAGGGTATGCCTACAGAATATATTAATTGATGAACATTGGGCTGTCTGCACTCTCAAAGTGCATGTTGTTGCCAAATGTATTTCATATGCTGTAAACCTAGTTCATAGTTGTTAGTTTCCTTTAATGCCAAACAAACACATACCAATCGTTGGTTAGAAGGCGATCGCCGAATTCGTCCTCACTTTCTCCCGTGTCGCTGGCTGTCGTGTCGGTTTCGCTTGCATACGGTTCAAACCGATATGGCTCAATAGCTTCAGTTTCTTCTTCAATTTGGTTTTCGCTACCTGCCTCCACACTACAACCATCCGTTTCAATACATGCGTAATCTGTTGAATCGCTTAAGCCGCTGAAATCTGAGTTTGAATCCGAGCTAATGTCGCTATAGCTTGCTGTTCTTTCCGCCATGTTTGTTTGTGTTGGCATCACTATGTGACGTCACAGGAAAATGGACGGGTGTATATAACGATGGTTAAAATCAGGCACTTTGAAGCTTTTTTTAGGGATATTGCGTGATGGGTAACATTTTGAAAAAAACTTCGAAAAATATAATAAGCCACTGGGAACTGATTTTTAATGGTTTAAACCATTCTGAAATTGTGATAATGTTCCCCTTTTATATACACAGTGTCATTATTTAACACTGTGTATATTATACTTATAGAATAATGTCATTTCCCCTCAACTTTATTTATAGAGCACATTTAAAATGTACCACAGGGGTAGCCAAAGTGCTGTACAATGAGCAGGTTAAAAGATAAAACGAGTACCGAGCAAACACAACACAACACAAACAGAACACGATAAAAAATAAATAATTAAAATAGAATTAATAAAAACATAAAAACATAAAAGCAGGATCACAGCAGGTGTATTATGGGGCGCCATTGCAGGATGGATATCACTCAGTGTTAAAAGCCATGGAATAAAAGTATGTTTTTAAGAGAGATTTAAAAACAGGAAGAGAGGAGGCTTGTCTAACACTCAGGGGTAGGTCGTTCCAGAGCTTGGGAGCAGCAACGGCGAAAGCTCTGTCACCTCTAAGCTTCAGCCTTGTGTCAGGGACCGTCAACAGCAGCTGATCGGCTGATCTTAAGGATCGGGTGGGGCAGTAAGGCTGAAGGAGGTCGGAGAGATAGGTTGGCGCGAGGTTGTTTAGACATTTAAAAACAAATAAAAGGAGTTTAAAATGTATTCGGTAACGCACAGGGAGCCAGTGAAGGGACGCTAAAATAGGGGTGATGTGCTCACGTCTGCGGGTCTGTGTTAGCAGACGAGCAGCAGAGTTCTGCACGAGCTGCAGGCGGGCGAGGGAGGCCTGGCTAATGCCAACATACAGGGCATTACAATAATCAAGACGAGTCGAGATAAAAGCGTGGATTAATTTCTCAAGATCATGTCTTGATAGAAGCGGTTTCACTTTCGCTATTTGGCGTAATTGATAAAAGCTTTTTTGAACGACGCTGCTGATTTGTTTTTCGAATTTAAAATCTGAGTCAAACTTTACCCCCAGGTTTGTGACAGAGTCGCTGAGATACGGGGTCAGAGTGCCGAGGTCAACGTTGGGGGAGGGAGAGCGACTTGGACCGAACAACATAACTTCTGTTTTATCTTCATTTAGGCTCAGGAAGTTAGCTGAAAGCCAGACTTTGATGTCGTGCAGGCAGTCAATAAGACGTTGAACCGTGTTATTTTGTGCCATGGGAAAATAAATCTGGCAATCATCGGCATAAAAATGAAATGCAATACTGTACTTCCTAAAAATAGAACCAAGGGGGAGAAGGTAAAGCACAAATAAAATTGGGGCAAGGATTGAGCCCTGGGGGACCCCATGTGGTAAAGGAGCTGTGGATGACATAAAACTGTCTACTTTTACCCTCGGGGATTAATAAAGTATTTCTGATTCTGATTTAAACTGTGTGTAATGTTACAGTAGCCGAAAATATTACATATACCTGTTAAATAAAACCTCTGCCTCATTTTTAATAAATACTTAGGCCTACTACGCTACCGTATTTCAATGTTGGCCATTATGGTGGTACTTGGTGACCCGAGTGTTTTC